>NC_083780.1:12730512-13042729 GCF_015708825.2 Lethenteron reissneri | reverse complement strand
GTCGTCGTGTTAAAGCCGCCACCCCGACACGGCCACTTGTAAGGTTGTCGCGTGAAACAAAACACGCCAATTCGTTACGAGGTCAGCACACCAGTGTGTTGGAGATAAACCCACGACAACATTTACAACTTGAGCACGTGCTAAACTGAAAGTCACAAAGATGCACCCCCCCCTGTATAGCCTCAACGTACTTATGGGGCAAGTGCAATTAGAGAGGAATCACCTAGCAGACGACATCAGAGATCGGCCAGGAAGACGTGGCGCTAACATGAGCCTATTGGCACTGCAAGGCACGAGAGAAAAGTCATTAAATGACGATATCTGCAGTGGAGACACCTACGGGGGCGATCTGCACCATGGATCGTGATGATGAAGAAGACGCCTCGCACGGTGCACGGAGTGGGTGGCGTCGCGAGCACCACGCCCGGCCGCCTTTGTCACCCCAGTGCTGACGTTTTACACGCTGCACCAGGTTACTCACGGCTGAGTCTACCTAGGGGAGGCCCGGAACCAGTTTCGATGTCACTCGCTGCTGAATGTTAACCGTGGCCGGGGAAATCGGAACCCTGCTGCCATGGCATCGTGGCGCAATGTTCCAGCCACTTGCTGCTAAGGCTACCCGGGGGGCTTTGTCTTGCGTTCTCACCTGGTGATGATGCGACCTCGTGACTCCCATGTGGATGTACGGGGCCACGCGGTGCCCGTCCAGACCCGGCCTCAACATCACGCCTACAACACCAACAACACGATCACCATCATCAACACCACCACCACCATCATAATGGTGGCCATCAATGCATCACTACCATCATCGTCTATAACAGCGTGGTCTCCACGTCTCTGTCACCCCGAGTTTCTCTCTGTCCAGGTGTTTGTCTCCATATCTCCTAGTCTCCCTCTGTCCGTGTCTCCACGTCTCTGTATCTCCCGTGTCTCCACGTCTCTGTGTTTGCCCGCCCTCTGTGTGTCCCAGCGTCTCTGCGTCTCCCTGCCTTCGTGTCTCCCGTGTCGTCCGTCTCTGCGTCTCCCTGCCCCTCTAGCTCGTCGGTGTCTCTGCAGCCTCACCTCTCCGCGTCTGCATCTCCTGTTTCCTGCACTTCGCGCGCCTGTTCTGGAACCAAACCTGAAAGTTGCGGGCAGCGAGACGCGGTGAAGCGATACGGCTGACTGGCAAGAGAGCGGCAAAAACACAAACAAGGCAACCACCCTGGGTAGCCCGGGGCGTTTCTGTGCAGGGCCGCCACAGTGGCTAGGAGATGTTAACGAGCTCGCCTGGGATACGGGAGGTCGTGGGTTCAACACCGACCCTGCCGCCCGCTGTATGTGTGGATTCTAGATTTTAAGCTTTCGTGACTGCAAGGATTCATATTCTTAGGTTTTTTCGGTAAAGTAACGTAGGTAAAAAATATGAAAATTAATAAAAGTAAAATAAAATAAATAAAAATCACGACGTTTCGGAGGCAACACAAGCTTCCGTCTTCAGGTGGAACCGTCACAGCACGATAGCTGTATCAAGTGAGAGAAATTCCAAGAAAACAGTCCTTGTATATATATACTGGTTGAGGGTGGGAGGAGCCAAGGTAGGCCCTGAATATTTTTTTTACCTACGTGACTTTCCCGAAAAAACCGAAGAATATGTATGTGTGGAGATTGCGGTGTCTCTCCCCATGGTGGTCGCGTGGATTTTTCACCGGGTCCTCCCGGTTTTCCCCACTCCACATTTAGAATTAACATCACGCGTTTAGAGTGATTTGGCTGCGATAAATTTCCACGCATTAAGCCGCTTCGTTGAGCTATCATTTGTGGCCAGGTCGCTTCTGAAAAAAGAGCTGCATCGCTCGGTGTACCTGGTGAAATAAAAAAATGCTTTAGTTTGAGTTTTTCCTGCATCGCTTAGGATATTTTAACCGATTAAAAATAAGCACACAATGTCTCTTTTCCCATGTCTGTCTTCCAATTTTTCTTGGGCTGCATAATTTCAGCAGAAGCAGAATTGATGCAGTACAAGCACAATTCTGGACCGGTTTTGACATCCAGTGACTCATTAGCAGAGTCAGGCTTGCTTGAATCAAATTCGTATTCATTTTTATTCGCTAGGGAATGCCCACTGAGCTATATAGCTCGTTTTCATAAGGGACCTGGCCACAAATGATAGCTTAACGAAGTGGCTTTTATGGAAATGTACAGCAGCCAATTACTCGAAACGAATGTTTCTAAATGTGGAGGGAAAATTCCGGAGGACTCGGATAACAATCCACGTGGAGAGAGACACGCAAACTCCAAATACACAGCAGCAGGCGTCAGGGTCGGGGTCGAACCCACAACCTCCTGTATACCAGGTGAGGTAGTTAACATCTCATAGCCACCGTGATGATCATGATTAGAGAGACACGCAAACTCCAAATACAGCAGCAGGCGTCAGGGTCGGGGTCGAACCCACGACCTCCTGTATACCAGGCGAGGTAGTTAACATCTCCTAGCCACCGTGATGATGATGAGAGAGAGAGAGAGACACGCAAACTCCTAATATACAGCAGGCGTCATAGTCGGGATCGAACCCACGACCTCCTGTACACCAGGCGAGGTAGTTAACATCTCCTAGCTACCGTGGCGCCCAAAGATCCCCTTATAGCCTTAACAGACTGTTGGGGCAAGTGCTGTTAGCGAGCACCCATGAAGGCCGGCACGGCGCAAGACGGAAGGAGGAGGATGGTGGCCAACTCTATGCTCGGCCGCCTTTGTCTCCCCAATGTTGATATTGACGCACCAGGTGCTCAGTTGAGGCCGAATAGACATAGGGGAGGCTGAGGACCGGGTCAAGATATTCGCCACTATTGTGTTGTTGAGTCGTGAGTGGGAATCGGACTCGGGTAGCGCAGTGCGTTAGCCACCGCGTTACCGTGTACACCACCACCACCACCACGCTACCGTGTACACCACCACCACCACCTATTGTGTACATCCCACCACCATCCCACCACCACCACACCACACACCATGTACGCCACCACCACTACCATGTACACCACCACAACCACACTACCGTGTACACCACCACACTACCACACTACCGTTTAGACCACCACCACCACCACACTACCGTGTACACCACCACCACTACCACACTACCATGTACACCACCACCACCACACTACCATGTACACCACCACCACACTACCATGTACACCACCACCACCACACTACCATGTACACCACCACCACCACCACACTACCATGTACACCACCACCACACTACCATGTACACCACCACCACCACGCTACCGTGTACACCACAGCCCCCCCCCCCCCCCCCCCCCGGGGCACGCTCATTGTTCTTTCGTCCCCCACGCTTCACGTGTGCGGCACCAGCTGCGGCTGTTGTCATTACTTCATGTCTACAGCTGCGGCTGTCATCGGGGTTACGACTGGGGCGTGTGGGACATCTTCCCTTACTGGGGAGAAGCTGAATTGGACTCTCAGTCGATATTAAAAGCTTGATCGCACCGAGACTGCGCGCATTGACTGTGTGCTCAGAGCTGCTTTGTATGTGGAACTTCTTTCGCACCGTACGTACCCGACTGTGCTCATCGAAGGTGCGCGGAGAACGACAACAAACTAAACACAAAAAAGCAGTCCTACAAAACATGAGTTTTCAATCTAGATTTAAAAGTGGCTTCCTCATATGGAAAACAAGAGCACTCCAGACGGCCGCAGAAGCGCGCATCTGAAAGCGCGCGATGCGGCGAAATCGGTAACATCGTGCAAATGTTCGTTCTCATTTGGGATTAAACATCGTAACGATCGCCCCCCGACTGCAAACACTTGGCAGGACCCTCCTGAAAAATAGTCATGGGGCTCGGTGATGGTTTCTTGGATAAACAAGCGAAATCATAACAACAACGGTGCAATTATAAAGTGGCCTTCACACGCCATTTTCAGATTTCTGGCGACTGCCTGATGATGCGAGGCGTAGCTACCAACGAAACGTCGTGCCAAATGCGTGCGGATCGCTCTCCAGCACCACCCGGCTGCTGTTGCTTACGTGGCAACTTTACGAATTGGCCGTGTCGGGTGGAGGAGGGTTTACGACGCATTTTACTAAAGCGATCTGACACCGCCCCCCCCCCCCCAAAAAAAAAAAACTATCATCTGTCGTGGTCTTCCCAGGTCTAAACTATCGCCCTCTATCTTCTTGGCTCTTTCGGTAAAGTCACGTAGAAGGGAAATAATACAATAATAAATAAAACAAAATAAAATACAAAAAAAATATCGTCCTCTAGTAGCCGATTAGTGCCGCTAAGATGTTCGCAGCGAGGAATACAACATTGTAACACTGCGTTCCGGGGGCCTTTATAAGTTTGTGGGCTGCTGCGCTCTGCCGCGGGGCCCTGTTGACATGAAGTCGCGGGTCGGAGCCCACGAGGGGAGAGGGAGGGGGGCTTACGGCTCCACCACCACCCGCACCCTCGCCAGTAGCAGCAGCTGTAGCTGTAGCTGCGGCTGCGGCCGTGGCCGTGCCTGCGGTACCTGGACGCGCGTCTCGGGCAGGTGGAGGCGCGCGCTGAGCGCGAGGCGCGCGCCCCCGTCGGGGTAGTGTGACTCGTCGAAGGCGCGCTCCAGCTGCTGCAGCTGCTCCGCAGAGAAGCTCGTTCGGCAACGACGTGAGCGACGCAGCCCTGACCCTCCTTCTCCTCCTCCTCCTCCTGCTGCTGCCACAAATAGACCGCAATACCTCGCTGCTGCTGAGCTCGTCAAGGTGCATAAACCATCATCGCGCGAACTCCGCTCATGCTCCCGGCTTTTGGCTCGCCGTTGAACAAAGTGCGGCGGTCACCGCTCTCAGATGCGATTTTGCGGCCGTCTGGAACCCTCTCGCTTGCGATATTAGGAAGCCACTGGAGCTACGCACGAACACATTTATTTTGGACCGCTTTTTGTGTTTAGGTTGTTGTCCTTCCCCCGCACCTCCGATTAGCACGGTCGGCTACGTACGGTGTGAAAGAAGCTCAACATACATACATACGTACGTGATTCTGATGATGTTGTTGTTGATCCCACTGTTACCCGTGGCCCCATTCGTCTTTCCGCCGCTGCTGCTGCTGGAGACGATGATGCTGCTGCTGCTATTCTTGACCGTACTCTTGTCCGTGGCCCCAATCCTGCTGCTGCTGATGATGATGTTGCTGCTGCTGATGATGATGTTGCTGCCGCTGCTGCTGATGATGTTGTTGCTGCTGATGATGTTGTTGCTGCTGCTGCTGATGATGATGTTGCTGCTGCTGACGTTGCTGCTGGTGCTGCTGATGATATTGCTGCTGCTGACTTTGCTGCTGGTGCTGATGATGATGTTGCTGCTGCTGGTGCTGATGATGATGTTGCTGCTGCTGCTGCTGCTGCTGATGTTGCTGTTGCTGCTGGTCTCAGCTGTTCTCCTCTTGCTGCAGCTGCAGCTGTTGCTGTCCAAGGTTCTGACCCTGCTGCTGCTGCTGCTGCGGGTCTCAGCTGTTCTCCTCTTGCTGCTGCTGCTGCTGCACCGACTCCAGTCCGAGGCACAACGCCTCCTCTTCCTGCTGCTACTGCTGCTGTCCAAGGTCCTGACCCTGCTGCTGCTGCAACGTCTTCTTCATCAGTTGTTGCTGCTCTATTAAATCCTCCTCCTCTAGTAACTCTTCTTCCTCCTGCTGCTCCTGCTGCTTGAGCCCCCGGACCAAACCGGGCAGAGCTCCGAGTCTCTTCGTCCTCCTCCTCCACTACGCCGCGGGCGTGTCTGTGCAAGTAACACGCGAGCCGGAGCAGCCTGTACGTCCGTCTGACCCAGCGACTCCGTCACAACGCGCCGTGGCCGCGTAATCGCAGGACCCCGCCACCGCTGGGACCCCCGCGGGTTCAGAGCTGAGGTTGTTTTCGCACATCCCATTAGCACGGTTGGCTCCGCACGGTGTGAAAGAAGTTCAACTGTGCGTACACGCACGCCACGCACCGCACGCACGCACGCACCCGCGGATCCAACCGAGTCCTCTAGTGCAGTGAGTTTGATGGTCTCAGCGCGGTAGGCAGTGACTCGTATCAAATAAAAATAGACCCATAGACCTACGTAGAGACTTTACACTATGAGACATCTCCTTTACCAGTGGCAAAATATATGTGATAGGGTTTTACCCTTTCAACTGGTACAAAAACTGACACCTTTATACAGGGCATCAGTTTTTTGGTACGCCTTTTGGCGTCATCTGGTCCAACACCAATGGAGACTAGGCTCTAAGAAAAGCTGTCTCGGGTGTGGACCAATCAACTTCAAGGACAGTGCATATCATCATCAGAGTGTTTCTTTTTGTTTGCATTTTGACTGCTTGTGTTGTGGTTATTGCAAAAACATGATGCCTTGTATAAAGGTGTCCGTTTTGTACCAGTTGAAAGGGTAAAAACCTATTACTATACGTACGTAGAGAGCCACAGACTCGCTCACCCACGGCATTTACACAAAGACCCGTAAACTGACGTTCGACTGTGAGTTATGATTAAACTCGGAGGTCCTCGAGTGTCGTGCGGTGATGCTCTCAGCCTGGTCCCACAATGACCGCGCGCGCGCGCGATACAAACCACGGTGGAGTAACGTTGGTTGCGGACTTAAATCGGCCCGGAGGTCCGTCTCCGATACCCTTTGGTTCTTTCCGGAAAGTCACAAGCAATCGTTATCAGGTGTGAAATCCACAGTAAGAAAATTTGAAAAAATAAAAAATGTCTTGCTGTGGATTTGACACCTGATGACGATTGCTTGTGTTGCAGTCGAACACGTCGTGATAATTTTATTGTTTTATATTTTTATTATTTTATATCCCTTCTACGTGACTTTACCGGAAAGAACCAAGAATATGGAGGGATGATGTGAAGGATTGAATGAGGAGTGACAGGTAGAATTAAGGCTCAAGGCGATGAAATTAACGAGGAGAGAGTGAGTGAACGACTGGTGAAGGAGTGAATACGTGAATGCGGAGGTGAGGAGGTGAATGAGTCCGGGTGAATGAAGAGTGAAGGAATCAATGGTGGGAGGTGTCTGTTAAGGAATGCCCCAGTAAGTGAATATAGCAGTGAATGAGTAAATCAATGAACGTTAGAGTGAATTCATTATAACGTGGAGGCGTGAGGCGGTAAATGCGGGAGACAACCAGCGAATGGATGAATGAATGAAGGAAATCATTGAATGTATGGAGAAGTGAGTGAATTAATGCTTAAAGCACGTGAATCGGGGGAGTAAACAACAAGAACGAACAGTGGATATGTGGCAATGAAAAAATGAATGAATGAAAGCGAGAGAGAGAGAGAGAGAGAGGAAGAGACGGGACACAAACCCCACAACGAACGTGACTCCCACGTCGCATCATTCGTCTAACCTCACACCCTCACTCACATGGGTTGGAGTCCCCAGTTGGGGCCTCCACTCGGCTGGTCTCCGCCCCACCTCTGTGCCGGACCCCGCTGGGTCGCGGTCTCCGTCCTCCACCCGCGAGGAGGCGCGGACGAACCGAGCGAGTTCCTCCATCCCTCGTGTCGACCTGCGGCTGTGGGGCGCCACGTGTCAACTGTATTTTAGACGAGTGTCTTATCATGGACTCTTTTCTTTTTGCCAGTATCAAAGTGTGAAAAGATAAACACGTTCAATTTGGTCTTCACCTGAGACGGCTGCTTGCGTTTGGGGCCGAAACGTCGTGAGAATTATTTTATTATGTTTTATTTGTATTATTTATTATTTCCCTTCTACGTGACTTTACCGAAAGAACCAATAAGAAAATAAACACGTTCCTTCGGAGTGGCCAGGTAGGAACTTGGTTGGACAGCGCATTTGTGCACGACAGACAGACAATAATCCCTGGTGGGCAGTGTGGAACCTGTTGCTCATACCTGTAATATGCATTGTCATATAATACTCCGTAAAGTATTTTTTTATTAGGGGGGGGCGGGGTTAATTTATATGTTTCATGTTAACCTAGAAATGCATTAATTTGTTTTATTTTTTACAAGGAATACATTTGCTTTTTTGGACAAACCGAATCACCTTTAGGCTGGGAATGTCGAAGAAACACGAGGCAAAAACATCCGCTGTTTCCTTTTCAAGGCTTCCATTTTATGAATGGAGCCACCCTCCCCCAGTTCCATTTTGTGAATGAACATCGCCCGTCTCCTCATTGGCCCGAGTCGCGGCGGTCCCCCCCCCCCCACCACTAACCCCCCCTCTACCAACCCCAACCCAGCGCTCCCATTGGTCGGCGCCCACGAGCCAATGGGAGGGCTCTGGTGGGGCGGGCCATGCACGTAGACAGACAAATAATTCCCTGGTGGGCAGTGTGGAACTGTTGTTCCTACCTGTAAAATAGTCTGCCTCAGCAGCAGACCATGCTTTCCCACCAGATGACGGACGCTTGTGTTGCGCCCGAAACGTCATGATCTATTTTATATTCTACCTACGTGACTTTACCGAAAGATTTTATTATATTATTTATTATTATTTTATATTATATTATTTTATTATGGTATTATATTATTTTATTATGTTTTATTATTATTTTATTATTTCCCTTCTACGTGACTTTACCGAAAGAACCAAAGAGTATGGATTCCTGCAGTCACGAAAGCTTCAAATCAAGAATAATAACATGAGTTTATTTTACCCTTTCTGACAATAAAACAGGAGGTGTTAGGATGTTCAAACGCCAAATAGGAAACCTTTTGCAAGGAATCAGGTCTGCATTAACCACACACAGGATGGGTGGTGAACATGCAAATAATCATGCTCCGATATTCTGTGCATTGTCTTTGGAACTGATTGGCCTACACGACAGACATTAATTTGTGGGCCTAGTCTCACCAATGTCAGACCAGAGACGCCAAACGGCGAACAGTACAAAGACAATGCCCGTATCAGATCATTTATAGCTCGGGTTGAGCAGCTATATCATGGAATCTTTTTTGCCAGTATCACTTTTTATTGCCAGAAAGGGTAAAGCCTATTCTTATTTTTTCAAATGAGTCTTTTACTTGACCAGGTGAGGCCCCACTGAGCTATGTAGCTCTCTTTCAGAAGCGACCCTGGCGATCACAGGTGATAGCTCAACGAAGTGGCTCACCATCATCGTGTGGAAATGTACATTATTCTAAAGGCGCGTTGCTTCTAAATGTGGAGGGAAACACTGGAGAACCCGGACTCACAGCAGACTAACATTGCCCATAGACTAACATTGCCCAGAGACTCATAACAGACTAACCTGCCCATAGACTAACATTGCCCATAGACTAACATTGCCCAGAGACTCACAACAGACTAACAGTCTAACACTGCCCATAGACTAACATTGCCCAGAGACTCACAACAGACTAACAGTCTAACACTGCCCATAGACTAACATTGCCCATAGACTCACAACAGACTAACAGACTAACACTGCCCATAGACTAACATTTCCCATTAAACTAACACTGCCCATAGACTACACTGCCCATAGACTAACATTGCCCTAGACCAGGGGTCGGCAACCTACGGCTCCGGAGCCGCATGCGGCTCTTACGGGCTGCTTCTTGACGATATGTACGTATGTACAGTATGTACTCAGATGCATTGCGGCTCTTGAAATACTGAATTTTTGTACCGAATTGAAAGAAATGGCTCTTCTTGTTATTTTGGCTGCCGACCCCTGCCCTAGACTAACACTGCCATAGACTAACATTGCCCATAGACTAACATTGCCCCATAGACTAACACTGCCCCTAGCACTAACACTGCCCATAGACTAACATTGCCCTAGACTACACTGCCCATAGACTAACATTGCCCATAGACTAACATTGCCCATAGACTAACACTGCCCATAGACTAACACTGCCCATAGGACTAACATTGCCATAGACTACATTGCCCATAGACTAACACTG
The DNA here is from genome assembly GCF_015708825.2 of Lethenteron reissneri. NCBI lineage: Eukaryota > Metazoa > Chordata > Hyperoartia > Petromyzontiformes > Petromyzontidae > Lethenteron > Lethenteron reissneri. Next base: position 13,032,805 of record NC_083780.1, on the reverse strand, counting down.
CCCATAGACTAACACTGCCCTAGACTAACACTGCCCTAGACTAACATTGCCCATAGACTAACATTGCCCATAGACTAACATTGCCCATAGACTAACACTGCCCATAGACTAACACTGCCCATAGACTAACACTGCCCATAGACTAACATTGCCCATAGACTAACATTGCCCATAGACTAACACTGCCCTAGACTAACACTGCCCTAGACTAACATTGCCCATAGACTAACATTGCCCATAGACTAACATTGCCCATAGACTAACATTGCCCATAGACTAACACTGCCCATAGACTAACACTGCCCATAGGACTAACATTGCCCATAGACTAACATTTCCCATAGACTAACACTGCCCATAGCTAACATTGCCCATAGACTAACATTGCCCATAGACTACATTGCCCATAGACTAACTATTGCCCATAGACTAACACTGCCCATAGACTAACACTGCCCATAGACTAACACTGCCCCATAGACTAACCTTGCCCCATAGACTAACATTGCCCATAGACTAACATTGCCCTAAGACTAACCTGCCATAGACTAACACTGCCCATAGACTCACATTGCCCATAGACTCACAACAGACTAACAGACTAACACTGCCCATAGACTAACATTGCCCACAGACTAACACTGCCCATAGACTAACATTGCCCATAGACTAACATTGCCCATAGACTAACACTGCCCATAGACTAACACTGCCCATAGACTAACATTGCCCATAGACTAACATTGCCCATAGACTAACACTGCCCATAGACTAACACTGCCCTAGACTAACACTGCCCTAGACTACCTTGCCCATAGACTAACATTGCCCATAGACTAACATTGCCCATAGACTAACACTGCCCATAGACTAACACTGCCCATAGACTAACACTGCCCATAGACTAACATTGCCCATAGACTAACATTGCCCATAGACTAACACTGCCCTAGACAACACTGCCCTAGACTAACATTGCCCATAGACTAACATTGCCCATAGACTAACATTGCCCATAGACTAACATTGCCCATAGACTAACACTGCCCATAGACTAACACTGCCCATAGACTAACATTGCCCATAGACTAACATTTCCCATAGACTAACACTGCCCTAGACTAACATTGCCCATAGACTAACATTGCCCATAGACTAACATTGCCCATAGACTAACATTGCCCATAGACTAACACTGCCCATAGACTAACACTGCCCATAGACTAACACTGCCCATAGACTAACATTGCCCATAGACTAACATTGCCCATAGACTAACACTGCCCATAGACTAACACTGCCCATAGACTCACATTGCCCATAGACTCACAACAGACTAACAGACTAACACTGCCCATAGACTAACATTGCCCACAGACTAACATTGGACTAAGGAGTTGTGAGTAAACATCACGGACAGAGCTCAACAGCAGGAAGGCAACGCTCGTCGACGTTTTTGAAGAAGCTCATCACGCTTTACACACACAGAGACAAATGCTGTATACATATCGATTTAAAGCTTTCGTGACTGCAGGGATTCATCTTCTTGGTTCTTTCGGTAAAGTCACGTAGAATAGAAATAATAAAATAATTAGATTAAAACACAATATAATAATATGTTTTATTTTTATTCTTTTATTATTTCCATTCTACGTGACTTTACTGAAAGAACCAAGAAGAAAAATGCTGTATAATTTATAATACTGTTTATGATAGTGATTATTAAATAAGCATACAATGCTTTGTATTAAACGTGACAATTAGAAATTATTTATATTTTGGATATTTTTATGTTTTCACGACATCACTTCTCGTGTCATCACAGCTGCCGTCTTTACCGTAACAGTCACCATCGGTGCTATGACCGTCTAATTATATTATCATCGTCATCATCATCATGACCACCACAATCATCATCATCATTATTATCATCATCATTACCGCCTCAATCATCATCATTATAGGGACCACCACAATTATCATCACCATCATTTTTATCATCATCATAATCATCATCATCATGACCACCACAATTATCATCATCACCATCATTATTGTCATCATCATTACTGCCACGATCATCATTACCAGCACAATTATCATCATCATTACCACCACAATCATTATCATCATCATTACCACCACAATCATCATCATCATCATTACCGCTACAATCATCATCATCATTATTATCATCATCATTACCACCACAATCATCATCATCATAATCATCATCACTATCATAATCATCATCATCATGATGACCACCACAATGATCATGACCATCATCATCATTATTGTCATCATTACTACCACGATCATCATCATTACCAGCACAATCATCATTATCAGCATCACCACCACAATCATCGTCATCATCATCAACATCACCATCACCACCACCACCACGGTCTTACCTCAGCAGCGAGCTTCTTTCGGTTAATTTCGCGTTGCCGACAAGTAAGAAATCCTCTTCATGTCGCGACAAGAAGCGGAGTAATCTCACTCGCCAACGCCGCTCACGCCGACCTCATCCTGATGAACGTAACTCACGATGCCCAGTCGAGAACAATCAAAAACTCGAACTCACGATCATCACCAACAGTAAATCAAACTATCAATCAAATCAATTGTAATCGTTGTAAATTAGCGTTGTTAACGAAAACCACACTCAATGTATGTATGTTGAACTTCTTTCGCACCGTACGTAGCCAACCGTACTTATCGGAGATGCAGGGGTAGGAGAATAACAACCTAAGCACAAAGCAAATCATCATTGCGAACGATAGTCGTAGCTAACAATCTTTCAGCAGTCATTGCCAATAGGCATTATTGGCTATAATAACTCACAAACAATCAAGGCAATCATAGCTAACACAAACAATCATAACAATCATAGCTAACAATCAAAATCGTTGTCCTTCCCCGCACCTCCGATTAGCATGGTTGGCTACGTACGGTGCGAAAAAAACTCAACATACATACGCCACAGATGGCGAAATGTTAAATACTTCGCCTGGTATACAAGACATGGTGGGTTCGATCGCGACCCTGACGCCTGTATATTTGGAGTTTGCGTGTCTCTCTCCCCGTGGTCGCGTGGATTTTTATCTGGATCCTCCGGGGTTTCCCTCCACATTTAGAATCAACATCACGCGTTTAGAGATTTTGGATGCAATACATTTACACGCGATAAGCCACTTTGTTGAAGGATCATTTTTGGCCAGGTGGCTTCTGAAGAAGAGCTGTGGGCATTACCTGGTAAAATAAAAAATAGTTGAGTTTTTTTCAATAAGCAGTATGAGCAATAACCACTCACAATTAACATTACTCAGAAAAATTATCACTAAAATTAAGTCCAATATTAATAATAAACAATTCCTACTAGAAATAAAGTAATACAAGTTGTATATACCTGCAATAATTGAACGATAACAATTACTGATAATTATCGTTGCAATAATTCTAAAAACAGCGCCTCCTTGTACCTACACCTAACTTTTCCTGGCGCCGATGGCTCTCGTATCAAATATGCAATAATCATAATAACAACAATCATAACGAACTACATATACTGAACTTAGAATATATAATTCTTATAAATAATCGTGAGATTAATTATAACTAATAGCAATTATAATGAATAATATTTACTGGTAATAATAGTAATCAAATCTAATAATAATGAGACAAAATAATTTTTAAGTAGCAATTACTATAAATAATCCTATAGCTTACAGTAATGCGAATATTAATTAGCACCAGAACTACAATGTGGATATATACAATAATTCTAACAATAACTAATTGCAACAATCAGTACTTACAATAATGCAACTAACGATTTTAATTCTTACTCACAATAATCCTAGCAATAATACAAAATAAACAGACATACTGAACTTAGAATTATATTTCGAAACGTGCGTTTAGAGTATTTGGCTGCAATAAACTTTAACACGACGATGATCAACTTCGTTGGGCTATCATTTGTGGCCAGGTCGCTGCTAACAATGAGCTACATAGCCCAGTGGGACTTACCTCGTAAAATAAAAATAGTATCGTTTCGTTTTATAGTTAATACAAATAACAACTAAATATTCCTAACTGTAGTCAACACATATTCTTGGTTCTTTGGGTAAAGTCACGTAGAAGGGAAATAATAAAATAAAATAAAAAATATAAAACAATGCAATTCTCACGACGTTTCGACTGCAACACAAGAAATCGTCATCAGGTGTGAAATTCACAGCAAGAAAATTTTCTTTTGAAATGCACAGCAAGAAAATCCACAGCGTCTGAATGAACACCACCAAGCTTGGCAGCGTATATTTAAGCTGGGTTAGAGGAGGAAGGGCGCCTTGACAAAGGAATTTGCATATCAACAGATTCAGACGCTGACTTTCCGACAGCTCTGTTTCTTCACCTGAGGACGGCTGCTTGCGTTGTGGCCGAAACGTCGTGATAATTGTATTTTATTATGTTTTATTTTTATTATTTTATTCTTTCCCTTCTACGTGACTTTACCGAACGAACCAAGAACATGGAAGTCCAGTTTACCATGGAAATCCAGTTTACCATGGGAGTCCAGTTCACCATGCAAGTCCAGTTTACCATGGGAGTCCAGTTTACCATGCAAGTCCAGTTCACCATGCAAGTCCAGTTCACCATGGGAGTCCAGTTCACCATGGGAGTCCAGCTCACCATGGGAGTCCAGTTTACCATGGGAGTCCAGTTCACCATGCAAGTCCAGTTCACCATGCAAGTCGAGTTTACCATGCAAGTCCAGTTTACCATGGGAGTCCAGTTTACCATGGGAGTCCAGTTCACCATGGGAGTCCAGCTCACCATGGGAGTCCCGTTTACCATGGGTGTCCAGTTTACAATGGAAATCCAGTTCACCATGGGAGTCCAGTTTACCATGGAAGTCCAGTTCACCATGGGCAGGCGACCGCTGTTTCGCGACGTGTTTTATTAAGCACGACCACCGCCGTCTCGTATTCACCACACAGTGAGTGCATTGCGGCTCTTGAAATATCGAACCACAACGGGCTCGTCTTGTAGTTTTGCGTTTGCTCGCCCCTGATCTGATCATCACCAAAGCCTCAATGCCAATCTCCCACCTTCCAGTTCACCACACGAGGTTTCTTGCACTGACAATTGGGGGTCCCAACTCCGAACAGAAGCGACCAGTGGGTGGGGGGAACAGCGGAGCCCGGAGGACCTGGAGAACAATCCTCGCCGAGGCGAGCAAGAGGTGGACAATGGGGTGGACAATGGGGTGGACAATGACCGCCACTGCACATGGCCCCAATGTTTAAGGGTTAAAGCTCGATTTGATTTGTGACGCGGATGATGATCCCGTTTAGCCAGTTTGGGGTGGCTGTTTTACACGGGGCATCCGTGGTGCTACGTGAGCACAGCAGCAGCCAACAACATCAACAACAACCACAACAACAACCACCACAACAACAAAGGACAAACACGTTACTATGGCAGAGAACGAGTACGGCAGGTTAGTGAATGGATATTGCACGATTGACACACGAGGCATTCCACGGTCGGAGGTGAAACACACGCGAACGAATACAATCGGTGCCAATATATAACGAGGGCAAGCGTCGTCAGAAGTTATTAGGTCCAGGTGCAAGTCGGGGCTCTGTGGCTTTAGTTTAATAGGGATGTAAAGAGGGGGAGTGAAAGGAGGGAATCGAAATTCGTTTTTTACTCAACTATTTTTGGGTATTTTACCAGGTAAGACCCACTAAGCTGTGAAGATCTTTCTCAGAAGCGACCTGGCCACAAATGATAGCTCAACGAAGTGGCTCATCATCATGTGGACATTTATAGCAGCCAAAATACTCTAAACGCGTGACGTTGGATTATAAACGTGTAGGGGAAAACCCGGAGAAAAATCGACGCGAAGACGGGGAAACTGAACATGCAAACTCCGAATATACAGCACGCATCGAACCCACGACCTCCTGTATACCAGGCGAGGTAGTTAACATCTCGCTACCGTGGAACCAGGTTGTCGGCGAGCGACAAGGCGATTGCAGAAACGTGGTTAAGCCAAAGAATTCGCGTCGTGCGTGCAGTCTGGTCAACACACAATCTACTTGCTGCGTTTTCCACCGCATAGCTCGCAACCTCGCAAGGGCACGAAGAAGATTGGTGTGAACCGGCCACCAAGGGCCACTGGCTGCCCTTGGTGGCCTTAAGTGTGGCCCAGTGCCCGATTATCCAAGTAGCAAAGTAGCTACGGGCCCCGCACTTTCAAGGGCCCCGCGCTAAACCATTTGAAGCTATCAATTACGGTTCAGTGATTCTGCACTTGCTCTATTGCTATAGTACTATAATGCCTTCAAATTTTATGAACGACCGGGTGTTTGAGGTTAGCGATTTGTCATATTATCTGGCTGTATAGCAAAGGAAAAAATACAATAACTGTACCATGCAAGTAAAACATTTATGTTTATAATTTGTGTTTTATTGATTTATGTAGGGCCCCTTTATAACATCATGCTACAGGCCCCGCACTAGCTTAATCCGGCACTGGTACAGCCCCTGACGATACACACAGAGAGTGACAACACCCCCGTATCATCATCATCATCACCAAGATCGAGCTGTCACAAACCCAACGATGGTTTCAAACGGCGTGGCGGCTCTCACACACTGATGATGTCTTATCGGCGAAAGTGCATCCCACCTACCCCACGTCTGAAAACGAGTGAAGGACTCTGCCCTGGCATCTCTCACACGCGCACACTCACTCAGCGACGCGATGTCTCGCCAGAGATCCAGAGATGAGACAGGGGCGAGGACTCCAGAGGAATCCGACTCAACTATCGGCATTTCGATTCCGTCGTCAGCCACTTGCTTGCTCCATTCGTCGGCAAACTCGAAACTAATATCGGCAGTTCACAGATGTTATCGGGCGACTGGGAACTTAAAAAAGAAATCCCTGCCGAAATGATAGCGAGAAACCGAGGATCTGGCGTTGGATGAGGAGTTGTTGTTGTTGTTTAGTCGCTGAGTTGTTGAGTCACCGACTTGTTGAGTTGCCGAGTTGCCAAGTCGTTGAGTTTCAGTTGCCGCGTCGCTGAAAGTTTGATAAAGTTGCTTTGTTAAGTTGCCGAATTTTTGAGTTGCTCAGTTAAGTTGTTGCCAAGTCGTTGAGTTATTGGGTGGGCTACGCTGTCGAGTTAGCATCTCACTGCCGAGCTGTTGAACTATAAAAGTAGCTTATTGACTGAGTTGATCACTTTTTGTGTTGCCCAGTAGCTAAGTTGTCGCGTTGTTAATTCACTGCATCGAGTAGTTGCCGAGTTGATGAGTGGTTGAGTTGCCGAAGAGCTGCGAGCTGCGTTACTCGGTTTTCTGAGTTGCAAAGTCGTTGAGTTGATGAGTTGTTGAGCTCCCGACGTAATGAGCGTGTTGAGTTGACAAGTTGATGAGCGGCGAGGTTGTTCAGAGGCTGTGGGCTGCGGTTGGATGGCTCTGGATGCCGCGTTGGTGACCGCTGTGAAGTTGGCTGCGTGGTTGAGTGGCTGCGTGGTTGAGTCGTCTCGTGCAGGAGTCGCTTGCTCCGTGGTTGAAATGAGAAGCGAGGAGTAGGAGGAGAAGGGAGGGAGGCTCGGAGGAGAGCGCGTCACACACACAAAGGCAAAGGTCCCCCGTATAGCCTCATCGGACTGTTGGGGCAAGTGCTGTTAGCGAACACCTATGAAGGTCGCAACGGCGCGCGAATGGGAGTCGTCGTAACCAGCACCGGGCCCGGCCGCCTTTGTCTCCAAAATTCAGTTTTTTTTACACATCACACCAGGTACTCATTTAAAGCTGAGTCGACCTAGGCGAGGCCCACGGTTGGTGTCAAATATCCCGGTTAATCGAACTCAGGTGGCCAGGTTCGTAGCGCAGTGCGCTGATCAGGACAGCAATTCGATTCCAATAGTCTGTGAAAGGCTTCAGGCGTGCAACCGTCTGTGTGTACCGTACACACGCATCTCTGTGTAGGTGTCTCTGTGTGTGTGTGTCTGGGGAGCGGTAGTGTAGCGGTTAGCGCTACGCTGCGCTATGAACCTGGCGGCCCGGGTTCGATTCCCACTCACGGCCAACACCAGTGACGATTATCTAAACCGGTCCTGGGCCTTCCCTAGGTCGACTCAGCCTGAAATGAGTACCTGGTGCGGTGTGTAACATTGCCACTGGGGAGACAAAGGCGGTCGGGCGTGGTTCTGGCCACCCATCCCCTCGTGTACCGTTCCGGCCTTCATAGGTGCTCGCTAACATCACTTGCCCCTACAGTCTGTTAAGGCTATACGGGGGATCTTTTGTGTGTCTGCATGCATGTACATGCATGTACATGTGTGCACGTGTCTATGCTTATATACACTTACGTGGGGAGCGGTGGCGCAGTGATTAGCGAACCCGGCGACCCGAGTCCGATCGGTGACGAATATCTGAACCTGGCCCGCGCCTCCCCTAGGTCGACTCAGCCTTAAATTAATACCTGGACGCGACAAAGGCGGCGTGGTGCTGGCCACCAAAACCCCCTCGTGTGCCTATCCGGCCTTCTTAGGTGCTACTCGCTAACAGCACTTTCCCCAGCAGTCCGTTAAGGCTATACGGGGGATATTTGTCTGTGTGTCTCTGTGTATGTACGTGGGGAGCGGTGGCGCAGTGATTAGCGAACCCGGCCACCCGAACGAACCCGGCTACCCAAGTCCGATTCCCGCTCACGGCCAAACATCGGTGGCGAATATCCGAAACGCTGTCCTGTCCCTCCTCCTCCTCCTCCTAGGTCGACTCAGCCTCAAGCGACGACCTGGACGCGACCAAGGGTCGACCGTGGCCCACTCAAACCCCTCCCTCGTGTTGAGCACTCACGTTGAACTTCTTTCGCGCCGTACGTGGCCCACCCGCGTAGACCGTGTGCCCTTGCCGGCCTCCACGCAGCTTCTCCGCGAGCCACTTGGCCCCCTCTACCCCCCCCCCCACCACCACCAGGCAGTCCGCTGCGACAACACGGGGGATCTTTGTGTGCGTGCGTCTCTGCGAGGACTCCGCGTGCGTGAGTCTGTTCATCGTGCCCGCCAGCTCGCCCCGACCCCCCCCCCCCAGGGTTCAGTAATTGCCGCCGTGGAGGAGGAGAAGGAGGATGACAAATCCCCAGGTCCCCAGGTCTTGTACACAAAGACAAAGGTCCCCCGTGTAGCCTTCGCGTAATGTGGCGGGCAAGTGTTTGTTGGCGTCGGCTCCGCTAAAAAAAAACAAGTAAACCCGTAAAAACAAAGTTTTTCACTATAAATCCTTTATATGCGTTGCATCGGGGCGGCTAGAGTCCTCTCGGCCTCTGACTTGAGATGGCTGCCACCTATAGGTCAGATGATTGTCTGGCAGCATTAAACAATTGGTAATTAAATATTTAAAACAATTTCCCTAAACAGTGTAAAATTTTGGAAAATTTTTTTCACGAAAATGCATTGTCACGCACAACGAGTCTGTGTGCAAAATGCCAGCTCGATTGGATCACGGGAAGTGGGTTAAAAAACGACCGAAAGATTTGCACGGCCCTAAGCAAGCAAGCGAACTTAATGTAAAGGATTTAAAAACATCATCATCGCCGACGAGTGATAATGTCCCGCTAAACGTGGAAGGTTTCGGAGGCCACCATCCAACATTAGTTCGACGGCTTGAACCGCAATGGCGGCGACGTTGGCTCAACGTCGCCATGTTCACTGGAGTCTGAATCACTTTACTGGAAGAGTGAATTGATACCAGAACTTCTAGATTTGAAGCTTTCGTGACTGCAATGATTCATACGCTTAGGTTTTTTCGGTAAAGTCACTTGATACAGTAAATTTAGCTGTGACGGTCCCACTTGATGACGGAGACTTGTGTTGCCTCCGAAACGTCGTGATTTATTATTTTATTTCTATTAATTTTATTTTTTACCTACGTGACTTTACCGAAAAAACCTAAGAGTATGATACCAGAGCTGTCAACCCACACGGTTTACCCCGTATTCTTGAACAGGGAAATTGAGTTGCAGCCGTTTCAATACGGGCCAAAAAAAGGATGGGTTTTTGTCTATTTGTTTGTGTTTATCTCTTGTGACGGAACTTTGTAGGATGAACGTTGAGATTTATAAGGGACACGGGGTGACCGATAAGGTCTGAATTGGTCTGTAATAAGGTAGGGCACTGATAAGTGGTTGACAGGTACGTAGTGGTGAGTGTAGTGGTGAGTGTAGTGTTGAGTGTAGTGGTGAGTGTAGTGGCGAGTGTACAACTGAGTGTACTCGTGGTGAGTGCAGTCGTGGTGATTGTCTATGTGTTTGTGTGTTCTCCCTTGTGATGATGGGACTTTGCAGGATGAACGCGCTGAGATGTCTAAGTGGTTGACAGGTATGCAATACGAATGTTGTTTGGTTGATGTAACTTTCTGACACAAAGTGCCTACGAATTGGCAACCCCCCGTGCATTCGCCGGAATGTAAAGAAGACGGCCACTTTGCCCCAATTTTTTAAAGAGCAGATTTGGTGTGTGTGTGTGTTGCGTCTAAATTTATTCTGTCTTTCTTTTCTTTCTTTCGTTCTTCCCGAGCGGCATTATAATGCGCAGAAACTAATTAAATTTGTATTTTACCAGGTAAGGCACACCGAGCTGGGCAACTCTTCTTTTCAGAAGCGACCTCTCCGCCAATGCTAGCTCAACGAAGTGGCTAATCATCATCATCATCACATTAGAGCAGCCCCATACTCTAAACGTGCGATGCTGTTTCTTAATGTGGAGGCAAAAAGCGGAGGACCCGGAGGGAAAAATTCACGCGACCACGGGGAGAGGGAGAGAGAGACACGCAAACTCCAAATAATACAGCAGCGGGCATCGTCGGGGTCGGGATCGAACCCACGACCTCCTGCACACCAGGCGAGGGAGTTAACATGTCCTAGTCACCTTGATGATGATGAGAGAGAGACACGCAAACTCCAAATATACAGCAGCAGGCGTCAGGGTCGGGATCGAACCCACGACCTCCTGTACACCAGGCGAGGTAGTTAACATCTCCTAGCCACCGTGATGATGATGATGAGAGATAGAGACACGCAAACTCCAAATCTACAGCAGACGTCAGGGTTGGGAATGAACCCACGATCTCCTGTACACCAGGCGAGGTAGTTAACATATCTTAGCCACCGTGATAATAATAAGAGAGGCACGCAAACTCCAAATCTACAGCAGACGTCAGGGTTGAGATTGAACCCACGATCTCATGTACACCAGGCGAGGTAGTTAACAGCTCCTAGCCACCTTAATGGTGATGAGAGAGGCACGCAAACTCCAAATCTACAGCAGGCGTCAGGGTTGGGATGGAACCCACGACCTCCTGTACACCAGGCGTGGTAGTTAACATCTACTAGCCACCTGAATGATGATCATGAGAGAGGGACACACACAAACTCCAAATCTACAGCAGACGTCAGGGTCGGGATTGAACCCACGACCTCCTGTACACCAGACGAGGTAGTCAACATCTCCTAGCCACCGTGGCGCCCTTTTTGTGTATCGAGAAACTCACTCCACAAATCGTTCGTTTGTTCACGTGAGAGAACGCATCGACTTAAGACATTTCTTCTGCTTGAGAGTATTTGTGTGTGTGTGGTTTTGGCTCCCACCACCGCGCCCCCCTCCCCCAAAAACATTAAACAATTAAGCCATCACTTTAAGCAACCCACCCACGCTCCCCCTCACCTCACCGACCACCCCCCACACTCGCCACTTTAATTGCAAAAAATGCCCCCCAACCCACCCCCTGTCCCCGCGGTGGCAAGTGGTGGTGGTGGAGGTGGTGGAGGGGTTGTGGTAATGCAACGGTTTGGCTGGAAGGGGTTTCGAGGATTATTTTTTGTTAAAAACAAGGTGGCAGACGGGGCGCCTCCAAGGTTGAGGTGGGGCCGAGACGATGTTCGAAAAGGAAAATCAAAAACTGGCCGAGGGTAGATGGAAAGGAAAATCAAGAACTGGCCGAGGGTAGATGGACGGGAGGAAAGAGGTGTGGGTGGGTGGTTGGGTGTGGAGAGAAGAGAAGAAAGAAGAAAAAGGCGGTCACAAATGCTCAGCGGTGGTGGCGTTTTAAAAGTTAAAAGTTGACACGCGGCTCGAGGTGCATTGTGGGGATCTCGCGCCTGGCTTTCCTCAGCGCGCGCTCGGGGGGCGTCACGCGCAATCAGCGTCGCGCGAGATTCCCACCAAAAAAACACCCCCCACCCCCTCCTCCTCACCCCCCTCCCCCCTCATCCTCCTCACCCCCCTCCCCCTCATCCTCCTCCCTCATCCCCCTCATCCCCCCTCCCTCCTCACCCCTCCCCCTCATCCTCCTCACCCCCCTCCCCCTCATCCTCCTCATCCCCCCTCTCTCCTCACCCCCTCCCTCTTCATCCCCCCCTCCTCACCCCTACCCCTCATCCCCCCTCTCTCCTCACCCCTCCCCCTCATCCTCCTCCCTCATCCACCCACCTCCTCATCCCCCCTCACCCCTCCCCCTCATCTCCTCCCTCCCTCACTTCCTCATTCTCCTCCTCACCCCTCATCCTCCTCATCCCCCTCCCTCCCACCCCTCCCTCTTATGCCCCCTCTCTCCTCACCACCCCTCATCAATCCCTCCTCCTCATCCTCCTCCTCATCCCCCTCCCTCCTCCACCCTCATCCCCCCTCCCTCCTCCTCCCTCCTCACCATCCCTCATCACCACCCTCCCTCCTCACCACCCCTCATCACCCCCCCCTCCCTCCTCTTCCCCCCCCCTCCTTCTCACCACCCCTCATCATCCCCCCTCCCTCCTCACCACCCCTCATCACCCCCCCTCCCTCCTCTTCCCCCCCCTCCTCCTCACCAACCCCTCATCATCCCCCCTCCCTGTGTCCCTCCCCCCTCCTCTCTCCTCCCCCTTCCCTCCACATCCCCATCCCCCCGCCTCCTCACCCCCTCCCCCACATGCCCATCTTCCCCCCCATCGTCTTCCCCTCTTCCTCACAACGTTTAAAAAGTATATATTTTAACGTTATGTTTTATTATTATTGCATTTCTTTTGCACCACGTATCGTCTGCGGCTGTAAATATTAAGTCGGGGTGGGGGGGGGGGAATACACGTGTCTTGACTATCGCCTGGAACATCTCACATTTGGTTGTTCAATATGAGAGAAATATCTTCAGACTGTCTGCCCCTCTCTCCCCTTTCCCATCGCAACGTAAATGAAACCATAAATTGATACAGACGGCGGAGTGTATATCCACTGCTGGATGACGAAGGCTCTGTCCTGCCCACGCGGTCCATTATGAGGATTGTTTGCATGGGTGGCCGCGCAACCTAAACCATGGATCACACAGCGAACCCGCAGACTCGTAGAGACACATAGAGGCCCATAGAGATACACAGAGACTCGTCGAGATATACAGAGTCCCATAGACATGCACAGGGATACATTTAAGACAAGCCTTTGAATCAATTTCGATTTAAAGCTTTCGTGACTGCAGGGATTCATTTTCTTAGTTCTTTCGGTAAAGTCACGTAGAAGGGAAATAATAAAATAAAATAAATTGAACATAACAAGAATTATTGAATTATGTTTTATTTTTTTAATTGTATTTTTTCTACGTGCCTTTACCGAAAGAACCAAGAAGACTTTGAATCAATGTTGAACATTCATTTCTTTAGAACAGTTTTTTTTTGTGTGTGTTTAGTTGGTTGTCATTCTCCCGCACCATCGATTGGCTGCATACGATGCGAAATAGGTTCAACATACATATATATACCTCCGATTAGCACGGTCGGCTACGTACGGTGCGAATGAAGTTCAACATACATAACATAGAAACCAAATGAGTGCGACTGTGGCCATGCAAACCTAAACTATGGACCACACTGTAACCTTAAATGAAATTAAATAAAACGACTGTGGTCTGCAAACCTGCAATGGTGGAGGAAGAGTAGCAAAACCACACAAACGATCTCTCTCTCTTCTCAAGTCCGCTCATCATGCCCATCAGATCTCGACGTTGTATGTGCGTTGAACTTCTTTCGCACCGTACGTAGCCAACCGTACTAATCGGAGTTGCGGGAGGAAGGATGATAAATTAAACACAAAAACAGTTATATAGAAATGAGTTTTAAATTTAGACGACGTAAACGTGCATAGCTCCAGTGGCTTCCTAATATCGTGAGGGAGAGCGTTGCAGACGGCCGCAGAAGCGCATCTGAAAACGCGCGATGGGGTAACCGTCTTTGTTCGGTGGTTATTCAAACGCCGCTGCTGCTGCTGTGAGGATGATTGGAGTTTGCTCCTTGACTAGATCAGCAAGGTAAGTGTATTGGCATCTATAGCTCCTCAACAATATATATTGTTGCAGCCATCGTGCGCAAGAATATAATACTGTTGAACCGCGCCGATTGGTGCGTGGGGATTGTTGAAGGAATGTAAAGATATTTGAATAAAAATATCAGTTTTGCTCATTTATGGACAGTGCAATGCCAAACCGGACTGTTTCTTGAGGCTTCAGTGATGAAACCAAATTGGTTTATTGATGAACAAAAAACCCGCTTATAATAAGCGCAGCAGTACTTAGCATTGTTACTCATTGTCAAGCGTTATTTAAAATATGTAATCAGATATTGTATTTTACATTGGCAAAAAAAAAACACAAAATATTTTAAATATCTCCGGTTCTCCCCCCGCACCTCCGATTAGCACGGTTGGTTTCGTGCAGTGTGAAAGAAGTTCAACATACAGGACATACACAACACATATATTTGTAAGATGAAGGAGAAATAACGAAGAGCATATAGAAATAGAAACGCTAAGTGACAAGGGACAAAGTATAAGCGAGGTGTTGTGACGTCTGCGCACACGACGCTGCCACGTGATGCCACGTGCCTTATTGCGTTAAGCCTCCGCGTCACAATGCCTGGACACGTGACACGTGACGTCACGTGGCCCGCCATTTTTCTTTGCCTTTGACCAACAACGTTTCGAGAGCCGCATCTCACGCGCGGAGCTTCTTGTACACAAACGCAGCGGTGGGTATACAGCAGATGATAAAGCGATGATGAATTAAATGAACAAAATATTAAGTTTTTTCCTACCCCACCCCCCCACCCCTTTAACTAATCTTTAACAATTCAGCTTGTGACCGTTGCACATTCTGTTGTCACGAAGACATTGGCACAATAACCCCCACACACGTTGCCTACCATATTTAACACAATTATGTTTACGTTAAATCACCTTTAAGATCTACACAAGGCGGTGGCGGCGGAGTGTGGGGGGGGGGCAGCCAAAGAGCCGCAAGGTGGAAGCTAACAGAGCCAGCGTGCGGCTCCTGGAGCCGCGTGGTTTTGCCGATCCCCACTCCCCACCCCCCTCCCCCCGTGAGCCCGATAGACGACGAGGATTTAAAGTAGGGCAGAACGATTTGGGGGAAATATCTAATTGAGATTTTTCTGACAGATATTGCGATTTAATTTGCGAATTATTTTTTAAAAGTCTGGCTTCCGTTCAAATTTCACTGTGTAATAGATTTAAAACATGTGATGGAGCATTACCACGTGATACCATCAACATATGAGCTGCTCTATATATTCTAATGCAAGGATGAGAACTTAAAATATATGAATTTCTTCCAACATGTATTTATTGAAATGTTTTAATTGAAATAGAACAATCAAACGTAGAACAATTGTAAAATAAGTAAATAAAGTTATAACAATAACAAATAAAACAATTCCAATAATAAAGTAATAGGACTTTTAAAATCGCAAAAAATCGCAGCCTTTGCGATTTGCTAATCGCATTGTTTCAAATTGCGATTTCCATTTGAAATCGATTAATGGTTCAGCCCGAGTTGAAAGGTTAAAACCCCTCGTGCTTGTAGTGACGTGGCGCTCACGGTAGGGGGGGTACGCGACTCGGATGGTGGTGGTGCCACTTGGGGCCTGCGGGGTCAGGGGGTGGGATTGGGTGAGGAGAGAGAGAGTGGGGGCAGAGGTCGCAACCGGGTACCCGATACCCGTACCCTACCCGATACGGTACCCGTTTGCGACCCTGGTGCGGCCGGGTACGGGTAGGCCGTGAGTCACTGGTGAGCAACCGTTTGTCACTCATTTTCCAACGTCTTGTCTCTTCTCATAATTCAAGTTCCTAGAATCAACCCACCCGCGCCTGCAACATGGCTACATCCCAGAGGTCGCAATCAGGTACCCGATACCCGTACCCTACCTGTACCCAGCCGGGTACGGGTAAGGAATCAAAACACGTTTGCGACCTCTGGTGGGGAGAGAGAAAAGGGAGAGCCCAAGAGAGAGAGGATGAGGGAGAGGGGGAGGAAGAGGGGTGGACGGAGGTTGAAGGAGAGGCAGGGAGAGAGAGCGAGGAGAGAGAGAGGGAGTGAAGGAGAAGCAGAGTGAGAGAGAGCTCTGCATGCAGATATGAGCTACCGTCGGAGGCCGTAGGACTGTGAAGAGGGCTGGGTGCAGATGCAGCGCTTGTCGTATTAAAACATATGTTCATAGAAAACAGGGGGAACATAGACATATAGTAGGGAGAGAGGGGGTAGAGAGAAGGGGTAGAGAGAGGGGGGGGGTAGAGAGAGGGGGTAGAGAGAGCGGAGGGGTAAGAAGAAGTAGCAGAGCTTGAAGTCTTTCGTGAAAATTTTCATTTAAACGGGGGGGGGGGGGTGGGGGGGGGCACATAAAGCAAAGCATTGAAAAAAAAACGAAATGATGACCGAAGCAAAGTGCCGACTATACCGAACATCTTCTTGTTTCCTCTGATCGTAAAAAAGAGAGCGAGGGAGAGAGTGGTTTGTAAACAAGGGGGGAGAGAGAGGAGAGATGGCGTACACTTTTAAAATTCTAATTTTACCGCAAGGCACACATACAAATCTAGACATATTTTGGATCCGCCGCTGGATGATGGCCTCTCCGCATGCGGTTATTGACCATACTTCACCGCGCTGGTCAATGCGCGTCGGTGAAAGGCGCGGAGCACATCGACGTGGGAGAATAGAAGTACAGTACAACACGAGAACACCTGCGGTTGGCTATTGAGGTCACCCATCTTAGCTTGATGCATGCAGGCCGATCTCCACTTAGCTTGCGACATCGGGCGAATTGCGGCTGATTTGGTCGAAGGCTAAATTTGTACAATGCATGAAATATACAAAAGAACAAATGCCATCCCTGACTTCACAAAGTGAATCACTGACACCACCACTTAGGGGGAGAGAGCGTCGGAGGAGAAGGGAAGCGAGAGATATGGAGAGACAGGAGAGGGAGGGAGAGAGGGAGAGGAGGGAGAGACAGGGGAGGGAACGAGAGAAAGTAGAGAGTCGGGGACGTCCATAAATGACGTCACGCGATTTTGGATGATTTTTGATCCCCCCCCCCGAGTCACACGGCGTTACAAAAAGTCAGACCCCCCCTCAAATATAACGTCACAAAGCTCTGCCCCCCCCCCCAAATGAAACATGCTTCAAACTATTGTCATTGTAGTGCGTATTTAATGTGGCGCTGCACTCTGATGTTGTAGGAGAAAGCATGTATTAAAAAGTCTATTTAATTAATTAGAACGTGCTGTCTATATTTATTTAAATTTGCGCATTTTTACGTGACGTCACATTTTTCAACACCCCCCCCACCTCGTCACACATCGTCACAAATGTCTGACCCGCCCCCCCCCCCGTTGTCCAGGAGCCTCCTTCTCCTGCAGAAACTCGGTGCACAGCGCGACGGCGAAAACCCGCGACGCAGGGAGGTGGGTGGGGGGTGGCGCGCTCTCACTTCCCCAGCTGAGAGAAGATTCGCAGTCTGGATGTTTGTGACGGTGATGATGATGATGATGGGGGTCGCAACAGACAGGCAGACAGACAAGTTAACAGCATCCCTGCGGATGTGATGAGCCAAGCCAATCCCCCAACTGCTCAGCACTCTCAGGTCGAGGTTGGGCCCTTTTAGTGATCGGTGCTTTTGTTAGCGTGGCACAAGCTATGGCAGCGCCTTGCCAATTGAATTCAGGCAATCAGTCGGTAGATATATTTAAGTCTGCTTTGAAATCCCATCTCTTTAAAGTGGCCCTTCCCTCTTTAGTTTGGTCGGTTGCCCCGGGTTCTATTTTGTATCCTGAGTTTAATGCATTACGAATTGCGACCCTAGGATGGAATGCGCAATTATTATTAAGTTCACTAAGGTTCATCATTGACGTTTCTTCCTCTGACCGGCGAACGAAAAAAAGTCCACGAGAAACGATGGGGAGACGACGACGACGATGCAGTGGAATTGAAATTGGGAAGTGAAAGTCGGACAGGGAGTGAGGGAGTGAGAGGGGGGAATGAGTGAGAGATGGAGAGCGTGAGAGTGTGAATGAGTGACGGTGGGAATGAGTGAGAGATGGAGAGCGTGAGAGGGGGGAATGAGTGAGCGTGTGAATGAGTGAGAGTGCGGATGAGTGGAAATGCGAGTGAGGGAGTGAGAGTGGGGATGAGTGGAAATGCGAGTGAGGAAGTAAGAGGGGGGGGGGGGATGAGTGAGAGTGGGGATGAGTGAGAGTGTGAATGAGTGAGAGTGCGAATGAGTGTAAATGCGAGTTAGTGAGTGAGTGAGAGGGGGGGAATGAGTGAGCGTGGGTCTGAGTGAGAGAGATGAAGACTCATCCCGTTATCATCTCAAATCCGCACCGTCAGGACTCGCTATTGAGCGCGGACATGGATCCCGGTGAAGACATCGACTTTTGCCTCTCTCTGCCTCTCTTCATCTCTCCTTGCCGCTCTCTCTGTGCCTCTCTCCACGTCTCCCGTAGCCAAACGCGGCGGTGACCTCCAGTGGAGATTCCCACACTGGACGTTGCCATTGGCCGTGTGGCTCTGCCGAATCTCGCCAGGGGTAACAGACTTGTGCATTTCCTGCGGTACCAGGGAGGATCTGCCCCACCGGTACTTACGCTGCCAGCGGCTCAAACCAATGTTCCGACTTTTGGGGGACATCTTCAGGAAACTGGTGGTGCCCTTCTACAACACTAGCTTCGTGTATGGGGTGGTGCCTGACCTGGCTAACAAGCGCCATGACCTCGCCAACTTCGCCTGCGCTCAGGCGAAGATGGCGGTGTACAGAACGAGAAAGATGCTGGAAGGTGATACTGATGGCTGTCTCTGTGCTTCCAGTGTTCAGAGGCCTGCTTAAGGCGCGGCTCCGGCTGGAGCACGCCATGTACCACACACATGTCGGTGA
This sequence comes from Lethenteron reissneri, assembly GCF_015708825.2. NCBI lineage: Eukaryota > Metazoa > Chordata > Hyperoartia > Petromyzontiformes > Petromyzontidae > Lethenteron > Lethenteron reissneri. The sequence goes on along the minus strand of NC_083780.1, from coordinate 13,013,526 downwards.
TGTGCACGTCTTCTTAGAATGTTGAGGGGGGCGGACAAGCCCCTCTCTGTACCAGCGTGGACGGCACTTTCGTGTTCACCTTCTGAAGCGCTCGCTCGTCACCGTGACGCGCGCGATGGCCGCCATCACCACCATCACCACGTGGCTTTTACTTCGTGTTGTGCGCGGCGCATTTAGCGCCACGGCGCGTGGATTTGTAGCGTTGGTTATTTGTTTGCTGGTGACTTTGTGTATTTCATATCGGAATCGCATCCAGTGCTGTTGCTACTGGCGGCAATACAAGTTGTTTAAAAATCAAAAGTCTCACACACACTCTCTCTCTCTCTTACACAAACACTCTCTCTCTCCCTCACACACATACACAGAATGAGAATCGATGAGCGATGAAGCTCGCGTGTGACACGTGCACACACTCTGAATCTCAGACACACACAAAGATCTCCCGCAAAACTTTGCACAGACTGCCGCGGCCCGTGCTGTTAGCGAGCGCCTTTGAAGCGGCGTGACGTCAATCACACCCGGCCGCCTTTGTCTCCCCAGTGGTGACGTTTACACGACGCAACATGCGTCACACACACCGCTGTGTCTCTCACACACACACAACGCTGTATATCTCACACACACACACCGCTGTGTAAATATCTCCTCACACACACACACCGCTGTATCTCTCACACACACACACACCGCTGTATATATCCTCACACACCGCTGTGTAAATATCTCCTCACACCGCTATTCATCTCCTCACTCGCCACTATGTATCTCCTAATGTTGTATATCTTCTCACACACTGTGTATATATCTCCTCACACACTGTATGTATATCTCACGCTTTGTAAATATCTCCTCACACACTGTATATATATCTCCTCACGCTGTATAAATACCTCCTCACACACTGTGTGTATATCTCACGCTTTGTAAATATCTCCTCACACACTGTATGTATATCTCACGCTTTGTAAATATCTCCTCACACACTGTATGTATATCTCCTCACGCTGTATAAATACCTCCTCACACACTGTGTATGTATATATCTCCTCACGCTGTATAAATATCTCCTCACAAACTGTATGTATATCTTCTCACACACTGTATACATATCTCCTCACGCTGTATAAATATCTCCTCACACACTGTATGTATATCTCCTCACGCTGTATATCTCCTCACACACTGTATGTATATATCTCCTCACGCTGTATAAATATCTCCTCACACACTGTATGTATATATCTCCTCACGCTGTATAAATACCTTCTCACACACTGTATGTATATATCTCCTCACGCTGTATAAATATCTCCTCACACACTGTATGTATATATCTCCTCACGCTGTATAAATATCTCCTCACACACTGTATGTATATATCTCCTCACGCTGTATAAATATCTCCTCACACTGTGTATATATCTCCTCACGCTGTATAAATATCTCCTCACACACTGTATGTATATCTCCTCACGCTGTATAAATATCTCCTCACACACTGTATGTATATATCTCCTCACGCTGTATAAATATCTCCTCACACGGTGTATATATCTCCTCATGCTGTATAAATATCTCCTCTCTCCACGTTCTCGCTCTCGCCGCCGTCTCTCCCCGTCTCTGATTTCTCGCGGGAAATCTCCTCGAGACCCCCCCCCGCCCCGCCCCCCCGCCCCTGCCCGTCCCCCCCCGCCCCTCCCCCCCGCCCCCCTGCCCCTCCCCCCGCCCCATTTCTCATTAGCGCGGCCCCGCGGCCACGAGAAGCGTCGCGCGGGGTTCTCAGCGCCGGCTCGAGGGGTGGGGGGGTGTGGTGGGGGGGTGGTGGGAGGAGGTGGTGGGGGGGGGGTCGATGGGGGGGGGGTGTGGTGGGGGGGGGGTTCGAGTGAGGGGTCGAGGTGGGAGGGGTGGTGGGCAGGTGGTGGGGGGAGTGGGGTGGTGGTGGGAGGGGGTGGTGGGGGGTGGCGGGGAAGGTGGTGGGGGATGTGGGGGGGGTCTTGGGGTGGGGAGTGGGTGGGGTGGAGGGGGTGGTGGGGTGGAGGGGGTGGTGGGGGGTGGCTGGGGAAGGTGGTGGGGGAGTGGGGGGTGGTGGTGGGGAGTGGGGTGGTGAGGGGGAGGGGGTGGTTGGGGTGGTGGGGGGTGGTTTGGTGGGTCGAGTGGAGGGGGGAAAGCGGTGGTGTGGGGGGGGTCGTTGGGGGGTGGAGGGGTGGCGGTGGAGGGGGGGTCGAGTGGGGGGGGGGGGGCACGCGTTGCCTCCCTTCCCATTAATTCCCGACAATTTCACATTTATTCTACGAGACAGTTTTGTTTGGGGGGACAAAAAATAAAATACACAACAACAGCAGCAACAGGGATAACAATTATTTACCTTTCAGCCGCTTTTGCAAATCCGACGGTGCTGTGCGTGTTCCTCTGTGGGGAGCGGTGGTGCGGCGCTTAAAATATAATTATATTATATCATAGAATTACAATATAATGAAATTATTATAGAATTCGGAATAGCAAAAATAATTAATAATTTATATAATATTGTGCAATAACTATAATTTGATTATATTATGCGTATATTATAATATTATTATATATAATGATATTATACTTATCCTTATCGCCACCGGATAATTATCTGAACCGTACGTTGCCAACCGTGCTATTAGGAGGTGTGTACGTGTATGTTGAACTTCTTTCGCACCGTACGTAGCCAACCGTGCTATTAGGAGGTGCAGGGTCAGGACAATCCACCTCAGCTATTGGACGTCTGTGGAACGTCGATATCCGCACAGACAGTAGCGTAACCAGCGTGGGGGGGCAGGCAGAGAGATGCCTTGCCCCCGCCTTCACCTTATAGCTAAACAACAACAAGCGCCATTCACCACTAAGTGGCGGTGACTCCAAAACGACGCATGTGCCAGGCTAGGTGCACGCCAAGCCAACGTGAAGTGTCGAACGCCCGCTGGCAGGAGGTCACGGGATGGACCCAGGTGGTGTCATGGGTCGCCCGCGGACAGACACTGCGTGGAAGAGGCCTGCATCCAGAAGCAATAAAAACCCCACACTCTTCACTGAGACCGCGATCATCTTTCGATTTAAAGCTTTCGTGACTGCAGGGATTCATCTTCTTGGTTCTTTCGGTAAAGTCACGTAGAAGGGAAGTAATAAAATAATAAAAATAAAACACAATAAAATAATTCTCACGACGTTTCGGCCACAACGACGGCTGCTTGCGTTGTGGCCGAAACGTCGTGAGAATTATTTGATTGTGTTTTATTTTTATTATTTTATTACTTCCCTTCTACGTTACTTTACCGAAAGAACCAAGAAGACGCGATCATCTTGTGTACACGTGTATAATTGTAGTACAGCGCCTCGGATGGATTGATTAATAACGCTGTATACATCTCCATAAGATATTATAATTAGTTTTTTTGTGTCACGTGAGCAACTGGTAATTGACATAGCGCAATTAATGACAAGTGTCACGTGCATCAAAAGGTGGCCATAATTTATTCCGGATTCGGTAGCACCACCGATGTTGTTGGGAGAGTGATCTCAACGTTTAAACGGGTGCCACGTGGTGGCGAGATGTTAACTACCTCGCCTGGTCTGCAGGAGGTCGTGGGTTCCATTCCGACCCTGACGCCTGCTGCTGTATATTTGCAGTTTGCGTGTCTCTCTCTCTTTCTGCCCGTGGTCGCGTGGATTTTTCTCCGGCTCCTTCCGGCTTTTCCCCCTCCACATTTAGAATCAACAACATCACCACGCGTTTAGAGTTATTTGGCTGCTATAGCGTGACCACGTGATGACGATTAACCGCTTCGTTGAGCTATCGTTTGTGATAGCCAGCTCGCTTCTGAAAAAGAGCTACATAGCTTAGTGGACCTTACCTGGTAAATTAAAATAAGTTTAGCTTCATGATGATGATGAGCACTCTCCACTCTCCCCTTATTTCTCTCTTTCCCTCCCTCTGTTCCATGTCCACTCCTTCACTGCTCCCTCTCCACCTGGTAACATAAAACAAATAGTAAACAGTTTAGTGGCCAAAGCTATGAGTCGGAGCTCCCCTTAACAACCATCGTAAGATATGTTTTCAACAGCAGTGTCAAAGAACGAAAAAACTCACTTATTGTGCAAAGAAGGAGCGCCCCTTAGCAGCGTTAAATCTTCGAGACCGTGAGCGTAGCGATGGCGTGATTAGGAGCTGCAATATGTAATGGCCTCTAGGCGCGAGCGTGCGAGACACATCAAATATTGGGGGTCCCCACCTGACCGATTGCCCCCCCCCCCGACAACCCAGAGCTGATAATGTCGTTAATAGCTCACTGGGCCTTACCTGGTGAAATATAAATGTTTATAGTTTACCACGCCACTGGCACACAGGTAACGGTGCTACTTTCACATTGCCATGCGGACGGTTCAAGTATCACTCTGTGGCCAACTGCAGTGAGCCGTCATCTCTAATAATCGATACGCAGGTGGCCCAATTTAATTTACCAATAATACTGTACACTTCTAAAGCGCCGTTCGCAACACACACACAGGCTTACACCAATAAAAATCCAACCCCCTAAACAAAGGAATCAAGAAATTGTAAAACAAGCCCTTAGAAATGAGTGCGTCTTAAGGCACGATTTGAATACAATAAAATCATAACGTGTGTTTAGACTGGAGGAGATGTCCAGTAGGTGTGGGTCAGCGAGTTATAACGTATGTATGTTGAACGTCTTTCGCACCATACGTATCCAACCGTGCTAATCTGAGGTGTGTATGTGCGTTGAACTTCTTGTGCAGAGCGTACGTAGCCAACCGTGCTGACCGGAGGTTTGGGGGAAAGACAACAAACTAAACACAAAAAGCAGTTCTAAAGAAATGCATTTTCAATCTAGGTTATGGCTTCCTGATATCGGAAGGAAGAACATTCCAGACGGCCGCAGAAGCACGTATCTGAAAGTGCGCGATGTGGTGACCGTCTTTGTTCGATGACCAGTACAAAGCCGCTGCTGTTGCGAGGATGACCCGGAGTTCAAATAAAACAAAAACTAAATAGCCGCAACAACAAATACTAAAAATACGAGGGACCAGTCAGCAGAGCGAGTGCGTTATTGTAATGAAATATTAGGGTCACGGGTTCATTTTTTTGGACCCACCTCAAAGGTCACACGCCATGCATAACCCATCATTATCATAATCATCAATATCATAGGCCCCTGCTTTCTACTGATTAGCATTGACCCCCGTACAGCGAATATGGCTCCAGGAAATGCTGTGAGTGACAATGCAATACGATTTGGATTTACGGATTTCTGAACTCAACCGCTTCATCTCGAAATGCTTCCCAGAAATGATCATTATTATAATAATACGTTCAGCTTGTTACGCACCGCCACAGAGTATTCACTCATTCTTGTTATTTTGTGTCGTGGGTTCACTGGAGACACACACTTGACTTTGGAGGCAACACGTTTATTCTAAGACCACAACGGGGTAACTATATAAACGTACACGGGATAACGATATGGGTGGTAACTACCACGGTTAACTAGGCCACAACGGGGTAACTACATAACCGGGTTAGGTAAGTAACATACTGCCTGGCCCACGATGCCGAACGGTGATGACTGAAGCCCGAAGATCGAAGAGACGCAGCACGGTGGGGTTCAGTCCAGAAGACAGCCCCGATTGGCTCTCGGGACCTCCCTCTTATACCCCTGAGGGTGGCCTGGCTCCGCCCTCGGACACACCCCCTTCTGGATCCTACCAGAAGGTTCTGGGCCATACATCACGTGTCCCCCTCTCGCCCCCTCTTGGCCCCCCTCATTATCCTGTCCTGGTCACGTGCCCTCTCGTGTTCACCCAGACTGTCACGTCCTCAACTGCCCTCTCTCTGACAGTCACCAGAACCCCCTTCCATGCCATACCTACTCTGGTGCCAGAGAGAGGCTCTAACACGCACACTTCCACTCTTCTGTCAGTAGCTGGCGCTAACACCGTAGTGATCCATTATACGTCACTACATTTGTATGGGGAGCGGTGGCGTAGTGGATAGCGCACTGCGCCGTGCACCCCGGCAACACGAGTTCAATTCCCAGCCAAGGCTAAATAACATACGTACGTACGCACGAACTATAACTCGCTATTTTTATTTTATTTTAGCAGATTAGGCCCACTGAGCTATACAGCTCTTTTTTTAGAAGCGACCTGGCCACAAATGATAGCTCAACGAAGTGGCTTATCACGTTGAAATTCATAGCAGCCAAATCCTCAAAACGCCTGTTGACTCTAAATGTGGAGGGAAAAACCAGAGAAAAAATCCATACCGCCACGGCGAGAATATACAAACTGCATATATACAGGCGTCAAGGTCGGGATCGAACCCAATACCTCCTGTATCCCAGGTGAGGTAGTTAACATCTCGCCACGACAAGTTGCGAGATATTAACTCCCGTGTGTACACGCAAGGAGACGCAAAGATCCACAGAACAGGATGTTCTGAACAGGCTGTTGTTGGGGAAAGTGCTGTCAGTGGGCATCTATGAAAGCCGTCACGGCACACGAGGGGGTGGGTGGCCAGCACCACGCCCGACCGCCTTCGTCTCCCGAGGTACTCATTTGAGGCTGAGTCGACCTCACACACACACACACAGCTACAGTACATACATGCACAAACAGGCGCATCCACAAGCGCGTCTCGATTCAATAATCTGCTTAATTAAGATTAATTAACGAACGTTGAGGGGAATGGGGATGGTAGGGGGTTGGGGAGGGGTGAAAAGAGGGAGAGATGAGAGAACTGGAGAGAGAGCGAGAGAGAGAGAGCTCAGTCGGGCGACGGGGAGGCTCTCAGTGGCGGCGTCGAGCAAAATGAGAGAACATATTTTGTCGGAAAGACAGCGTCTGAATGTCTTTCCTACAGACCTGTTCTTCACCTGAGGACGGCTGCTTGCGTTGTGGCCGAAACGTCGTGAAAATTATTTTATTATGTTTCATTTTTATTATTTTATTATTTCCCTTCTACGTGACTTTACCGAAAGAACCAAGAAGATGAATCCCTGCAGTCACAAAAGCTTTAACTCGAAATGTAACATATTTTGATTTTTTTTCCCGATCGTACGAAATTCCGATTTTTTAAGCTAAATTAAAACATTTTTTTTACTTTACCAGCTTAGGCCCGCACTGAGCTACATAGCTTGTTTGCATAAGCGAACGTGGCTATCACAAATTATAAAATTATAGCCAGGTCGCCCAACGAAATGGCTTACCGCGTGTAAATGTTTCGCAGCCAAATACTCTGAACGTGTGTTGTTGAATCTAAATGTGGAGGTAAAAATGGGAGGACTCGGATAAAAATCCACGCGACCACGGGGAGACAGAGAGACACTGCAAACTACAAACATACAGCAGCAGGCGTCAGGGTCGGGATCGAACCCACGACCTCCTTGCATACCAGGCGAGGTAGTCAACATCTCCTAGCCACCTTGATGATGATGATGAGAGAGGGACACACACAAACTCCAAATCTACAGCAGGCGTCAGGGTCGGGATCGAACCCACGACCTCCTTGCATACCAGGCGAGGTAGTCAACATCTCCTAGCCACCTTGATGATGATGATGATGAGAGAGGGACACACACAAACTCCAAATCTACAGCAGGCGTCAGGGTCGGGATCGAACCCACGACCTCCTTGCATACCAGGCGAGGTAGTCAACATCTCCTAGCCACCTTGATGATGATGATGAGAGAGGGACACACACAAACTCCAAATCTACAGCAGCAGGCGTCAGGGTCGGGATCGAACCCACGACCTCCTTGCATACCAGGCGAGGTAGTCAACATCTCCTAGCCACCTTGATGATGATGATGAGAGAGGGACACACACAAACTCCAAATCTACAGCAGCAGGCGTCAGGGTCGGGATCGAACCCACGACCTCCTTGCATACCAGGCGAGGTTATTTAGACTGTGGTGTTTTTTGGGGGGGTCTCACGCTACCGGTATCACTGCGTCCATCTGAAGGGATCTCCCAGGTAGAATATTGAAATAAAAAGATTTTAAACATTAATAAGTGGAAAGTGCCACGGCTACCGTCTGGGTACTGCTAGTGGCGGCTCTCAGCCAGCAGTGCAATGTATTTTCCATATTCCCATGGCAGGTGCCAGTTATTTCCTCGAACAGGAGATGGCACGCATGCGAGTCGGACAAATAGAAGTTGAACTCGTTGGCTTTCGCGACCAATATCATCCATAATAGAGGGTTTTTTTTTGGGTTAGATCGCGTAAATATATAAATGTGTCGTTAAAAACCCGCCACCACCCGACACAGCCAACTAGTCAGGGTAAGTCACGACAGCCAGACACATCTGTCTGTCGCCTGATGAAGCTGGTTGTAATTACTGGCGAAACGTCGTGCTCAAATAGTAAATGTTGTGGCTTGGCTCTCCAACACACCGGTTAGTGCTGTAATAGTACACTACACTATACACTACATTATACACTACACTATACACTACACTATACACTACACTACACACTAGTGCTGTACTAGTGACGAATTGGCCACGTTCTGTTTACGTGACAACCCTTACTAGTTGGCTGTGTCGGGTGGTGGCGGGTTTTAACGACACATTTATATATTTACCCGATCTAACCCAAAGAGAACCTATATTATGGACAAATAGAAGGTTGATAAAATTACACGGAAGAGACGAGATGGACACCACAAACCAGATAGACGGGACGGACACTACACACGAATCGATTTCTGGATCGAACCCCGTGGAGAGTAGCGTTGTGATCGGCCCACTGCTGAGGCTGTGTAGGGGCATTGACTGTGACTTGAACTTGAACCTCTACGCTGTGGGCTGGGTTCCAAATTCGGTGGGGGGAGGTGAGGGTGGAGGGGGGTTGTGGAGATTGGGGACGGGGGAATGAGGGTGGGTGTCGGGGTCGTGACCTCTGACGGAAGGTGTAAGGTCACGCATCGATTCCGTTGGAGGGTGGATCGATGTCGCTCATTCATTTCTGAAGTCAGGATCCGTCGCTCATCTCCCTCTGCCGCTCTCCCCCTCCTCCCTCTCTCCTCCTCCCACCTCCTCCTCTCTCCTTCTCTCCATCTCACTTAAGTCTCCCTGCCACTCTCTCCCCTCGCTCTCTTTTTTTTTTACGATTAGTGGAAACAAGAAGATGCTCGGTGTAGTCGGCACTTTGCTTCGTTCACAATTTCGTAATTTTTTAAAATTAAATTTACATTTTTAAACATTGCTTTATGTAAACCCCCACCTCTCGCTCACTCTCACTCTCTCTCCATCTCACTTAGCTCGCTATCTCTCATCTCTCTCTCTCTAAGCCACTCTCATGTTTCTCCCTCCCTCATTTATCTCTACCACCCCACCTCTCCCTTCCCATCTCCCTCCCTCTCGTTTTTATCTCGGATTCCCCCCCCACCTCTCTCCCTCTTCCTCTCATCTCTCTCTCTCTGTGCCGCTCTCTCATTTGTCTGGCTCTCACTCCCTCCATCTCACTTAACTCTCCCCGCCGATGGCTCGCCTCTATACTTGATCTCTCCAGGCCACTCCACCATTTATTCCTCCCGCTCCCCCCCTCTCTCTCTCCATCTCCATCCCTCTCATTTATCTTGGACACCCTCTCTTTTTTTGTTTACGATCACAGGAAACAAGAAGATGCTCCGTGTAGTCGGCACTTTGCTTCGTTCATCATTTCGGTTTTTAATGCTTTGCTTTATGTAAACGCCCCCCCCCCCCATTTTTAAATGAAAGATGTAACAAAAGATTTCTCGCTCTGCTCTCCTTACCCCTTCCCTCTCTCTCTACCCCCTCTCTTCCTACTCTCTCCCCGTGGTGTCTCTACAGGAGAGCTGTCTCTCTGTTTTTCCTCTCTCTCTCTCATTTTCCTCTCCTCATCTCTCTCTTGCTCCCCCCCTCTCTCGCACGTCCCTACGCCCCCCTCTCGCATGATCAGTTAGCTCTCCCTGTATCTCCCACCCAATGTCGTTTTCGCTCCATTATCTTCTCTACCCATTTCTATGTGCAATGATCTTGTGGTCGATAATCTAGTTCCTGTTTTCGTGTCACCTCCCACTAAAGCAGTGACCCCGGGAGATATTGGGTTAGTCATTAAGGTCTCCATCTCCTGCCTATCTTCCGATTCTCATCTCCATCTCCCCCAAATCTCCCCTCCCCATCTCTCCTGTGTATCTCCTCTCCTCTCTTACCCCCTCTCCGTCCCTATCTCAGTATCTTTCTCACATCTCTACAATTCTGGCAAATCGCCTGACGATGCTGGTTGGCTGTTGTTGATGTTGTTGTATTCACCGGCCAAACGTTGGACTGAACATTGTAAATTGTCGTGGGTTTACCCTCGAACACACCACCGGTGTGCCGAATTACTAAACTAATCGACACGTTTTGTTTACGTGACAACCCTCACTAATTGGCTGTGTCGGGTGGTGGTGGGTTCACGACGCGTTTATATTTACGCGATCTAATAAATAAAAAACATCCCCTCCCTCTGCTGCCCTCCACTGCTCCATCTCCAAGGAAATCCCTGTGTAAAACTGTAAACACTAAGCTTTAATGTGTGATACACCACACACTATGCTTATGTAACTATATGTGTGTGCAGGGAATGTCTGTGTGTGTGTGTACAATATGTATCAGTTTCGTTCTTCGCTCCAATGGTGGATTTACGCTGCTGCTTCTGCTAAAGCAGCGACACGGATTCCAATGTCGAAGACACTCAATCTCCAGTCCCACTCCTCTCTCTCTTTCTCTCTCGTATCTCTCCCCTTCCACTCTCTCTGCGTTTCTCCATCTCTCTTTTTTTTACGGTCAGTGGAAACAAGAAGATGCTCGGTGTAGTCGGCACTTTGTTTCGTTCATCAGTTGGTACATTTTTTTTTATAACTTTGCTTTATGTAAACTCGCTCACTCTCTCTCTCGCTCTCTTTTTTATTAATTGTTATTTTCTCTTTTTTTTACGATCAGTGGAAACAAGAAGATGCTCGGTGTATTCGGCACTTTGCTTCGTTCATCATTTCGTAATTTTTTTTTTAAACTTAGCTTTATGTAAAACCCCCACCTCTCGCTCACTCTCTCGCTCACTCTCTCGCTCACTCTCTCGCTCACTCTCGCTCACTCTCTCGCTCACTCTCTCGCTCACTCTCTCGCTCACTCCCTCGCTCACTCTCTCGGTCACTCTCTCGCTCACTCCCTCGCTCACTCCCTCGCTCACTCCCTCGCTCACTCTCTCGCTCACTCTCTCGCTCACTCCCTCGCTCACTCTCTCGCTCACTCTCTCGCTCACTCTCTCGCTCACTCTCTCGGTCACTCTCTCGGCCACTCTCTCGCTCAGTCTCTCGCTCACTCCCTCGCTCACTCCCTCGCTCACTCTCTCGGTCACTCTCTCGCTCACTCTCTCGCTCACTCTCTCGGTCACTCTCTCGGCCACTCTCTCGCTCACTCTCTCGCTCACTCTCTCGCTCACTCCCTCGCTCACTCCCTCGCTCACTCTCTCGGTCACTCTCTCGCTCACTCTCTCGCTCACTCCCTCGCTCACTCTCTCGCTCACTCTCTCGCTCACTCCCTCGCTCACTCTCTCGGTCACTCTCTCGATCACTCTCTCGCTCACTCTCTCGCTCACTCTCTCGCTCACTCCCTCGCTCACTCTCTCGCTCACTCTCGTTCTGCACGCAGCCCTTCTCGCAGTCCGACGGCCTCTCTCCTCCTCCTCCTCCTGCCCCCTCTCATCTTCCTACCGCTCTCATTTCGTCTCTCTCAGCTCATTGCGCTCTCATTCATTCTCCATCGATATCTCTCTCACACTCTCTCTCTTCTCTTTCGCATTCTGTTCGTCTCTCCGTCTCTCTCCTCCTCTTCCTTATCTCTTTAATTTATCCCCCCCTCCCTCTCCCTTATCTCGCTCCTGTTTCGCTACTCTGCACTTTCCCCCTCCCGTTCCCTTTGCCTACCGATCCATTCCCCTCCCATTCCCTCTCTCCCTCTCCCTCCGTCTCTCTCCTCCCCCGTCTCCGTCTTCCATGTCACTAAACAATGCTAATGACATCAGCATCAGCACCGCCACCGTTAGCATCGTCATCAGCACCACCAACAATAACATCAGCAGCAGCACGCACGAGCATCAGCATCATCATCAGCAGCAGCACGCAAGAGCATCATCATCAGCAACACTATCATCATCATCAGCAGCAGCAGCACGCACGAGCATCATCAGCAGCACTTTCATCATCAACAGCAGCACTATCATCATCATCAGCAGCAGCACTATCATCATCAGCAGCAGCACTATCATCAGCAGCATCACGCACGAGCATCATCAGCAGCAACACTTTCATCATCATCAGCAGCAGCACTATCATCATCATCAGCAGCAGCAGCACGCACGAGCATCATCAGCAGCACTTTCATCATCAACAACAGCAGCACTATCATCATCATCATCAGCAGCACTATCATCATCATCAGCAGCAGCACTATCATCAACAGCATCACGCACGAGCATCATCAGCAGCAGCACTTTCATCATCATCATCATCAGCAGCAGCACTATCATCATCAGCAGCAGCACTTTCATCATCATCATCATCAGCAGCACTATCATCATCATCAGCAGCAGGAGGAGTCGCATCGTAGCCATCATCAGCAGCAGCGGCAGTAATCCGAAGTGATTGCTGTACATTGTGACGCCTGCTGTAGTGTTGATAACGGCGTTGAAGATGCTGCTGCTGCTGATGATGATTATAACATTATTGAAATACTGAAGATGCTATTATTATTAATATGCTCGTCATGCCGGCATTGCTACACTGCAGACGATCATGCTCATGTTGATTCTGGTATTGCTGCTGATGCTGCTGATGCTGCTGCTGCTATTAATGATGCTGCTGCTGTTGATGGTGATGACTCCTGATGCTGCTGTTAGGAATAAAACTGCAGCTGATGCTCATGATGTTTGATGCGACTGATGCTGCTGCTGCTGCTGATATTCATTGCAATAATGCTGCTGCTGCTGACGATATCGTTACTTGTGATGCTGCTGTTTATGCCGCTGCTGATGATAATTATTAAACCCATGATTATAATTCAGCTACTGCTGCTGCTGATGACGTTGCTACTTATGATGCTGCTGCTACTCATGATGATGATGATGACGATAAAGGCTACACTTTGAACCACCAAAGGAAATACATCTATTAATCCCCCCCCCCTCTCTCCCCCTAATTAATACTAATCACACGTGACGTCGTGACGCACCGGCGTCATGACGTCACCGCGCGTCGGGTCCGTGACGTCGGCGCGCGCGCGCCGGAGCTCCCCCACGATCTCTGTGACGTCACAGTCGGGCGTAATTGCCACGAGCAGCCGCGCGCGCGCGCACGTGGTCACCGAGGCCCGAACCGATAAAAAAAAGAACCGGCGAAGCTTGAACGATCGATTGGCGATTTGCGGAGAAAGAGAGACGGTTGTGACTGCAGCTAATCCGAGCCCTCTTCCTTCCTTCACCACTCGCTCGCTCACTCGCTCGCCATGGCACGCACGCTCGCTCGCCTGCGCCTGCGATGCTGTCGAATGCATCGCAGGAGCGCGCATTGCACTGCACGAGACGCGCGCGTTGACGCGAAGGCTGCCACCGCAGGGATTGTCGTCTTTGCCCGAGCGGTCTAGCAGGTGGAGGTGCTCGGAGGTGGTGCCTGACTGCCATGGTCACAAACTACGTCTAGTGGATGTGGTGTGCCGGGCGTGGTGAATATATTGTGATCGTCGTTCCAGACAATGGCATAGATCCGCAATGGACTTACACGTGTGGAGCATTCGCGTGTGACTTTCGCGTGTGCGCCTATTGAAATGTTACATCGTCAAAAGCAAATTCGCGCTCACGGTAACACACACACACACTCCGGTGACGATTATCTGAAGGGGTCCTGGGGCCTCCCCCTAGGTAGGCTCAGCCTCAAAATGAGTATCTGGTGCGGTGTGTAAACGTCTCCACTCGGGAGACAAAGGCGGTCGGGCGTGGTGATGACCACCCACAGCCTCGTGCGCCGTGCCGGCCTCATAGGTGCTCGATAACAGCACTTGCCCCAACAATCTGTTAAGGCTACACGGGGGATCTTTGTCTTGGTCTTTATGCACTCGCGCATGTGTGTGTGTATGCACTGGTGTGTGTGTACTGGTGTGTGTGTGTGTGTATTTACTGGTGTGTGTGTGTGTACTGGTGTGTGTGTACTGGTGTGTGTGTGTATGTACTGGTGTGTGTGTGTGTACTGGTGTGTGTGTGTACTGGGGTGTGTGTGTATTAGTGTGTGTGTGTACTGGTGTGTGTGTGTGTGTGTACTGGTGTGTGTGTACTGGTGTGTGTGTACTGGTTTATGTGTGTGTACTGTGTATGTGTCTATTTACCGACTGAGGGACATTCATTGAGTTGTGCAGCTTTGTGCCAAAGGCGACTCCGGCGGCAGACAGCAGCAACAGCAAAGAGTTTCTGCCGATTACAATGAGACTCCCCTCCCCTCCCTCCTCCCTCCCTCCCCCTCCCACCAGCTCGCCAGCCAGCCAGCTCGCAAAACGAATTTCTAAGATAAGTAAGATATCGTATACCACAGATTTATAAATATTTATTTTAAAATGTTTACCCGGTAATGCCCACGGAGCTAAACAGTCGCTCGCTTTTTCCCAGAAGCGACCTGGCCACCACAAATGACAGCTCAACGATGTGGATCGTCATCACGTGGACAATGAAAGCAGCCTCATACTGTGTGTGTGCATGTGTAATGGGTTCCGGAGACACTTGTAAAGGTAACTTCTTTATTACAATACAACACTCCCTTCAGTCCTGATACTCTGTTACAGCTGTCGTCGTCATCGTCGTCGTCATCATCATCGTCATCATTGTCGTCGTCATCATCGTCATCGGCGTCGTCATCATCGGCATCATCATCGTCGTCGTCGTCATCATCATCGTCATCATCGTCATCATCATCGTCGTCATCATCATTGTCATCATCATCATCGTCGTCGTCATCGGCGTCGTCATCATCATCGTCGTCGTCATCGGCGTCGTCATCATCATCATCGTCGTCATCATCATTGTCATCATCGTCGTCATCATCATCGTCATCATCATCATCGTCGTCGTCGTCATCGGCGTCGTCATCATCATCGTCATCATCATCGGCATCATCATCATCAACGTCATCGGCATCATCGACGTCGTGATCATCGTCATCATCATCATCGTCATCATCATTGTCATCATCATCATCGCCGTCGTCATCGGCGTCGTCATCATCATCGTCGTCGTCATCGGCGTCGTCATCATCATCATCGTCGTCATCATCATTGTCATCATCATCGTCGTCATCATCATCGTCATCATCATCATCGTCGTCGTCGTCATCGGCGTCGTCATCATCATCGTCGTCGTCATCATCATCGGCATCATCATCATCAACGTCATCGGCATCATCGACGTCGTGATCATCGTCATCATCATCATCGTCGTCGTCGTCAGCTACGATGAACCCGCTGCTGGACGAAGGTTTCCCTAAGCTATCGACGTTCGATGTTCTAGGGTCCATGCGGTTGGGAGAGGGTAATCATCGTCATCATCATTATTATCGGGGGGGGGGGGGCGTTTGGATTTGCCGGGGGGCGAGTAGACGGGTGGGGGAGGGCACCGTGTTGGCTCTTAATAAATGATGTCTCTCGTGGACGTGCAGGGAATTGATCATCACCACAGCCATAAGCGTCCACCCCTCCCCCCTCCACGTCCACCGCTCTCCATCACTCAACCGTTCACCCCCACCACACCCACCCACACACACACGACCCCACACACACAACACACACAACACGCACAACACGACCCCACACACACAACACACACACAACACGACACCACACGCACAACACACACACGACACCACACACACAACACACAACACGACCCCACATACACAACACACACAACACACACGACACCACACGCACAACACACACAACACACACAACACGACCCCACACACACAACACACAACACGACCCCACATACACAACACACACACAACACACACGACACCACACGCACAACACACACACAACACGACACCACACCCACCCACACACACACGACACCACACACACAACACACAACACGACCCCACATACACAACACACACAACACACACGACACCACACGCACAACACACACAACACACACAACACGACCCCACACACACAACACACAACACGACCCCACATACACAACACACACACAACACACACGACACCACACGCACAACACACACAACACACACAACACGACCCCACACACACAACACACACAACACGACCCCACACAACACACAACACACACACACACACGACCCCACACACACAACACGACAACACACACAACACACACACCACACACACAACAGGACCCCACACACCACACACACAACACACACAACACGACCCCACACACCACACACACAACACACACAACACACACAACACACACGACACGACTCCACACACACAACACACACACCACACACACAACACGACCCCACACACCACACACACAACACACAGCACGATACCACACAACACGACCCCACACACACAACACACACAACACGACCCCACATACACAACACACACACAACACACCAACTACACACCACCCACACACCACACACCACCCACCACCCACACACCACACTCCCCTCCGCCCAAAGCCCCCACCAGCACCACCACCCCTCCCACCACCTCCATCTCACTCGACCACTTCACCCTCAAAATTCCCCACTGCTCACCCACGCCCCAGACCCCCCCCCCAACTTCACCCCACAGCTGCCCCCCCCCCGAACCCCCCCCCCACACATTTCCACCCCCGCCCCGCCACACGCCAAACCGCCCGCACTTTGCACCACCGTCACCCCATCACCATCGACCCCACCATCCACAACCATTCATACCCCACCCCCCACTCTACACCCCCCACCCCCCAAAATCCCCCCCCCACCCCCAAATGCAAAAACACTGCGGGCGTGCAACCGCGCGGTCGCATTGAAGCGAGGACGCGGGGGGAGAGAGGGGGAGGGACAGGGGGAGAGGGGGGAGGGAGAAGGGAGGGAGGGGAGGGAGAGGAGGGAGGGGGAGGGAGAGGGGGGGAAAGGAATAAAGATGGGGAGAGTGAAGGGGTGGAAAGGGAGGGGAGGGAGAGAGAGAGATAAGGGGAGAGTGGAGAGAGATAACGATTGCTCATCGTCATCATGAAATTAAACTTGTTTTATTTTTCCAGGTAAGGTCCCACTGAGCAGTGCAGATCTTTTGTCAGAAGCGACCTGGCTGACACAAATGACAGCCCAACGAAGTGGCTCGTCGTCACCGTGCGGACATTCATGGCAGCCAAACACTCTCAACGCAACGTCTCTAAACGCGTGTTGACGATTCCAAAATGTGGAGGGAAACACCGGACGACCCGAAGAAACATTCCACGCGACCAGATTCGAGCTGGAACCCACGACCTCCTGCATACCGGGCGAGGGAGTTAACATCTCCTCGCCACCGTGGGGAGAGAGTTGGGGAGGGAAAGGAGAGTGGGGAGCGGGAGGAGGAGGAGGAGAGGCAGTGAATAAGGGAGACTCGAAGGGCGACGGATCCCAACATCTTCAGGGGCTGGTCAATGTGCTTGTCGGCTACGCCAAGCTCGCCGTGCACAGGGCGAGGAAGGTGGCCCTGGAGGGGAAACGTCCGGCCAGCAGCCTGGGCATCGTCCGCGCTCTGGTCGGAGCCCCAGGGTGTGTGGGCCGGAGTTCCGCCATGCGGCGCGGCTGACCCACGCCGTGCCGGCCTTCAGGGAGCAGTGGGCGATGGAGGAGGCCGTGTGCTCGGTGGCAGATGACGGGGAGCTCTGCATGCTGATATGAGCTGCCCGTCGGAGGCCGTAAGACTGTGAGAAGGGCTGCGTGCAGATGCAGCACTTGTCGTAGTTAATTTATATTTATACAAATATTACATAGAAAACAGGGGGAACATAGACATGAAGGAGGGAGAGAGGGGGGTAGAGAGAGAGGTGGGGTAGAGAGAGGCGGGGTAGAGAGAGGGGTAAGAATGAGGAGAGCAGAGCGTGACATCTTTCGTGAAATTTTTCATTTAAAAAGGGGGGGGGCACATAAAGCAAAGCATTGAACAAAAAACCTAAATGATGAACGAAGCAAAGTGCCGACTACACCGAGCATCTTCTTGTTTCCTCTGATCGTACAAAAAAAGAGAGGTGATCGAATAGGAAGAATTGTGGAAAGAGTTAAAATTTGAGTCTTTGGGGAGCCAAAAAAAAAGGGATGGAGAGAGAGAGAGAGATAAATCAAGACAGGCGAAAGAGCGGAGTGTGAGACTGGAGAGAGGGAGGATGCACAGAGAGAGAGAGTGGGGAGGCGCTGGAGAGTAGGACGAGAGGCGAGCGAGTGGAGGAGATATAGGAGAGAAAGTCAGATTTACGGTGAGTCGAGAGCGATGGGAGAGAGCCGAGAGGGCGATACGGGAGAGGGAGATGAGAGCTCGGGATGAGGGAGAGCGTGCGAGAGTGAACAAGTGGGGAAAGTGGAGAGATCTGGGAGACCGACAGATCGCGAGGCAGTGGGAGACGAGGAGAGAGGGTCGCGGGAGAGGGAGCGAGTGCATAGAGAGGAGAGAGAGCGAGGTGGGGGGAGTTTAAGCATCGCGAGAGAGGGAAAACACGGAAAATATTTAATTTAAAAGGGGGGCAGCACATAAAGCAAAGGAAACCCCCCCCCAAAAAAAAAACGACATGAACGAAGCAAAGTGCCGACTAAACCGAGCATCTTCTTGTTTCCTGTGATCGTAAACAAAAAATGAGAGAGAAGGGGGAGATATAAGCAAGGGAAGAGAGCGACACGGGGAGAGAGAGAGCGGTGGGAGAGCGCGAGGAGAAATACAGGGAGAAGGGAGGGAGAGAAAAGAGAGAGACAATCACTGGGGAGAGAGGCACGGGGGGGGGGGTGAGAGAGAGAAGCAGCGGACGGGCAAGAGGGGAGGGAGAGAGAAGAGAGAGGGGGGGGGGCAGCGACGAGGGGGAGGGAGCGAGGGGTGAGAGGAAGGGAGCGAGAAGAGAGAGGTAGAGAGAGAGAGACACAGCGAGGGAGAGATGGAGACACAGCGAGAGAGAGAGAGAGAGACCCGCCACATCGCTTCTCAATTCACCCGCGCAGCCGTGAGCAGCCATCGGCGCCCTTCGCTATGAAGAATCACGGAGAAGCGCAGCATCATCATCAGCAGTAGCAGCAGCAGTAGCAGCAGCAGCATCATCAGCAGCAGCATCATCAGCAGTAGCAGCATCATCATCAGTAGCATCATCAGTAGTAGCAGCAGCATAAGCAGTAGCAGCATCATCACCAGCAGCAGCAGTAGCAGCATCATCAGCAGCAGAATCATCATCAGCAGCGGCAGCATCATCAGCAGCAGCATCATCATCAGCAGCAGCATCATCCTCCTCTACTGTCACCTCTTCACAATCGGCATTTTTTTCGTCGTCGGCGCCGTGGCTGCCCGGAATGAGTAAATCACATTGAGATTTCATTGTTTTCATTTGTATTCATTTTTATTATCATTTTAGGCGGAGGGGGGGAGGGGGTGTGCGGCGATTGGATTTAAACGGACGCTCGCTCGCATACCTGTTACGATGCGTCTAATGAACGCGCCTCCTTTGGGGTTGACGGCAAATTAATTGCTAGATACGTGACGTGTCAACCGCCGCTGCTGGATGTTGCCTGCAACAAGGACAGCCAGCAACAACGCATATGTCGCGTGATGCACCACCATCACCACCATCGTCGTCGTCGTCATCGCGCGAGCTTGGGATGAAGATCGCGGTGGACGCGATGACGGCCGTGATGGAGACGGCGGCGATGGAGACGCTGGCGATGAGGTGGAATTGTCGGCGCGAGGCTTGAGAGAAGGTGGGTTGGGGGGAGGTGGTGGTGGTGGGATTTTCAGCGGCGCTCACGTTGCCTCTGCTCGTAGCCGAGTCCCAAAGCCACGGGGGTGATCAATGCGCGTCGTGGGCCTACTCCTCCACATGGTCGAGCCAGCCTCTTTTAAACAACAACAACAACAAATATACTACCTTGGTGGTGCACCCGTGTTCATGGCCATAGTCGATTGGAGAGATAAAGACAGCTCGGAGTGTGGGGATAGCCACATGACAGCTGTCCTGCGCACTGTCGGCTTTAATAGGTGCTCGCTAACAGCACGACCTAATAGTCTGTTCAAGGGTATATGGGAGGGGGGTTGCGTGTATGTGTTCACGTCCGTGTGTGTCTGTACTGCATGCAAGTGTACGCGTGTATTGCACGTGTGTGTACTGCATCTATATCAACTCGGTGTGTACTGCAAGTGTGTATGTAGTCCGTGTGTGTATATGCACTGCAGATGTGTGTGTGTGTGTTTGTAATTCTTTAGTGTGTGTGTGTGTGGTACGAGCGGTGGCGTAGTGGTTAGCGCACTGCGTTAAAACCCCCGGCGACCAGAATTAGAATCCTACTCACGGCCCAACATCAGCGGCGAATCTCTGAAACCGCTCCGGACTCTGCACTGGGTCCACTCGATGTACACGGTGCAGTGCGAAAACGTCAGCTCTGGGGAGACAAAGGCGGCCGGGAGTGATGCTAATATTAATACATGCTTAATAAAAAAACACAGCACTTGCCTCGACAGCTATACGGAGGATATTTGTCTTTGTGCACATACGTGCGCGTGCTGTGTGTGCTGTGTGTTACCGCACGTGCACGACCGTGTGTTGATTAGCGTTTGACACGTGACTGAATTTCAATCATAAGTGCCGCATTTCTGTTTTCACCCCTCTACCCCAGCAAGGCCACGCGGAGTCTCGAGGCAAATTGTCGGGAGGCTCCCTCCTCCTGCCTCGGGATATTTGGCGAAGTGTGGGCAGCCCGATTCGTGACGAATCAATTTTTCGATCAGTCGACACGCCTGGGCGGTTTCACGAGGCTGTGTGTCGCCACCTCCGAATTATGAAATGAAGAACATTTAACGTAACGCTTTATGCGTAATGTGATTGCCATTAAAATGCATGCCAGACGGTTTGTCAAACTGGTTGTGTGTGTGAATTATAAACCCGGCGGCCCGAGTTCGATTTCCGCTCACGGCCAACACCGGTGAAGAATTTCTTGAACCGGTCCCGGCCTCCCCCCCCCCTAGGTAGATTCGGCCCAAAATGTGTATCTGGAGCGGTGTGTAAACATCGCCGCAGGGGAGACAAAGGCAGCCGGGCGTGGTGTTGGCCACCCACCCCCACGTGTGCCGTTCCGGCCTTCATAGATGCTCGCGAATACCACTTGCCCCAAGGCTTATAGTGGGATCTTTGTTTGTACATGTTGTGATGCCTGGGTTTGTGTGCGTGGATGTGCCGATGCATGTGTGTGTTTGTCTTATGTGTTACACTGTATCTGTGTTACATTGCGTTTTTATTTATTATGCACGTTTGCGTATGTACGTGCCGTACACACGCTCACAGCACTTGCCCCAACAGTCTGTTCAGGCTATACGGGGCATCTTTGTATGTATGTGCGTTCGTACACATGTCCATACGTACGTAGGGTTCTCGCTCACAGCACTTGCCCTGACAGTCTGTGCAGGCTATGCGGAGGAACCTCTGTCTTTTGTGAATGCATGCACGTCCGTCTATGTCCGTGCGTGAGTGTGCTCGCTCACAGCACTTGCCCCAACAGTCTGTTCAGGCTGTTCGGGGGGCAATCTTTCTCTGTGTGCACCACCCACGTGTGTGTCTGCGTGTCTGTAAATCGTGAGTTCAATTGCTTGCGTACGTGCGTACATGCATCCGCTAATAACCAATGCATAGCCGATGCTACTTTGGCTGTATTGCGTTCTCGCAACATTGGCTCTTGTGACAGGTATAGCTGCTGCAGCTGCAACAGTCTATAGATATAACAAACAAAGAAAAACTCCACGCAAATCCTAAAACGGAAAAAGGTCAAATCTCCCTTCTACGTTTCCCAGCCCCAGAAATGTCACGAAATATTAGTCTTGTTCGCACATTAATAATTTATTAACATCACATACAACATGCGTGCCTATAAATGTCCTCACGTTACATAAGCTCGCGTGTGCGTGAGCGCACGTTCCGAGGGATATCGTCTATTGTTATAGGGAAGTGCGTTGCATATTACGCTGGAGGCGATATTGACACTGGCATGGCTAGAGATGGGATGATGATGATGGTGACGGCCTGGCAGTCGAGGCTAGCGACGGAATGCCAGCCAAAGGATTGAACCTCGGCACGAGGGGCTCGAACAGATGTGGAAGCGATGCAAATCGAGTCTCCGTGCACAAGGCGACGATGGGTGGACGATGGGTGGACGATGGGTGGACGACTCGTTGCAGCGTCGCGAGACCGTGGGGCCAGATCACGGCGGCGTTTGTGCGCGAAGCCTTCATTCAGCAGTGGACAGATCACGGCTGTTTGATGACGGTGATGGAATATTGATGCGAAATTGCTTCCCGCGAGAAGGCCACGCTGGGTTGGCAGCAGAGTCGTGCTGCATTGGGACATGTTGAGAAATTGAAACGGTGACGAGACTTTGCAGAAAACCCTCCACGCGTGGACATTAGAGGAGATCTCTGCACAGACAGATTTAAGGATCCACCGCTCCGCAGTTATAGTTCGGCAGGCCTCGTAGCGCTCCGTCCCTATGAACTAAACTATTGTGCCAGGCAAGAAGGCCCCACTGGGCTGTGCAGCTCTTGTTCAGAAGCGACCTGGCGATCACAAATGTGTCGCGGGCAAATACAATAAGCCACTTAACCTTGACTGCAGCCTTGCACCCCTTTTGTTTCTCAATCGTAAACAAATAAAATGTAATGTGAATAAGAACATAGGCTTGATGGAACAAAGTAGTTGTAGTTAGGTCCCAGTGCTGAATTTGTGTATCTCGCACCCCGAGCTGGGAGCTTGCACCCCAGGTGAAGAAGCACTGCTCTAAACGCATGTTAATTCTTAACGTGGATGGAGAGAGACACGCAGACTCCCAATATACAGCAGGTAGTCAGGGTCGGGATTGAACCCACGACCTCCTGTATACCCGGCGAGGTAGTTAACATCTCGCCACCGCGCTCCATAACAGAAAACACATCTTTGGCGGTTTCCCATCTAAAGTTGTAGCCATTGATCATCGGCATCAGCAGCAGCCATGCTCAATCCACTGCTGGATAAAGGCCTCCCCGAGTATCATCTTGAGCCGCTGCCACCCCCCCCCCATCTCGACATTTGCCATGTCGCAACAATCCACGCGGCACCTGCGCACGAGCTCATATCATCGCTCCATCTCCCTAACGGCCCCACGCGGGGAACGCAAACTGCCGTGGACACCGCTGCAGCTCTGATGTACGGACGAGAAACATCGAAGTCCGCAGGGGAAATGGCAGCGAATGTTAAACGTGCCCCACGGGAAGCTCGCAGGGACATGCACGCACGGCCCGGGAGACGGGACGAGGAACTCACGGATCGGGGTACAAACACAAATCGGAGCGACGTCGATTAGGGCAACAAAATGAAAATATGATAATTGTTTTTTTACCTTTCTATCTGGCAACAAAACTGACACCTTTTTACAAGGAGTCATGTTTGCATAGACCACAATACCTGCAGCCATAATGCAAGCAAAAAACATAACTCTGATAATATATGCACAATCAACTTCAAGGACAGTGCATATATAATCAGAGTTATGTTTTTTGTTTGCATTATGGCTGCAGGTATTGTGGTCTATGCAAACATGACTCCTTGTAAAAAGGTGTCAGTTTTGTTGCCAGATAGAAGGGTAAAAAAACAATTATCATATTTTTTTCTGGCAAATGAGGTTCCAATGGTGAAAATGTAAATAATTCGTACTTGGGCGGTTGGTGTCACAGCTATGCGCGGGAGGATGCCCGATGGGACGAGACTGCTAACGGAGTGTCGGCCAAAGGAAGGAGCGAGCCCACGTGGATGTAGAGGCCTCGCCGCGGACGGATGGGAGCGATGGGGTCGTCGGCTCGATCGTGCGCGAGCGAGACGGATCGCGCCGCAGCGGCGCGCCGGTCCGGCGAGTGATGGCGACGGGGCGGCGGAGACGTTCATTCGGTTGTGGGTAGATCCTGTCGGCCTTTTTTTTTTTACAGGTTTGATAAA
Organism: Lethenteron reissneri; assembly: GCF_015708825.2. Lineage (NCBI taxonomy): Eukaryota > Metazoa > Chordata > Hyperoartia > Petromyzontiformes > Petromyzontidae > Lethenteron > Lethenteron reissneri. The sequence goes on along the minus strand of NC_083780.1, from coordinate 12,989,264 downwards.
ATACGCACGGTGTGGTCTTGATGGAGCGGTGGCGCGGTGGGAGAAGATAGTGGCGCTGTGCATTGGCTCCCCGACCGATGCGCTGAGTTCGTATCTCCTCTCACAATTCCCTGCGGCCCCATTTGTAAATCCCGTGCTGGATGAGGATCTCCCCAAGCCGTGCGGGTTTGTTGCGGGGGGGGCGGTGGGGGGGGGGGTATTGGATCATACTTCATTCACCAGGCTTGCTCAGCGCGGCGGTTACTTGGAAGGCGGAGGGAGTAGAAGTGGAACCATAGAAGTACAGTCCAGTGGGTTTAGCTGTGCAACCGTCCTCTCTGCGGCCCACGACGTAGGCTCGCGCGGCTGGGTGCACGGTGGTCACCCAATGCAGTCAACTTCATCCGGGCTCAACCCGGCTCTCAGCTACTGAGATCTGACGAAATCGGGACAAGTCGCTGCGGGCGCTTTTGGTCGTGGTCTCCTCCGACCGAATATTGTGGCGCTCCACGCGCGAGGCATCGCTCGAGCCGCAACACGCATTGATTTGCTGACGACATGATCTGAGAATCGAAATGATCTGAGAAGTTGAAACCGATCGAGACTTTACACAAACGATTAGTTGGGGAGGTTCACGGAAGGCCGCCAGACTGGTGGATTACGAGGCAATGCTCCAATTGACTTGCGAGCAGTGTGTGTGTGTGCTGTGACACGTCAAAGCAGCTTTTGTACACAACAACAACAACAAAGTCACAGCGGTGTAGCCATCGAGTTTTCTGGCAGTGCAACTTCGCCGGGGGACTGATGGCGCGACTACGAAGAGCGAGGGGGAGGGGCACGGTGGGACCTCGTTTAGTTTGTGAGAGCATGGGCCATGCCAACCAGGCTAGGCCACTCGTTTTTGCCCAGAAGGTTGCACACTTAGGTGGCAGATGCATATGAGGAGAGCGGCCAGGTGTTGTTCGTTTTTTGGTTAAATTGTTTTTTGGTTGTCTTCTGAAAGTGCAAGGTCAAGTAGACTTTTTGTTCGAAGAATGGAGCTGTGGAAATGGTGGCAATTGTTCTGAATGTTGGGAGCATTTGCGTATGGGTGTATGTATGTTGAACTTCATTCGCACCATACGTTGCCAACCGTGCTAATTGGGTGCGACGGCTGTGATCAGCGAGGCCGTCGCTAGTCTTGACTGCCGGATCATCACCTCGTCATCATCATCATCCCATCTCTGGGCATAACAGCTTTTTGTGTTGAGTTTGGCGTCCTTCCCCCGCACCTCTGATTATCAGGGTTGGCTGCGTGCAGTGCGAAGTTTAATATGCGTGCGTGCATACGACCCGTACCTGACGGCGAGTTTGTGCTTATAGCAGAAACTCCGGACAAGGTCGTGCTGATGTTGAGAGATTTATTTCGCGTGACAGGCGACCGGGAATTAAGCAGATATCAGCGGTCACAGGGATAAGTGTGGGAACACTTCATTCAATAATCCGTGACAAATTGAATTATGCCACAGGTGTGACCCTGTTGTTTGCCAAAATTGTTAACGGTGAGGCCGTACGTCAAACAGAATTGTCGTGCCTCATCAGCTACATTTCGATCGGAAGGCAATGTATTATTTTTTGGCATTAATGCAGCCGGCCCACGTCTTGGTAAATTGTCATGATTCAGAAGTACGTGCGTGTGTGTGCATATATAGGTATGTATCGCAACTTGATTCTGTCAAAGATAATTTAACTTTACATCTTCAGGGGCGAAGCGATCTTCTGATGTGCAATTGTGCAAGGGCGCCGCTGTCTCTTGAACACGTGCGTCGTCTGCCATCTAGTGGCAGCATCTGGGGGGAGCGAGGGGGGGGGTGAATATGTTGCACGTGAGTTACCAGGGTCATGGACGAGTCACTGCAACGCTTTTACAGATATAGGTTACAGAATTATTAACGCGATCTTTACTTACCAGGGGATGTTCGGGGGCGCCTGCGGTCATCCCTCACAACCATTTCCGGCCTTCGGCCAGGAAAGTCACGAACGAAAATTGCACACGAACGACGCGTCCACACAAGCACTCGATGCTCCGTTTTGAAGTTTTAAAATGAAACATCTTTGAATTGTATTATGTTTTGAATTAGATAATTTTATTTCTTCATTAAAGCTGATATAATTTTACATTTGGAAGGCTTAATTGAAAAGGACATTTCGCGTGAATTTTCTCTCGTCGTTAAGTAGATGGCCTTGCTGGGGGATTCGGTTCGATGCGGACTGTCACCTGTTTGGGATTGCGGGATCGAGATCAGGCGACACGGAGCTGCTGGCCGTGTGAGAAGACCGCCGTCTGCAGATCGATTCCAACGTAATCGAACGTCTGTCCCTGCGCCTCCGTCGTTCATGCAGGGGGCGCGTAGGTTTGCAGCGCCCCCTGCATGAAAACGACGGAAAGTGCAGCGTTCATCACGGATAGATAAAGTTGTGCGCTTCTATCTTTACTTATTCAACCACTGTCATATTTCACTCTTTTTTTTAATGAAATAGACTTGTGTTATATTTCATGTATTGATGGGTATGGGGGGCAGTGGTTAGCACATGAGACTTTAAACCGGGGCAACCTGAGTTCGAGTCCAGTCACGGCTAATCCAGTCCGAGACTTTCACCAACCCAAACTGAGGGGCGTCGTGAAGTCTGGTAAAACAACCCCCCCCTGACCAACTTTGCAGGCCTTCATCCAGCAGTGGCTTTACAGATGGATGTACATTAAAAAAATATGCATATACAGCATATATAAAGATACATTATTTTAAAAACTTTACAACGAAGGTTGAAAGCATTAATGCATGTTGCCCTGTCTATCTGTAACCTGGGTGGTGGTGGTGTGGTGGATCTTGTCTCTCGTACAGGTGATCCGATATTTACTCGTTACCTGGTGATGATGCTGCTGCTGCTGCTGAGTTGGCAGCGGTGCACAAAGCACAGTTCGGAACAAAAATGCTCAACACATTCGTCATGTACGTGTGTTGAATTCCTCTCGCACCGTACGCAGGCAACCGTGCTAATTGGATGTACTGCATATGTTTGTATAATAGTCCGTATATGTTTTTATAATCGTATTATATATTAAGTGTTTGACGTTTGTGTATGCGTGTGTGTGTGTGCGTACGCACACGTAGCGGTTAGCGCGCTGCGCTATGAACCCGGTGACCCGGGTTCGATTGCTGCTCACGGCCAACACCACAGTGACGATTATCTGAACCGATCATGGGCCTCCCCTAGGTCGACTCAGCCTCAAATGAGTACCTGGTGCGGTGTGTAAACATCGCCACTAGAGAGACAAAGGCGGTCGGGCGTGGTGCTGGCCACCCACCCCCTCGTGTGCCGTTCCGGCCTTCATAGGTGCTCGTTAACAGCACTTGCCCCTACAGTCTGTTAAGGCTATACAGGGGATCTTTGTCTTTGTTGTGTATACGCATATTTGACATACTATACACATCGGTGAGCTAACAACAGTTGGCACAGTAAGGAGCACAGCTGGTGGCATCTGCCAGCCCTTTCGGTCAGTGAACCCATGGCACCTGCAGGGTCTGTCCCGTGACTTCCTGCCAGCGGCGAGCCTTCGACACTTCACGCGGGCCTCAAAGTGCACCTAGCCTGGCACAGTCACTAAGTGACTGTGACGTCACGGTCACTTCGTGGCCAATGGCGGGCATTGGTATTGGTACAGCCTCCAAAGGCGCTCGCTTACACCACTTGCCCCAGAAGTCTGTGAAGGCTATACGGGGGATCTTTGTATTTGGGTGGGGAGCGGTGGTGTAGCGGTACAAACCTGGCGACCCGGGTTCGATTCCCGCTCACGGCCACTGCCAGTGCCGATTATCATCTGAACCGGTGCTGGGCCTCCCCTAGATCGACTCGGCCCCAAATTAGTAGCTGGTGCGGCGTGTAGAAAACACCGCCGCTAGGGAGACAAAGGCGGTCGGGCGTGGTGCTGGCAACCCATCTCCGCGCGTGCCGTGCCCGGCATTCATTCGGTGCTACCCGCTAACATCACTTGCCCCATTGAACAGCACTTGCCCCAGCAGCACTTGCCCCAACAGCACTTGCCCCATTGAACAGCACTTTCCCCAACAGCACTTGCCCCAACAGCACTTGCCCCAACAGCACTTGCCCCATTGAACAGCACTTGCCCCAACAGCACTTGCCCCATTGAACAGCACTTGCCCCAACAGCACTTGCCCCAACAGCACTTGCCCCAGCAGCAGCATTTCAAGGCTATTGCGGTGGACGTGTCTTTGTGTCTTTGTGCGTCCACTTGGTGTGCCGGACGCCGAGCGATTTTCCGGAGTTCAGCCCTGGACAACTCCGAATGAGTTTAAGTCCTGAGTGTGTTCGCGAGGTGCACCACACACACACACAGCCTGCAGCAGACTGTTTGGGGCAAGTGCTGTTAGCGAGCAGCACCTATGAAGGCCGGCATTGTGGCGGGGTGGGTGGCCGGCACCACGCCCGGCCGCCTTTGTCTCCCCAGTGGCGATGTTTTCTGCACGTCGCAACAGGTACGCATTTGAGGCTGAGTTGACCTAGGGGTAGACGCACACTGCCCGCGACAGCCAAGCCCCGTGAAGCCACGTGTGGCTGTGTGTAGCTGTGTGTGTGTATCTGTGTGTAGCTGTGTGTAGCTGTGTGCGTGGCTGTGTGTGGCTGTGTGTATCTGTGTGTGGCTGTGTGTAGCTGTGTGTGTAGCTGTGCGTGGCTGTGTGTGGCTGTGTGTAGCTGTGTGTAGCTGTGTGTCTAGCTGTGTGTGGCTGTGTGTGTGTAGCTGTGTGTGGCTGTGTGTGTAGCTGTGTGTGGCTGTGTGTAGCTGTGTGTGTGTAGCTGTGTGTATCTGTGTGTAGCTGTGTGTGTGTGTAGCTGTGTGTAGCTGTGTGTGGCTGTGTGTGTAGATGTGTGTAGCTGTGTGTGGCTGTGTGTAGCTGTGTGTGTGTAGCTGTGTGTAGCTGTGTGTGTATGTGCCGTGTCGGCCTTCATAGGGTGCTCGCTAACAGCACTTGCCCCAACAGTCTGTTAAGGGGGATCTTTGCCTTTATCTGTGTGCTCGATGTGTGTGTGCTCCGTGTGGATCAGGCCTGCAGTTCGGCTGGGCATATGTCGACATATGTCTACGTTCTAGAGTGAGTGAGAACCCTTCAGCCACCACAGTGGGGACCTCAGAATCAAGCTTATGCATTCATACTGGAGGAGGAATCTGATGAGCTATAAAGCTCTGGGCGAGGATGACGTCACTGGACAGGGATGACCTCACTGGGCAGGGATGACCTCACTGGGTAGGGATGACCTCACTGGGCAGGGATGACCTGATTGGGCAGGGATGACCTCACTGGGCAGGGATGACCTCACTGGGCAGGGATGGCGTCACTGGGTAGGGATGACGTCACTGGGTAGGGATGACCTCATTGGGCGGGGATGACGTCATTGGGTAGAGATGACATCACTCGGCAGGGATGACCTCACTGGGGAATACCTCACTGGACGGGGAGGTGACGTCACTGGGCAGGGATGACCTCACTGGGCGGGGATGACCTCACTGGGCAGGGATGACCTCACTGGGCAGGGATGGCTTCACTGGGTAGGGATGACGTCACTGGGTAGGGATCATCTCACCAGGTGAAACTGCTGGGGCAGAGGGTGGCGGTCGAGTGCCGGCCCTGCCAACACGCAATTTTACAGCCGCTTGGAACGCGATCACAAAACTAAAAAGTTTAACACTTTCGCGACCAATCTCATCCTCAATACAGGTTTTTGTTACGGGTTAGATCGCGTAAATATATAAATGTGTCGTTAAACCTGGCACCACCCGGCACAGCCAATTCGTAAAGTTTGTCACGTAAACAGAACGTGCCAATTCGTTGCTAGCGCAGAACAAAACAGGTTTCTGTAGGATAAATAAAAACAAAGGGGATGCAACCACCCCAGTGTGGTCCTCCTACATTCTACAAGAAGGGGGGGGGGCGCAATAATTACTGGGGGGAGGGGGGCGGGAGGGAATCGTCCCTCACTTGTGTACGGTAGGAAATGTTCCGGAGAGGATTTATTTAGCAGCGCTTTAGCCGCGGCCTCGTTGCCTGAGGAGCTTTGCAGAGACCCCCCCCCACCGCCCCCCCCCCACCAAATGTGGTTTCAGGCAGGGGCGGTCCTGCACAGACGCAATTTTCCTCGCCTGCTACAGCAGAGATAATATTTTTCATCAGCTGTATACGACACTGAACGAAAGCTTGCCTGGCCTGTCACTCCATCCACACGGGGCTCTTTCTGGGTCTTCTCGGTTCACAGTTTGCGGCTCCTTTAATTTCGACACTTGGACTATTTTTCTGGGACACCTCGCCACCGGCTTGGAATGTTCACGGCTGGCCTGCCGAACGATCGTCCTGGATTTGAGCAGACTGGATCACGGTGTGAGGAGCTCGCAGAAAGATCTAGACACGGTCCCGTCATAATCGAGCTCGTCCGGCAGGCGAGGAGGCTGCGTTTGGCTGGGGTCATGTGGCCACCGCATGCCCAGCCACCGCGTGCCCAGCCACCGCGTGCCCAGCCACCGCGTGTCCAGCCACCGCATGCCCAGCCACCGCATGCCCAGCCACCGCATGCCCAGCCACCGCATGCCCCAGCCACCGCATGCCCCAGCCACCGCATGCCCAGCCACCGCATGCCCAGCCACCGCATGCCCAGCCACCGCATGCCCCAGCCACCGCATGCCCCAGCCACCGCATGCCCCAGCCACCGCATGCCCCAGCCACCGCATGCCCAGCCACCGCATGCCCAGCCACCGCGTGCCCAGCCACCGCGTGCCCAGTCACCGCAGGTCCAGCCACAGCATTGCCCAGCCACCGCATGCCCAGTCACCGCATGCCCAGCCGCCGCATGCCCAGTCACCGCATACCCAGCCACCGCATGCCCAGCCACCGCATGCCCAGCCACCGCGTGCCCAGTCACTGCAGGTCCAGCCACAGCATTGCCCAGCCACCGCATGCCCAGCCACCGCATGCCCAGCCACCGCATGCCCAGCCACCGCATTGCCCACGCAGATTCTGTTTGGCCGGATAGAAGGGGGCTGAACGGGTGCGGCACGGGCTACAGAAGACATGGGCTTATGCGGTAGGAGATGATGAGGAGCTGAGTTGACTTTTCCCACGGCTGGCACCATTGGGTATGTGTGTGTATATCTATACGTATGAATATAGGTCGACTCAGCCTTAAATGAGTACCTGGTGCGGTGTGTAAGCATGGCTACTGGGGAGACAAAGGCGGCCGGGCGTGGTGCTGGTCACCCACCCCGTCCTGTGCCATGCCGGCCTTCATAGGTGCTACTCACTAACAGCACTTGCCCCAACAGTTTGTTGAGGCTATACAGGGGATCTTTGTATGTGTATGTATGTTGAACGTCTTTCCCATCGTACGTAGCCAACCTGTGCTAATCGAGGCGTGTGTGCATGTACATCTACGTACATGCGTCTTACAGATGGCTAAAAACAACACCATGTAATTGCTACTGTGTGGTATTGGTAATTGCTTTGTAATTGGTCAAATATCCAAATGCCGAAAAATTATCTGCAAAATTACCCAATTGGGATTTCACGCAGCAAGAAAGCAGAGGCATCGCTACCCTCTCGCGGGAAAAAAAAAAACTTAGCCAGACCCTTGGGGCAGACGAGCACAATACCTACCGCACGAATGAATATAAGTACGCGTGTATCTGTATTAAACATCTATACGATGCGTAATGTAAATATATACATACACAAAGACATATCGCTAATATGACACGGCATGGGGAATGCCGTCATCCAATAGCGGATTGACAAAGGCCTGTAAATTATTCGTGTATAAATAAATATTCATATTAATATTAATGTGTGTGTGTGACCCGACCTTCATTGGTGATCACTGACAGCACTTGCCCCTTAGAGCCTGTGCAGGCTATACGGGTGATCTTTATATTTGGTGTGTGCATGTGTGAGTGTGTGTGTCCGTTACACGTGGGGTGGGGGAGCGGTGGTGTCGTGGTTAGCGCGCTGCGCTCCCAACCCTGTGAACCCGAGTTTGATTCGCGCTCACGGCCAACACCGGTGACGATTATCCGAATCGGTTCCGGGCATCCCGTAGGTCGACTCAGCCTTAAACGAGTACCTGGTGCGATGCGTAGAAAACATCGCCACTGGGGAGACAAAGGCGGTCGGGTGTGGTGCTGGTCACCCGTTCCCCTCCCCTTGTCATGGTACTCGCTAACAGCACTTGCCCCAACAGTCTGGCAAGGCTATACGGGGGATCTTTGTCTTGGTCCCGTTACACGTGGGGCTGGGCTACTGGAGGCGAGGGCTGCGTCGCTCTTGTGATTTCACTCACGTAACCAACTCTGCACGGGGAAGAGACCACGGGGAGAGAGAGAGCGGGAGGGGGAGAGAGGGGGTAGAGAGAGAGAGAGAGGGGAAGGGGTAAGAAGGAGGAGAGCAGAGCGTGAAATCTTTCATTTAAAAATGGGAAGGGGGGGGGGATTTACATAAAGCAAAGCATTGAAAAAAAAACAAAAAAAAACCTAAATGATGAACGAAGCAAAGTGCCGACTACACCGAGCATCTTCTTGTTTCCTCTGATCGTAAAAAAAAAACAAGAGAGAGAGAAAGGGAGAGAGAGAGAGCGAGCGAGCGAGGGTTACATAAAGCCCCGTTTATATAAAAAAAAAACATTTTACGAAATGATGAACGAAACAAAGTGCCGAATACACCGAGCATCTACTTGTTTCCACTGATCGTAAAGAAGAAGAGAGAGACAGATCGAGAGAGGCCAGGAAAGGGAGGAGAGTGGGGAGAGCGAAGAGAGAGCGAGAGAGAGAGCACAGATGAGAGGGAGAGAGACGATACGGCTGCGGAGACGTATTGTCATATTCCAGTTACCAAACATCCTGGCTGGGCCCGGGACAGTCCCGGTGGTTTCTGAAATCCTCTCGCGGTGTTCTGGGACATTTTGTCAGTGCGGTTTCAAAGACTTCTGCCCACGTGCTCAACTCATGGTACGCGTGGGTGAAGACGGGGGGGGGGGGGGGCTAGTGGTTAGGCAAGGGCGGGGCTAGTAGGTGAGTGGGTGTGGCCTCGTCAAAGTGGGCGTGGGGAACAGAGGGGTGGGGGAGGGGGCAGTGCTAAAAAACAAACCGCGTGTCCTCGTTGAGCCTCTGGGAAATACTGCAGATTGAACCAAGCGTGAGATGGTTTAGGGACGTTAGCATCCAGGCACCATCATCCACCCTTCAAGCAGTCAGGGCTCACCTGTCCACGCTGTCACCTGGCCAGGCTTTTACCTGTCTACACCTGGCCCATTCAGGCTCTCACCTGGTCAGGCTTTTACCTGCCTAGGCCTGGCCCATTCAGGCTGTCACCTATTCAGGCTTTTACCTGTCTACACCTGGCTCATTCAGGCTCTCACCTGGCCAGGCCCTCACCTGTCTACACCTGGCCCATTCAGGCTCTCACCTGGTCAGTCTCTCACTTGTCAACACCTGGCCCATTCAGGCTCTCACCTGGTCAGGCTTTTACCTGTCTACACCTGGCCCATTCAGGCTCTCACCTGGTCAGTCTCTCACTTGTCTAGGCCTGGCTCATTCAGGTTGTCACCTGGTCAGGCTCTCACATGTCTACACGTGGCCCATTCAGGCTCTCACCTGGTCAGTCTCTCACTTGTCTACACCTGGCTCATTCAGGCTCTCACCTGGTCAATCTCTCACTTGTCTAGGCCTGGCCCATTCAGGCTCTCACCTGTCTACACCTGGCTCATTCAGGCTCTCACCTGTCTACACCTGGCCCATTCAGGCTCTCACCTGATCAGGCTCTCACCTGTCTACACCTGGCTCATTCAGGCTCTCACCTATTCAGGCTCTCACCTGCCTAGGCCTAACCCATTCAGGTTCTCACCTGGTCATGTTCTCACCTGGTCAGGCTCTCACCTGGTCAGGCCTAACCCATTCAGGTTCTCACCTGGTCATGTTCTCACCTGTTCATGTTCTCACCTGGTCAGGCTGGCATGCAAGGGGGACTTTGAGCTCCGGCTCCAAGCCTCCGAGGTTTTCATCGAACATTGCCTCCGATTCACGGAACATGCCGCACTCGGGTGCCGCTCGACATGCGTATGGGAAAGCGACGTTCCCGTTTGACTTGGACCACACCCTCGTCTCGGCGTGTTACCTACGATCAGCACGGTTGGTTACGTACGGTGCGATGGAGGTTCAACGTACAGACACACACCTTTGGTGTAAAGGTCAAACTGCTGATAAATGTCATTGAAATCCGTTCATATTTACAGGTTGCTCAGGATTCCCCAAACCCCACCCCACCACCACCTCTTGTCCTCTGTGTCCTGTCCCTCCACGTCAGTGGTTCTTAACCTTTCTTGCAGCTTTGCACTCCTTTGGTTCTCAATTATTTAAACAAAAAAGTGCCCGTGCTTAATTTTGTGTTTTCTGGCCACGTCTCGCAGCCCACAGCAAGGGCATCTCGCACGCCCAGGGGGGTGCGTGCCCCCCAGGTCAACAAGAAGATAAAGAAGGAGAACCACGGCCCTACGCGATGACTCGCTGTGTGTTGACCGCGATGGGTCTGGCCCCAAATGCGGTGATCGCCCAGTAAATGAATGCCGCTGTACGTGGAGGGGGTTTCGATTTAAAGCTTTCGTGACTGCAGGGATTCATCTTCTTGGTTCTTTCGGTAAAGTCACGTAGAAGGGAAGGAATTAAATAATAAAACATAATAAAATAATTTATTTTATTATGTTTTATTTAATAAAATAATAAAAAATAACTCATAATAAAATACTATTATTTTATAATGTTTTATTTAATAAAATAATAAAAATAAAACATAATAAAAGAATATTTTTTTATTATGTTTTATTTAATAAAATAATAAAAATAAAACATAATAAAAGAATATTATTTTATTATGTTTTATTTAATAAAATAATAATAACAAAACATAATAAAATAATATTATTTTATTATGTTTTATTTAATAAAATAATAAAACATTTACATAATAAAACAATATTATTGTATTATAATTATTATATTATTTTATATTATACATTATACTATCATATTCTTTTATTTTTTACTTCCCTTCTACGTGATTTTACCGAAAGAACCAAGAAGATAGAGGGGGTTGCCTGTGGACTCGCAGTGGCTTCAGTTTAGCGGGGAGAGGGGGTGGGAATTAATAGAAGTGGAAGTTGGTGGTGTGTGTGTGTGACCTTGAAAAATAACAAACTTGATTTTTTTTAAGCGGCACCCTAATTGCCACGCGTTTATTATGATTATTAGGTGATGGAGATTTTGAAGGGGTTTGGGGAGAGATACTTTTTGTTTTTTTCGGTAAAGTCACGTAGGTAAAAAATAAAATTAATTAAAATGAAAATAACTAAATTTAGTTGTTTTCATTTCATTTTAATTTAAATGAAAACAAATAAATGTAGTTTCATTTTCATTTAAATGAAAATTTTAAATGAAAACAACTAAATTTAGTTGTTTTTATTTTAATTTATTTTATTTTTCACCTACGTGACTTTACCGAAAAAACCCAAAAAGCATGAATCCTTGCAGTCACGAAAACTTCAAATCTAGAATTTAGGGAGAGAGTCGGAGAGGTGGTTAGTCAGAGACGTTCCAGTGCAAGTTGATTGGACAATGCCGAGAGACAGGGGAGAGAGGGAGACAACTCGACGCGACCACGAGGAGAAGAATTGCTTTATTTGTCAAATTTTTAATAACGACAAACACTTCTTTAAACGAGCTCTAGGTGTTATTTTTAAGAAGCTAAACAAATTAACTGGACAAACAAGTTCACCCCTCTAGACATATACATACAAAAGCTTCAGTATAAAAGACATACTAAACAATTCAAATTCAACTTTTATTTGCATTTAATATTCTAGTTTGGCCATATTAATCAGTTAAAAAGTGCTAACCTGTAACTGGACATTTGTATGCTCTAAGCATCGTATAAATTCAGCAGGAGATACCTACAGCGACGGGAGACACGCAAATTCAGAATATGCAGGAGACATCGCCAGGGTCGCGGGATCGACCCCACGCGACCTCTTGTGTCCCAGGCGAGGTAGGCGACATCGTGGCGCCTTGGATTCTAGCCCCAGGGATCTCAGCAGTGCCAACTCAGCGGCCTGTACCTGCGATTGGCATCTGGCCCCCACCTCCGTATGAGAGATGGTTTTGAGAGAGCGAGTCTGAGAAGAGATGTAGGGGAAGAGCTGAAGGTTATGAGGAGCGATGGATGTATGCGTGTCTTTGTCTCGGTGTGTATGTCGCTGTGGGTCGTTACGTCTGTTGCTTGGTAGCTGTGTGTGTGTGTGTGTACGGAGGTGTTTGTGTGTAGCTGTGTACAATATAGCCGAGTCTATGTGTGTATGTCACACCTGTCAACCCATGTGCTTTACCCCGTATTCTTGTGCGGGGTAATTGCGTTTTCAGATCCATACGGCGTACAGCCGTTTCAATACATTTTTTTGTCTATTTGTTTGTGTTTCTCCCTTGCGATGGGGCTTTGCAGGATGAACGTTGAGATGTATAAGGGGCACGAGGTGACCAATAATGTCTGAATTGGTCTGTAATAAGGTAGGGCACTGATAAGGGGCGGGCATGTCGTTGTGTATAGCTACGTATGTTGCTTAGTAGCTATGTGTGTATACGGAGGTATTTGTGTGTAGCTCTGTATACAGCTGTGTATATGGCTTGTTCTATAGTTGTATGTATGTAATTTGAACTTCTTTCGCACCGTACGTAGCCAACCGTGCGAATCGAGGACGCGGAGTGCGGGAGACGGTCGCACACAGAGGGGGGGAGATGGTGGGAGGCGAAGAGAGTTGAAGAGGGAGAACGATGGGGGAAGAGAGTGGGTGAGCGCTGGGAGGGAGAGAGACTGCGAGAAGGGCTGGGTGCAGATGCAGCACTTGTAAAAAATACAAATATGTACATAGAACACATAGGGAGAGAGAGAAGAAAGGGGTAAGAAGGAGGAGAGGAGAGCGTGAAATCTTTTGTGAAATCTTTAATTTAAAAAAAGGGGGGGGGGCACATAAAGCAAAGCATTGAAACAAACTAAATGATGAACGAAGCAAAGTGCCGACTACACCGAGCATCTTCTTGTTTTCTGTGATCGTACAAAAAAGAGAGTGGTAGAGAGAGATTGGGGGAGAGGGTTCGAAGGGGAGAGATTCCCGGAGAGAGTCGGGGGGGGGGAGAGATGAGGGAGAGTGGGAGAGAGTGGGAGAGATGCGCTCATGCACTGTATGCGACGTGGGGGAGAGAGAGAAGCAATGAATGAAAAAAATCCGGGGTGAGTTATGGATTTGTGTGTCGGTGCACACGTGAGTGAGCGAGTGGGAGTGCGAGTGACTGAGTGAGAGAGTAAATGAGCGCGTGGGTGAATGCGTGAATGAGCGAGGGATTGGGGGGAGTGAATTAACGAGTGAATGTGTGATCGAGTGTGTGTGGGTGAGTGAGTGTGCGAGTGAGTGGATGAGCGCGTGAGTGAGCGGGTGAGTGTGCGAGTGAGCCGGTGAGTGAGCGGGCGAGTGTGTGAGTGAGCGGGTGAGTGTGTGAGTGAGCGGGTGAGTGTGTGAGTGAGCGGGTGAGTGTGTGAGTGAGCAGGTGAGTGTGTGAGTGGACAGGTGAGTGTGTGAGTCGAAAGGTGAGTGAGCGGGTGAGCGGGTGAGTGTGTGAGTGAGCGGGTGAGTGTGTGAGTGAGCGGGTGAGTGTGTGAGCGAGCGGGTGAGTGTGTGAGTGGACAGCTGAGTGGGTGAGTGTGCGAGTGAGTGTGTGAGTGAGCGGATGAGCGCGTGAGTGAGCGGGTGAGTGTGCGAGTGAGTGAGTGAGTGAGCGGGTGAGTGTGTTAGTGTGTGAGTGAGCGGGTGAGTGTGTGAGTGAGCGGGTGAGTGTGTTAGTGTGTGAGTGAGCGGGTGAGTGTGTGAGCGAGCGGGTGAGTGTGTTAGTGTGTGAGTGAGCAGGTGTGTGAGTGAGCGGGTGAGTGTGCGAGTGAGCGGGTGAGTGGGTGGTGAGTGATCGTACCCAACTGACCCACGTCCACCCTAATGGCCCCACGTCCACCCCACGGACTCACATCCATCCACATGGCCTTGTGGGGGGACAGGTGCCCGGCACGACTTGCACAGGCACCGCCTCCGGCATTGCGCGCAATCCTTGCTGCACCGCAGCTGTGATGTAAATGTTGATGCTTTTGATGACTGATTACGTTGTCGGTGTCAACGGTAACCGGTGACAATCTCAGGTTATGGTAATGATGGCGGCGGCTATATCGACGACGATAATCCATTTTGTTATATATAACGACGCGTTTTGTGTGTATATATTGCGGTGTTTATGTGCCGCTGATGATGTTTCCCACCGACTCTGTTGATGATGTCGCTGTTGACACGTTCTCTCCCATCCCGCCGTTGTTCAGAGACCCCGCGTGCTGCCTCGACTGGGTTGGGCGGACGACGAGGTCGCGGCGGCGAGGAGAGACGTCGAAGAGGTCAGAGGGCAGGAGAGATCGGGAGAAGGAGGTGGCCGGCGAAGAGGAGAAGGAGGAGGAAGAAGAAGGAGGAGCGCGACGACAGAAGGGGCGGTGAGCAGAGGCGGGAGGAGCGGAGAGACGAGAGGAAGGAACGGAGCGGAGGGAACGCAAAGACAGAGAAGCTAAGGAGCAGGGGGGGGGGGAGTAGGTGGGGGTGGGGGACAAGAGGAGGAAGAGGCAATAGGGGAGGAAGAGGCAATAGAAATCGGTTGAAAATAAAATTGTACAGGAGGACACGAAGGGAATATAAAAACGAGGTAGGGAATCACAAAGAGGGGAACGAACGGACGGAAAAAGAGGAGCAGGAAGAGGGAGAAAACTGGAAGAACAAAAACAAGGAGATAGAAGAGGAATAGGGAGGGGAGGATCAACGGAAGATCAGGAGGAGTAGGAAATATAGAGAGAGAAAGACACACACAAAGGGTCAACTCAAGAAGAGGAAAATAGTATAGGGAAGAGCGGTAAAAAGAGGAGTCAACAGGGAAGAGGAGAGAGAGGGAGAGGAACAAGAGCCAGATAACCACCGGCATTGAGTGAGACGGTAGGAACGAGAGTGGCGAGAGAAACGACAACGAGTGAGGGGGGAGAGAGAGATCACGGAGAGTGAGAGGCCGGATAAAATCAAACGAGGGAAGGAATCGAGAGTGGTGAAGAGGAAAATAGAGAAAACGGAGAGTGAGAGAGAGGGAGAAACGAGAATTCAGCAGAAGCGGAGGGAGGAGATTCTGCAGAGGAGGAGGTAGACGAGACGACGAGGTGGAGGAAGACGAGCAGGTTAGAGAACGGGAAGAAACCAAGTAGAACATAAATAACTCAACAAGGCAAGGAGGAAGGAATGGACACAAAGGAGTAGAAGATGGTGGACTAGAGGAGGGAGAAAAACTCCAAGAGACAGATCAACACGAGAAAGAAGAAATGCAGAGAGAGTGAGAGCGAACGAGAGCCAGGCGACAAAGATCAGGGAGACAACCACAAAGAGCAGGGAGAGAGAGGCATCAGAAGAGAAGAGAGGACTTGTTGAGGAGTAGGAGGAGGGAGGAACGAGGAGTAGGAGGAGGGAGGAGGAGGACTAGGCGGAGGTAAGCACAGCGAGAGGGGGGTGGTGGTGCCGTGCGCGTGCGTGGCGGAGCGGGGATGGGCGCGGGCCCGTGGGTCCGCATGGCCGTGGGCCTCCTCGCCGTGGGGGTGTGCGCGGCCGGCGTCCCGCGCGCCCGGGACCCGGGCCGCCGCCGCACCTTCTACAGCGACGACGACGACGACGGCGACGACGGCGGCATCGGCGGAGGCATCGGCAGCATCGTCGACGAGGAGCTCAACTACAACGTGCAGCGCATCAACGAGGAGAAGACGAGGCACGGCCAGGGGGGAAACTTCGGCGACGACTTCGGGCTCCCGAAGAAGGGCGGTGTTGGCGGAGGCGGCGGCGGGGGCATCTTCGGTGGTGACGATGACGATGAAGACGACGATGACGACGATGATGAAGGTGACGATGATGGCAAGGGAGGCGGCGGGAAGGGCGGCGGCGGCGGTGGACGCCGTCGCCTGAACGAGCCGAATCGCCCCGTCGTGGCCACCAACTATGGCAAGCTGCGGGGAATCCGCGTCTCCCTGCCCTCGCCCGACGCGGTGCTGCGCTCCGACGGGAGAGGTGAGGGTCCATCCCAGGCTGCAGGGGGTGTCGGACGGGGGGGGGGGGGAGGGGGCAGCATAGGCGGATTTTGACTTCTCTAATTTGAAACTACTGGAAATAAATAATAAAGGTGTGTAAACTCTGCAAAGAGGGAGGCAGCCAGGAAAAGGGGCAGGCACCCAGGCAGGCATTTAGGCAGTCAGTCAGGTGGCAGTAATAAAAGTCAGCGAGTTATTTGAGTAGCTAGTTCAGCAGTCAATTGGGCACTCGGGTGAGTCAGTCAATCAAGCAGGTGGATAGTCGAGAAACCGTTTTTATCCAGGCAGTCGGGTAGACGATTCAGCAAAGGGAAGACAGTAGGTTAAGCAGTAAGTCATGTAATGCGGTTGTCAAACGGGTGGAGAAACAGGCAGGCGGGTATTTAGTTGGGTAAGTGAACAGTCAGTGTATAAGATAGTCGTGCGGTAAGACTATTGGTCACTCATTGTGATTTCGAACAAAGTGGTATGCATTTTTTTCCAATCAAACCTGGCAGAATGACGATGATTGTATGATGGGCCGAATCGACGAGTTGACAGAAATGTATCCTCCCAACTCCGAACGTCCTCGCAGCGGCGGCTTCTGGCTGGCCATCGAACAAAGACAGTCACCGCATCATGCACTTTCAGATGCAATCTAGCAGCCGTCTGGAACACTCTTATTTCTGATATTAGGAAGCCACTGGGAGCCATGCACTTTTAAATCATCGAGATTGAAAACGAATTTCTTTAGAACTGCTTTTTGTGTTTTGTTCTGTTATTGTTCCCCCACACCTCTGAATTGCACGGTTGGCTACGTACGGTGCAAAATAAGTACACACTCACAACCCCTATACGACCGTAGCCAAGTGCTCTGATAGCCGCTGTGCGGAGTGGCCGGTGAGTGAGGCAGTCGATACATTCGGACAATCGGTGGTTTAATTATTCGTGCAGACATGGAAACTGGTCCTCAGCAAATCAATTTACCTGGCCAGTCGAGCAATTAATAATTTATCCAATCGAGTGGTAACCTAATAAGCCAGTAAATCAATGGTTGGGTCAGGTGATAAGCTCATTAGTCAATCAGGCAGGACGGCTAGATAACCAGTAAGATAGTTGTTAAAGTCAGTCACGTATCCAGGTAGATAATAATAACTTTGACAGTTCCTTAGTCAGGCTATTGTTCACTCTGTCAGTTGGTGAGGCAAGTTAGCTGTTGCCAAATCATTGGTCAGTTGGTCGATTGTGCAGTCAGTCAAGTTGTTCGATGCTCATACTGAAGGTTAAACAGTGCCGTTTTTTCTATCGCGTAAAATAACTTTTTTTTGCATTCAAATGTTCGCAACCTCCGATTAGCACGTTTGGCTATGTTTGGTCATGACACATGGGTATTAACATCGTTGGCAGTGATGACCTCTTGACCCTGAAGGCGTTTCACTTGCCTCGTCGATTGTCGGGGTGGGCTCTCAAATTTGAGGTTAAATAAAGTTGCGTGGATCACCTTGGATGTCCTGTCGAGGGATAGAACACGACTGCCATGTTGTTATGTAAATTAGGACGCCATTTTACCTGCTGGTCCAGTACTGTACACTATTACCAACCTATTACAATATTCATATTTCATTGTAACCTACGGTATATTAAAATGTGTAAAATACAGTTCTTTACTGCAAATAATTAATGGAATTCATCAATCCACTCGTGGATAAGGGCCTTGTTATGTCATATGTCGATCGTTTAACCATATTTGGCCACGTGGGTCAATGTGGGATGAGATTTATCGCTTCACACCAATGTTAGCAGCGTCCGGGATTCCAACTTGGGTAACTGGGCGTTCGAACCAGCGTGTCACCACTCCCCCTCCGATATAATTGAATGTGCGTGTGTCTGCATACATTCGTGTGCATGAACAAGCCGCTTGTCAATCCGCTGCTGGATCTAAGGGCCTCGGAGGTTATTCGATCTTGCTTCACCACGCGAGTTGGTGAAGGGGTGAAGGTTTGGAGGAGCATGTGGACCGTGGACTGGTATGGTTGCAAACCTGTGAGGTACAAAAATTCGGGACGTGGCTAGCCGTCGAACAAAGACTAGAACGCTCTTCCTTCCAATATTAAGAAGCCACCGGAGCTATGCCCTTTTAAATCGTCTAGATTGAACACTCATTTATTTAGAACTGATTGTTGTGTTTCGTTTGTTGTCCTTCCCCTGCACCTCCAAGTAGCATGGCTTACGTACGGTGCGAAAGGAGTTCAACATATATACATACATACAATAAATATCTCATATTACTAGAAGATTAGTTTTGTATTTTATTTTTATTTGTTACACGGATGATGATTCCGTTCATCCAGTTGCCCTGGCTATATTATGAAGGGAGATCCGCGGTGCACGCGAGCACAGGGACAATAAAAAAGAGTCAATATTGCAGAGGAAAAGTACAGGATTGATGGGGAGACCTTCACGTAAATGCATTGTCCGGTGTGCCATTGTGCAACTGACAAAAAAACTGGGACTTTGAATTTATTACAGATTTCCCACGGACAGCTCCTGCTGCATTCAAAAGGAGGACGATCCAGGGGGAAAAAAAACGTGACGGGGATGTGATGTGCAACTTTGTAACCAAACAGAATCGATCGATCAATCTGTATCAACAACTTTGCAGTGTTAAAACACGTATGTATGTGTACGTATGTATGTTGAACTTCTTTTGCACCATACGTAGCCAACCATTTTAATCGGAGGTGCGTAGCTAACCGTGATAAACGCGGGTTATTGCGCAGCATCACGGGAATAAAAAAAAAACGCGCGTGAAGAACATTGCATAGGTTTAATTTAATTTGCGCTTCACACTGAATAATGAAGGCATTCCCCCAGGTGAAACGGCCACCAAATGGACATACTTCGTACTGCCAGGGGTTTACGTGGGATGTGATCCGGCCCGTGTCTTTAGCAAAGGGTTTCCAATGAGTGTAAACGCTCGATAGAAAAAATACCCCTCAAATGTTTAAAAATGTCGAGTGTGCTATCAGCATGTATGGCCTCTTGGAGCCACCCGGTCACCTTACATCGGAGGCGTTTAACGCATCAATTCGGTAGACAACATTGCGGCAGTGAACGAGGGAGTCCAGTTCGTGGCCGTGCGACGCGACATCCCGGCACGGTGCAACTTGTCGTGAACGACCGCCCGATCATCATCTCTCGAGGCCGGTCCAAAACGAATCTGTTGCAATCCGCCCCGCCGCCCCCCCCCCCCCACCAAAAAAATGCCACACAAAAGAAGAAGAGTGAACGATGGCACGGCCCTGTTTGTTATACCGGGGGGTGAGGGGGTGGTGGTTCCTCCCGCCTCCCTTCAGATTTGTGCTACTAGGTGGCAGATGCATCACGTGATCAACGATGGCCCGGTGGCCCCCTTTGCACGATTGCACATTCTAAAAGACACGAGCCCATGTGCTTCTTTCCCTCCCCTTTGTCGCCTTCCGCAAGTCGGTTACGGCGGGTGAAAACGTACCGGCGAATCAGGCCGCGGCACGGTGACAGGCGTGTGTACGGCACTGAGGTCTTTCGCGACCAGTGTTATTCATAGTAAAGGTCTTTTTTGGGGTGAGATCGCGTAAGTTTAAATGTGTAAAATAGCCCGATGATGCTGGATGTAATTACCGGCGAAATGTCACAGTACTCAAATTGTGAATGTTGTGGATTTACTCTGCAACGCACAACCGGTTGGGCTGAAGTCGTAAACTAATTGGGACCTTTTGGCTGTGTCAGGTAGCGACGGGTTAAGGACACTTGTATACTTACCCGATCTAACCCCCCCCCCCCCCCAAAAACAACTTTATAATGAGGTGTGTACACGAATTTGCGTGCGGCGTTTGTGAATGGGTGAAACATCACGCGGGGCAAGACCTTGGCAAGGCGGTGGCAAGCAGAAGCTCCGGTGCCGGACTGACGCTTTCAAGCTTGGCCAAGGTCGCGCTGCTGTTGAGAGATTTACTTTTGGATGACGGGCGAGCAGGAATAAAGCGGATATTGGCGGTCACGGAAATACACGTGTGGGGATAGAGTTCATCGAGTAAACCGTGACAAGTTGAATTTCCCAAAAGTGTGCTGACAACCACCGCCCCCTACCCGACTGCCCGCCCAGCCCGCCTTGGGTGACAAAAAATGTTAACGCAAAACCATAAATCAAACGTGGGGGGTGGTTCGCGTTTGCCGTGCCTTATTGCAGAGATTAAAAGAGTCACATTTGCCGTGGCTTGTGTTGGTAAAAATTTGCCCCGTGAAGGTGATGCATTTTTCGTCCCGTGTCATCACTGCCGATGAACATTTGGACACAATCGTCGTCTGCCAGGAGACAGATAGTTACAAGTGCCAGACAGCTGAATTGAAGCACGCAGTCTTGATTTGAAGCTTTCGTGACTGCAGGGATCCATACTCTTTGGTTCTTTCGGTAAAGTCACGTAGGTATAAAATCAAATAAATCACGACGTTTCGGGCGCAACACAAGCGTCCGTCATCAGGTGATGACGGACGCTTGTGATGACGGACGCTTGTGTTGCGCCCCGAAATGTCGTGATTTATTTTATTTTATACCTACGTGACTTTACCGAAAAAACCAATGAGTATGGATTCCTGCAGGTTCACCAGTGAAGAAAAACAACTTTCTGCCGACGGGTATTAATGGCGGACGTTTTTGAGTGCAGTTTGAGTTGTGGTTTATTTTACTTGTTACGTGGATAAATCCGCTCAGTCAGTTTCCCAGACAATTTTTCGAGGGAGATCGGCGGTGTGTTGAGCACAGTATGCAGGGTCCGATAACAGACAAACAGTTAAATGCGTTTGTTCTGTGATGGTGTCACGTAACCCGTAAACGTTACAAGTTAGACGCCTAAGTTATTATTAGGATAATAATTTCCCGTTTATGCCTATACGAGATCACAGCTAGGCTTAGAACGTTTCTCCTGGAATTGATTTTCCTCGTCATCGAACAAAGATGGTCACCGCATCGTGCGCTTTCAGATGCGCTCGTGCGGCCATCTGGAATGCTCTTCTTTCGATATTAGGAAGCCACTTGAGCTAGGCACTTTAAAATGATCCAGATTGAAAACTCATTTATTCATAACTGCTTTAAAGTTAGTTTGTCCTTCCCGCGCCCCTCAGATTAGCACGGTTGGCTACGCACGGTGCGAAAGAAGGTCAACATATGTAACATACATACCAATTAACACATTTAGAAACATGCATGGAGATTATTTATATTATTTTGCTGCTATAAATTTCCACATGATATAAGCCACTTTGTTGAGCTATCATTTATGGTAGCCGGGTCACTTCTGAAAAATAAGTTAATGCCTCAGTGGGCTTTGCCTGGTAGGATGGGGGATGGTTTAGTTTAATTTGTGTGTGTTTGGGGTGATTCGTTTGCCTTTCTTGTAATTTTCACTCCTGTCGTGTGTTTGTATTGCTTGTTGTTGCAACATTCTAACCCGGTCCTCCTACTGGACACGTGTGAAAAAGTGCCATTTATAGCTCACGGGATTCCTCCAGTATAAATAAATATTCAGATTCTGATGATAGGCATGAGGAGGTGGGGGGCGGGGGCAGAAATAACTTGGAAGATGGCGACGAGTGTGTGACCTTACCTCATCGACGACGTACTCACTCTCGTTGTGATTTCACGGCCGACCGTCTCTCGTGCCAGGTGCAGAGGGACCTGGAGCTGGCCCTGCGGGGACGCCTGGCGTTGGAGGCCCTGGCGGTGGCGGCGGTGGCCCCCTGGTCGTGACGCAGTTCCTGGGGGTGCCGTACGCCCGCGCCCCCCGCGGCGAGCGCCGCTTCTCGGCGGCGGAGCCCCCCGCCGTGTGGAGCGGGGAGAGGGAGGCGGCGACGCGGGGCCCCCCCTGCCCCCAGCCGGTGCCCAACCACAGGGGTGCGTTGCGGGGCCCCGGTGACTGATCGGGATTTAAAAAATATATATATGAAATGTAAAAATGAAGAATTATAATAATAAACATTGGCGCAGGTATTTGTGAACCCACCGGCCCAATTTCGGGCCATAGGCCATTTTCTTTTTGAACTGGTTGTGCGATGACAAATGGCTGTAAACCAGTAGCGAGACTAGCGATGTGAAGACGTGTTAGCGTGGTTTTGCTGTCACGATCTCTCAGTTGGCCCCATTTGGTAGCTGGGTCCCGAAGGAAACAAATGGGCCGGTGAGAAGAATCTTTGGGGCTGCCGAATATGTGGGAACTTTGATGGCCAACCGAGAGCGTAAATAAGGGATGAAGTGTACACGTTAGTGGTAATAAAATATTTTAAATAAATAAAATTACTTAAAAATCAATCTATTTTTATTTTACCAGGTGAAGCTGGCTGAGCTTCTTTTCAGAAGCGAGCTGGCAATCACAGATGAAAGCTCAACGAAGTAGCCATCATTGTGTGGAAATTTATAGCAGCCAAATACTCGAAACGCACGATGTTGATTCTAAACGTGGAGGGAAAAACCGGAGGACCCTGGAGAGAAAAAAAATCCACACGACTATGTGGTGAGAGAGCGAGAGATTTGCAAACTCCGAATATACAGGCGTCAGGATCGGGATCGATCCCACGACTTCCTGCACACCAGGCGAGGGCCAGTGATGTCAGCATCTTGGTTCGTATAGATATGTATCGATATTCTGTGCATGACCTGCGATGTGACACTGATGTCCTTCACGGTCGATGTACTCGGTAAATACGAACCGTACGCCATCGGAATGACCGTCGCATTGATCGTAAATTTTGGCCCAGCACGTTTGTCGTGCCCCAAGGTTGACAACCTGCGAGGCACAAGAAAACCGGGATATATGGGAAGTGGAATACCGTATCTCAATACCGGGAGTGGGGAGAACGACGTGTCAACGCATCATTTCGAGGGTTGTAGTATTACTCAACTGCGCGTGTGAATGTTGAACTTCCATCGCAACGTACGTAGCCAACTGTGCTCATCAAAATGAGAACGATCCTGGGAAAACGATCCTTACCACCACCGTCATCCTCCTCATTACAACCAGCACCACTGGTTGCAGATGCTATTCTGCGGCCATCTTGAACACTTCTTCCTTCCGATATTAGGAAGCCACTGGAGCTAAGTGCTTTTAAATCATCTTGATTGACAAACTCATTTCTTTAGAACTGCTTTCTGTGTCTGCACCGCAATGCGTCTGTGTCTACGTGTCCACGTCCCTATGGCAGGGCCCGACTGGGCTGGCTGGGGGATGCTGCCCGTGTGGGAGGCTGGCAACGAGCGTCTGGCCACGTGGCTAAGCTCCAAGCAGAGCGAGGAATGTCTCAACCTGGACGTGTACATCCCGGGCCGTGATGGTGAGAGTACACACAGAGACAAATATCCCCCAGTATAGCCTCAAACACACTGTTGGGGGGCAAGTGCTGTTAGCGAGCAGCACTGTATGAAGGCCTTTACTGTGGCACACGAGGGGGTGGGGTGGCCAGCACCTTTGTCTCCCCAGTGGTGATGTTTACACGTCGCACCAGGTACTCATTTGACTCGATCTAGGGGAGGCCCAGGACCTGTTTAGATAACCGTCACCGGTGTTGGCCATGAGCAGGAATCAAACTCAGGCCTCCGGGTTCGGAGCGCAGCGTGCTAACTGCTATGCTACCGGTCCACACACAGAAACATATACGGACATACAAAGACAAACATCACCCATATAGCCTTCAACATACTGTTGGGGCAAGTGCTGTTAGCGAGTAGCACCTATAAAAGCCGCGGTGTTTACATGTATACCGCACCAGGTACATGACTCCTGTGAGGCTGAATCGACCTATGGGAGGCCTAGGACCGGTTTACATAATCGTCACTTGTGTTGGCCGTGAGCGAGAATCGAACTGATGCACTCTTGTTTGAGGGCGATATTGGCACATAAAATAAAGATTGATTGGTTGAACTTGAATCGTCAGGTTCACAGCACGGAGCGCTAACCACGGCACTTCCGCTCCCACCACATACGCACTAACCCGTGTGTACGCACAACAATAAAGGTTTCACCTTGTAACGTGCCGCACACTCTTGAGAGAGAGAGAACGACTCAATGGTGCGAGGAACTACATACAAGTGGGAAGGCAGCAACCACGTAGTCAGCTGGCACCAAACAATTTTCCAAGCTCTGCGGTCCTCATCATAACATCAAGATGAGGGGTGCCATGGTGACGAGATGTTAACTACCTCGCCCGGTATACAGGAGGTTGTGGGTTCGATCCTCACCCTGACGGCTGTATAATTGAAGTTTGCATACTCTCCCCGTGGTTGCGTGGATTTTTCTCCCGGTGCGTTTAGAGTATTTGGCTGCTATGAATTTCCACATGCTAAGCCAACTGCGTTGAGCTATCATCTGTGGCCAGGTCGCTTCTGAAAAAAAAGCTAGAAAGCTCACTAAGAGCACCTCCTGCATACGAGGCGAGGTACAAGCGGTTCCTCTTTGTCCAGGCTTGGTCTGTGGAGTAGGTGGCAATCCTATGTGCGATGCTAACATTGATGTTAATGTTGATGCTAAAGCTGATGCCAATAACGTTGGTGCCAATCACGCTGATGCTAACGCTGACGCTAACATAGACGCTGACGCTAACATAGACGCTGACGCTAACATAGACACTAACGCCGATGCTCCTCACGTTGATGTCGTTGTCAGTCCCCGGTGAGAGGCCGCCCCTGGCCGTGATGGTGTTTCTCCATGGCGGCTCGTTTTTGGACGGAGCGGGTGGCCTCTACGACGGCAGTGCCCTCGCCGCGCACGGGGACGTGATCGTGGTGATCGTCACCTACCGCCTCGGCGTGCTCGGTACTCACCACCTCATCATCTTCATCATCATTGCCATCCCCATCATCGTCCTTATTATTGCCATATCGCACCACCACCTCCCCCCGACCAACACGGATGACAGCTGTACTACCCGGCTTCGCCCGGGACTTGGATCCACCACGCCCGGCCGCCTTTGTCTCCCCAGTGGCGATGTTAATACGCCACACCAGTTACTCGTTTTGAGGCTGAGTCCCTCCCTCACCACTCTCCCTCCCTCACCACTCTCCCTCCCTCACCACTCTCCCTCCCTCACCACTCTCCCTCCCTCACCACTCTCCCTCCCTCACCACTCTCCCTCCCTCACCACTCTCCCTCCCTCACCACTCTCCCTCCCTCACCACTCTCCCTCCCTCACCACTCTCCCTCCCTCACCACTGTCTAGAGGACGTGAAACTTTGATGAATTTACCTCAGAGTCGCGTGGTGGGTGTCGAGGCCTAGCACCGTGCAGAGCCTCCGGCCTCGCCTAAATTGCCCACCCGGCTGAGGCTGGGTATGGGTGCCGTTCCCCCCCCCCCCCCCCGCGCTACAATAATACTGTCTAATCGCTATAATTTTATAATCTACCGACCCTATAATAGTAATTGCACACATTGTGGTGGGGGGGGGGAGTGAAGAGGACGTGAAACTTTGATGAATTTATCTCAGAGTCGCGTGTTAATGCGCTGCGCCTATTTTTAACGGGAATTAAAAATGGCGTCCACCCCGCGGCGAAGGCGTCGCTACCCGTTGCCAGGAGCAACCGCCGTCCAATGAAACTGCGTATGGTCCGGCAACACACAGACACACACACAGACAGACAGACAGATTCGCGATTTTATATATATAGATGGGCGTGTGGTACAAATGAATCGGACAACATAACAACAGACGAGGCAGACGATACTAAACGCGGCGGCGCTAAACGACTCAACAAAAAATCACTTTCTTGAATTGAATGTTGACCCCGTACTGCGTGACCCCTCGCTGAAGTCCAACTCCCGCCGGCCCGCAGGTTTCTTCAGCACAGGGGACTCGCTGGCGCGAGGCAACTACGGCCTGCTGGACCAGGTGATGGCGCTGCGCTGGGTCCGGGAAAACGTCGGCCACTTTGGGGGTGACCAGGGGCGCGTGACGCTCGTGGGCACCGGCACGGGGGCCGCGTGCGCCAGCCTCCTCGCGCTGTCGCACCACGCTGAGGGTACGGACACCGACACCGCCACCGTCACCACGGGGAGCGTCGCCCCTCCACCCCCTCCATCCCACCGACAACTTCACCACCGGCGCTATCGCCACCTCGGTCAACACCGCCAGCGCCACCGCCGTTCACTCAGCCGCCACCGTCATCGCGGAGAGCATCGCCACCACCCCCCCCCACCCACCGACATCACCACCACCATCGCTATCGCCACCTCGGTCATCACCGTCAATTCAACGGGCGTTTTCTCAGCCATCGCCACCGCCAAAGTCGCTGCCGTAGCCAACACCAGCCAGCCCTTTTGACAGCCACCGCCACCACCACCATCACCACGGTTTTACAGTAGAAAGTGTTGCGGCAATGGTTACAGGTGAGAGTTGGGGGTAACAGTTTGCCCCCAAAATTTCCATCGTGCATTATGGCCTTTACTAATCAGATTCCAAGGACCTTCTAACCTGAGGGTGCCACAGTGGCGACATGTTAACTATCTCACCTGGTATACACAGAAGGCCGTGGGTTCGATCCCAACATTTATGCCTGTATGTTTGGAGTTTGCATGTCTCTCTCCCCGTGGTCGTGTGGATGTTTCTCCTTGTCCTCCAGTTTTTCCCTCGATATTTAGAATCAACACGCATTTAAAGTATTTGGCTGCTGCTATAAATTTCCACGTGATAAGCCGCTTCGTTGAGCAATCATTTGTAGGTCAGGTCGCTTCTGAAAAAGAGCTCCATAGCTCAGTGGGCCTTACCTAGTAAAATAAAACATCGTTTTAATTTTGTTTACTGGGTTCAAACACCCCTCATTTACACGAAGTTAGCAGTTCTTCAAAACCATCCTTGGTTTAGGGCTAGTCTCATCCCATCGCCCCACCCCGCCCCTAGGCCTCTTCCAGCGCGTGATTGCTCAGAGCGGCACGGCCCTGTCCAGCTGGGCCCTCAACCATCGCCCTGAGCTGTCGGCGGCTGCCCTGGCGCGCTCCGTTGGCTGCCTGCGGCCCCTTCCACCGCCCCCGCGGCACCGCAGCTCTGCGCCTCACCGCCAGCAGCAGCAGCAGCGGCAGCGGGACGTGACAGTGGTGGGCCCGGCTGCCATGGCGTGCCTGCGGCGCAAGTCAACGGAGGAGCTCGTCGAGGCGTCGGCCTCGCTCTCTGAGTTTTCTTTGTCGTCGTCGTCGCCGCCATTGTCGTCGTCGTCCTCGCCGCCACCGCTTTCTCCGTTCTCATTCTCGCCTTCGCACTTCCGCTCCGTGTTCGCGCCCACGGTGGACGGGGAGGTGATCCCAGACGACCCGCGCGCGCTGCTCGAGCAGGGAGAGTTCCTCAACTACAACACGATGCTGGGCGTTGCACAGGCCGAGGGCCTCCGCCTCGCCGAGGCCTTCCTGGAGCCCGACGAGCGGCCGGCCTTCAGCCTCGGCCTTGGCGGCGGCGGCGGTTTTGGCGGCGGCACCGAGACGCAGGGCGGCCTCGACGGGCGGAGCGCAGCGGTGGCAAAGCCCGGAGCAAAGGTAGCCGCGGTGGAGTCGCGGAGGCCTGCACTTCCGGGGGCTCCCCCCGCCATCCCGGGAGCCGCTCCGGTCGTCCCGGGCCCCTACGAGGACCGCAACCCGGCCGGAGGCGGCGCCTTCTCGGCGGCATTCTCACGTGCCGTCGACGAGCTGGTGGACGGGCTGTATGCGGCGGAGGTCGTGGGCGACGGTGGCGACGACGACGACGACGACGACGACAGCGACGACCAGGATTCGGAGTCGCCGGGGACGGAGGCGCTGCGCGAGACGGTGCGCTTCATGTACACGGACTGGGCTGACCGGGACAATGCGGAGATGCGGCGCAAGACCCTGCTGGCGCTGCTCACGGACCATCAGTGGGTGGCGCCGGCGGTGGCCACGGCCGACCTGCGCAGTCAGTTCGGCTCACCGACCTACTTCTACGCGCTCTACCAGCGGTGCGACGGGGAACCCACCCCGTCCGTCGGTGCCGGCGGCAGCACCAGCAGCGGCGGCACGACCGGTGTGAAGGATAGAGGTGAGAGCAGTGACGGTCAGTGACGGGCAATAAAAGGAAAAGCTTTGCGAACACTCTAGATTCCGGGGTCGTCACTCAAGTAGCAGTGGTACATTCGGGACGTCGCAGTCAACGTTATGCCACTGCGGTGAAGCCAGTAAGGGCCCACACCTGACAGGCAATTGCAAGGTTTGTTTTTTGTCTCGCTCTCTCTCTCATCAACGAAGCCTAAGATGCATCTCCAGACTTCTAGGGGAACATTCGCCCTGAGCGCTTATCTGCAAAGAGCGCTTATCTGCAAAGATAAGCGCTATAATTAGGATTTTTTGTTTTGTGTTGTTATTAATAACGAGTTATTCACTCTGATTAAGAGTAATATGAATAAATGTTGAATGTTACATTAGTATGGGGATTAGTAGAGTACTGTACGTGATGAAAACTCTGATCCCGATGTGCGCTCATGAGCGTGTGCTTGCGCCCTCGTGGTAACTACTGTGTAAAAAGAACTTCATAGCTCATCAGATTCCTCCGGTGTTAATACAGATTCTGATCCTGAACTGAGCGAGAGCAGGGGACACGATTTATCGTTCACGTTTGCTAATGGACTGCTTCCTAAGTGGTCGATTACATGGGGCTCCATTAAACGTGGCGGCTGGCACCCTACCTCACGAAGGCAGGAAACCCCCTAAAATGCCACGCCGAGCGTGACACGTGGTGACGATGCCGATGACGTCGCCACCAAAGCCCCGCCCATCGCCTCCCGTCACGCTCAACTAATTGTTGATGAATCGAACCCATAGTCGGTAGAGTAATCGATTACTTAAATAAAGGGATAGCCTAACTCTAAACTGTAGCCTTCTTTCCTCATGCTCAAGTTCAACGTACGGTGCATCAACATACATGCCCTCCTTTCCGTTACTGCTCCTGTCCCCCTTCACCATTGGCTAAGGCGAGTGACTGCTGCCCCCCCATACACCTCCATCCAATTGCAGCCCTTCACTTTACTCGCTCAGCGCCTCCCGCGGTCGTTGTTGTCGTTCTCTCGCTGTCGATCAAAGGCGGGGGGGACTCGGTGGCCTCGAAGATCTTGACGGCAGCGTCGGCGCCGTCGACGCGGGCGGGAGCCGTGCTGGCGCCGCCGGCGCTGGTGGGGGGAGGAGGAGCGGCGGCGTCGTCGTCGGCGGCGGCGAGGCCGGCCTGGGCGGACGCGGCGCATGGCGATGAGCTGCCCTACGTGCTGGGCGCGCCCTTCCTGCGCCCGTCCTCGCGATTCTCCCGCATGTTCGCGTGCAACTTCTCGCGGGGCGACGCGGCGCTCAGCGCCACCGTCATCGCCTACTGGAGCAACTTCGCCAAGAGCGGGTGAGGGGGCGCCTCACCGGCAGCTTCGGCTCCACTTGCAAATTAGCCCCGATGCTAACCCCAGCCACAATAGCTCTCGCACTGGGGTCAGCAACCTGGGGCTGTGCAGGACTGCTTCGTGGCGTTATTCATTTAGGATCGCCGCCCTCGTGCTCACAGCGCTTTGTGGCCTTGAGAATACCGAATTGGAAAAAAACATTACTCTTCTTGTTATTTTGGTTGCTGACCTCTGCTCCAGCGCCAACGCTTGCCATATTGGCACTCGCCCTGACAACCCGTGTCATTCTAGCGCTTGCCCTAGGCGCACTTAAGTAGTAATGTGAAGTGGTCACGTGACCAGGCTTCATGCACCCTTGCAGCACTGACCTGCATCGCACGCACCCGCACACAACCATCTGATGTACCTGTGTATGTATGTATGTACGTTGAACTTCTTTCAGCCCGTACGTAGCCAACTGTGCCAATTGGAGGTACGGGGAAAGAACAACAAACGAAACACAACAATCAGTTTTAAATAAATTAGTATTCAAAGTAGAATTTAAAGTGCATAGCTTTCAGTGACTTCCTAATAGTGGAAGGAAGAGCGTTCTAGGCGGCCGCAGGAGCACATTTGTGTCCGATGGTTAGCCAAAAAGAATGGAAGTGCATTCACACATTAATGAATAAAGAAATATTTATAACGAGCACATTTTCACGAAAAGGACACTTTCAGAGACTCTGTGCAGCCAGGCTTGGTGTTCTTCCTCATACGACCGATGCTGGATTGGACGCGGCTTCTGCTGTTGCTGTTGTTGCTGCTTCTGGGAATGCTGCTCTGTGAATAGCACAGTTTTGGTTCGAGGGAGGGGAACAACGAGCGGGCTGAGGGATGAGGTCTATAGTAGTGTCCGGGGCTTGACTGTGTTTGAGGAGGGGGCGGCCAGATAATGTGGAAGGCTGTGGAGAACAGTGACAAAGGGCGACCATCTTGAACTGAATCTGCAGACCAGAGAGAGGGGGGTGGGGGCACTTTCGCTGATAAGACATCATCAGTGTGAGAGCCGCCACACATTTGAAACCATTGGGGTTTGACAACATGATGGGGGTGCGTCGGGGGAGGGGGGGGGGCGGGCGCAGTTAAGGCCATCAGGGTCTACCAGTGGCCCGCAGGCCTTGCAATGGGGAACACTGCTGTAGACTGACTGATGATGAGGGCAGCCAGGGCAAGGATTTGAGCGTGACGAATCGTTTTGCCTTTGAAGCTTTTCATCGAGGTCACACGCACACACACACATCACTATGGACAACTTTACTCTTGCTGCGTCACGCTGGCTGTTGTAAGAGCAGCTTAACAGACCTTGACACCCAGATGCCTACGTGCCCCATTTTCTCCCTCCTAATGCAGCGACCCCAACCGCCCTGAGATCACGGATGACGACGATGATGACATCGATGGCGGTGGCGGCGGTGGCGGCGGTGGCGCCGGCGGCGAGGACGGCATCGACGGTGGCGCCCGCTCCAGCATCTTCGTCGAGGTCCCCTGGCGCCGCTACAGCCCCCGCGAGCAGCACTACCTCCACCTGGGCCCACGGCCGCGCCTGCGCGAACACTACCGCGCCAACAAGGTCGCTTTCTGGCTTGAGCTGGTGCCGCACCTGCAGTACATGGCCTCCTCCTCGTCCACCTCGTACGAGGGCCGCCACTTCACGGGCTTCGGTGCCACGCGGAGGCCGCCGGGGGCCGTTGGCCGCCGGGGCCCCTCGGGCACGGGCCACGGCACGACGAGGAGGCCCAAGGGGCCGGACCGTGCCAGCCGCAAGGACAAGGGAAGTGTGGACGCACCGGGCGGCGGTGGAGGCTCGACTCGGCGGCAGGAGGGTGGCACCGGCGGCGGGATCGAAGGCGGCAACGAGGCCGGGCGGGACGGCGACGCGAGCCAACGGCGTGACTACTCAACGGAGCTGAGCGTCACCATCGCGGTGGGTACGTCGATGCTGCTGCTCAACGTGCTGGCCTTTGCCGCGCTCTGCTACAAGCGCGAGAAGCGGCGGCGCGAGGAGGCGGGCCTCTACCCATGCCGGCACGGCCACCAGCGAGGGGGTAGCCTCGCGAGCAGCGTGAGCAGCGTGGGCAGCCACCGCACCCAGCAGCACAACCATCACGGCGGCGGCAGCAACCTACACCGCCACCACCGGCAGCCGCAGCACCAGCAGCAGATGATGGTGGACCCGCACCACCAGCACCTTCATCGCCACCAGAGTGAGCCGAATCTGGGCGACGATCAGCACCATCTGCAGGAGCAGCAGCAGCACCGGCGAGCGCTGTGGGGCGACAGCGACGATGAGGGGGTGTTGCCCTCGCCGCTCGACGTCGAAGGCAGCGGCGGCGGCGGCTTGTGCGTCGGTGGCTACAGTGCCAGCGCGTGCCGGGTGCTCATCCACGACGATGACGATGTCATCGTCGACAACGGCGGCGTCGCCGACAACAACGAGGAGGACGACTACGAGGAGTACGAGTACGACGAGGAATTCCGCAACGGCGCCGGCGCCACCTCCTCGCTGCTCTTCCACCATCACCACCACAACAACAACCAGCAGCAGCAGCAGCACCAGCCGCAGCAGCAGCAGCAGCGTCAGCCACGGCGCAAAGCGGCAGCCATGATGAGGAAGAGGAGGTCGCTGACGACCACCACCACGATGACGCCGCAGAGCGTGGTGGACTACTTCCCCGACGAGGTGGCCGTGGTGGCCGTGCCGGACACGTTCGAGTGCCCGCGCGACTACGCGCTCACGCTACGCCGGTCGCCCGAGGACCTACCTCTCACGCTGGGCCTGGGCCTCGGCCTGGGTCTAGGGCTCAACCACCAGGGGGGCCACGGGCACCACCACCTTCACCACCACCAGGGACTGGCGCCGCACGCGGCCAACGTGGCCCAGGGACCTGGCGGCCTGGCCCAGCAGGGTCAACAGGGCCAGCAGGGCCTCCAGTACCAGCACGGTCCGGTCGGGCAGGCTTTGCCAGGCGGGTTTGGGGAGCAGCACAAAGTCCGCCATTGTTGAGTGTGAGGGCTGTGGTGGTGGTGGCGGATGTGGTGGTGGTGGTGGAGGCTGGCGGTTGTAATGATCGTGGCGGTTTGGGGGTGATTATGGTGGTGGGCGGTGGTTATGGAAGTGGCGGTACTGGTGGAGGCTGCAGGTAGTGGTAGGGTTGCCACCTTTGAGGTATAAAAACCAGAACATATCATAGGATCAAGGATATCTCACGATGCCATAGGAGGGGCAAACTACATGTAAATGGATTGTCTTGCGTGCTGTATTATTACAAAAGCTGGGTCTTTTAAATGTCCTGGGAAGACTTACATATTTCCCAAGACAGCAACTTCAAACAAAGGATGTCCTGGGAAAACCAGGACAGGTGGCAACCCAAGCTGGTGACGGATGTGGAGGGTGTGTGGTGCACGGTTTGCCATCTCGTCTAAAGGCCCGATTTTTAAATAAGGCGTGGAAAAGAGCTTTACCCCTATATAAATATTGCAGGTGGAAACCAGGCGGGAGGACACAGTGAAGGGTAAAGAGTTCCAATAATGTAACGGCAAGGAGTGTGAGGGAAGAGGAGGCAGGGTTTCCAAATTTTTGTTTTAACCACACAGGCCTAAACAAACAAACAAACAAAATGGCTGCTTTTGGGCATATGGTCATGTTTGGGTACAGTCCATGAGCCAGGTCCAGATATTTGACTTGTTTGGTACCATAGCCTGCGGTGGCATCGCTTTCTAATTGCTCGATGTGGTCAAGTAAATTACGTGAAATGTGGAATTATTACAAAAATTCACTCCTATCTGCTGTATACATAAATCGGCATGACTGACGCTTTGATACCATGGGTGGTACCAGTTTGTGCTCTGGCCCATTGACCGAGTGTGTGGCGTTGATCTTTGAGAAAAGAGAACCAGACTCTCCCAATGGTTCCCAGAGAAGTGGGGGACATTGAATTGTATTGCAAATGGGCCAGAATAGTAGAGGTCCAGGTACAGCCGGCCTAACTAACCCTAGGTAGGTGGCAACTGTGATTGTGTTTGGGCACTGGTGCAGTGTCAAGCGCAACACGCGACGATCCGTAGCAATCTGATTTTCACTCCTGCTCGTGATGCCGTATCACCATTACCGTCATTGTTGCCATCGTCGCTGTTATAACAACCAGCAGCGGACAGTTTTAATTTGGTCCTAACCTTGGTTAACTCGATAGGAACATGGATATCTCACCTGGGGTGTGGTTGCAGAAGTTTCAAAAGGTAAAAAAATATTAAATGTCAAGTTACACCCCCCCCCCTCAACAATTGTGTCAACTCTCTATCAAAAATGTAGGTTAAATTTGCAGTCCCCAATATTACAATGTTCCTTTAGCAAAAATCGAATTAACACACAACACGCACACGTACATACATACACACATATGCAGTATTGATGTCCTGTGTCTGAGTACATGAACAAATATTCACTAAGCAGAATGTAATCGTACTCTACAGTTTAATGCTAATCCATTAACATAATAACTGGTGTTTTGACTAGTTACCGCTTCGTAACCACACCAAATGACTATTTAGAATTGATTATTTTGCAAGGTGACAACTGACGTGTTGATGCGACTTTTTACGACCACAGCGATCAACTGAACGTTTGCAATCTGACCCTTGACCTTTCATCAGCACCGAACGAAACGTTTACAAAGTTCACTCGTCGTCGACTGACTCGTTAGCCGCACGCGTAACTCTTTAAAAAAGTAGCAGTTGTCCGATGAGCGGGGAAAGTGTTACTCGTACAAAAAGTAAGTTCTGAAAGAAAAAAAATGGTCAAGACTAATTTTTTTTAAGTGCTGTTAACACTGGAACAAATAGTTCACTTTTGCCCGGCTAATGCATTCATTCGCTCGTGAAGAGCTAAAGCACCCCACACACACTGGGTGGGTGGTGTGGGCCGGGAATGAACATCGGGCTGCCCTGCGCGCGATGAAGCCAGCTGGGCGACGCACCACGGGGGTGGTTTTTTGGTGCTGTTCCTTGCCTTGACAGGTGCTCGCTCACAGCACGTGTCTCTGTCAAATAGAGGTTCTTCCCCTTTAGCGCGGTTGGCTATGTACGGCGCGAAAGAAGTTCAACGTACGTTACATACACGCAGGGGATAAAGAATCACAACGTCTCCCTGCTCATTTCCCTTTCTGGCCCCCGAGGCTGCGGTGTTAATTCCACATTCCCAATGCCAAGGCCGTCGTCATCATCATCATCATTGTTGTCATCAGCCATGGTCAAGCCACTGCTGGATGGAGACCTACCCAAGCCACCTCCATCTCTCACGATCCTGAAATGTAACGATCCGCCAAGCACCTGAACACGAGGTGATTTAGTTGCTCCATCTCCTCCATGGGCGTGCCATCGCACACGTTCTGTTCCATTGTTGTCACTCCGTCGTGATCATTCGGCTATCATCCCTTCAAGCCGTGACATGTCCTGCCCAAGCCATCTTATCTTCACAGTTTGAATGAGTGGTGGGAATGGGACGTCGTGGTTGGGAGTGAACATTTGAACCTCGACTGCATTCCAGAAGGAATCAAGGATTAATCTTGTTTTATATGACTCACAGATAGACCCCCTAGACTAAGAGAGAGAGACCCACCGACACGCACAGAACCCCACAGACACGAATAGAAGCTTACAGACATGCACAGAAACCAACAGACACACTCAGATACCCACAGACACGCACAGAGACCCACAGACACAGCTCCACAGACATACAGATACCTACGGACACGCACAGGGACCCACAGACACACACACAACCCATAGATGCACAGAGACCCACATACACGCATAGAGACCCATAGACCCACAGACAGATACCCACAGACACAGGCACCCACAGAGACACACAGGGACACACAGACACACACAGGCACCCACAGATGCATAGAGACCCATAGACCCACAGACAGATATCCACAGACGAGCACAGACACGCAGAGCAAAGCTCCCCCCCTTCCTCGTTCTCCCCTCCCCCCCCTCAAATCTAGTGTATGGTCCCAGATCTAGTAGCGGTGGTGGTGAGGGGGTTATTTATGAGTTACTTTTGTAGGAATCACTTATGAGTTCCCCCAATCATGTCTTCCAATGTCCAGCCCTGGTTTCAATGATATCATCACCTGACACATCCAAGTGTTCCTGTTTCTATGTCTCAACGTGAGTTCAAACATGCCCATCTCCACACTTTTTGGCGCACTTTCAAGTTTTCGTTAACAAAAAAAAACCACAATGACCATGCTTCTGAACTCTTTGTTTTCGTAGGCAGAGTGCACATTGATGAATTGCTTTTCTGCTTAGGATGTACGTGTTGTGTGACTTCACACACCAAGGTCGGCTTGCCAACAGCACCCCAACATTTTCCCACCGGTGGGATTAATCCCTTTCAATCCTATTGTATTTAAATTCCGGATTCATGCAGTCAGATTATGTGCTAACCAGTGTAATCCTATTAAATCCTATTGTATTCAAAGACTGGATCTTCGGAGTGAGATTATATGTGCTAACTGGTCTAATCCCGTTGGATCCTATTGTGTTCAGAGAAAACGGACGATGTTAGGGTAACGCTGCAGGGTTGAATTAGTGAACTTGCTTCGAGGTGTTAATATTGAATCCTATTGCATTTAAATACTGGGGGATTGTGTAAGCCAGGCTGAAAACCGTCGGTCGTGTTAAGTAGGTTACTATGGCGTTGGGTTGCATGAGACAGTCTAATCCCTCTGAATCCTTCCGCGATATAATAGTGGTGTAACACGAAGTGGTAACCGTCAAATTACGTTAGCCGGGGTAATCCTATTACTTTGGGACGTTAGCCAGGGGGGGCAAAGTGTCTACCGTGAGGATGAGTAGTTCTTTGATGTCGTCTCCCCGCGGGAGATGTTTTCTCACACGGGGTGGGTGCCCTGTTCTTCGCCCGGTGACGCGAACGCACAACTATGATTGCAATTGGCAACGAAGATTTTGGAATAAGCAAAAACACATCCTTCATCGCAAAGCCCCTAGAAATGTCACCCTAATCCCACCATAATCCCAGCCGTGAAGCCATACTTAAACTGTACAACTCACTTTAGGCTGAGTCGTCGACCTAGAGTGGAGGGGCAGGTCAGGTTCAGATAAATACCAAGTGGCCCACCACGTATAGGAGTCAAACTCGGAGATTGTAGTGCAGTGTGTGAATTACTGTCACCTCCCCACCCACCTTCCTTCCCCTCCCTGTGTAGCTACACAGACGTGTTGAGGGCAGGTGCTGTTAGTGAGCACCTAATTCTAGATTTAAAGCTTTCGTGACTTCAAGGATTCATATTCTAAGGTTTTTTCGGTAAAGTCACGTAGGTAAAAAAATTAAAATTAATAAAAGTAAAATAAAATAATATAAAAAAATATTTAATTTTAATTTAACTTTTATTAATTTTAATATTTTACCTACATGACTTTACCGAAAAACCTTAGAAAAGTGAGCACCTATTAAGACAGGCTTGGCATAGGAGGCGGGTGGGGTGGACAATTCCAACATCCAGCCAGCGCTCTCATCCCAGTGCTGATGTTGACAACGCTTGCAGCCCTGGGACTCCTTTAAAGGCTGAGTGGATCTAGAGGAGGCCCGGAACCAGTTCTCACATTTGGTGGGAATCGAATTCAGTTCACGGCTGTTTGTAGGGCAGCGCCACCACTGCGCCCCACACGTGCACGATTGCAGATAACCCATTTCCTACGCAACATCATTCATGTGCAAACATATGTTAATAATATCTTCGAAATATATTGTTTCCTTTAATCGCAGACGAATTACTTTTAATTTAGAATGCGTTTTTTTTGCAGAATCTGCAGATTTAAGATCCGATTAATTACCAAACTTACCCATTTTCGAATTATAATACGCGCTGTAATTGAAATTGTAAATTAAATGTATATGCATATATACGCCAAACCCCTACGAAATATAATGGTACGATCTGCAGATAATTACAAAAAGTCACCGGACCGTACCATCGCTGCCATACCTCCAACCCAGCCACGCTTTGTCATCCCCCCCACCCTCCTCCCCCTCTCCCGGCCCTCTCCGGCTGTAATGAATAATGAATACACGTAAAGTGTACATAAATATGTCGCGAGGTGTGTAAATAATTTAACGGTGAATACCCAATTTCCCCAACACCCCCCCCCCCCCCCGTTCTCTAAATAAGCCGACAACCTTGACTAACACTGACCGCGCTGCGTAAATTCACGGTTTTCTTTTTTTACCAACCCGCGTTTCATACACACACGGTGACCGTAAAGAAGGTATCATGCGTTTTTTTTTAATATTTGTTTTATTTGGTAAGGCTACCTTTGTTTTGCCAATCCACTGCTGGATGAACGAAAGCTTCACTCACCCCCCTCCCCTCCCCACGCCGATGTCGCCTGCATTGCAAACTTCACCCACGCCGCTGGGTTTGTTTCGTTTTTGAATGACGGCAGATCCGTCGGCCATCCAAACTTGGCAATACAAACAAGAAACAGAGACTAGGCTCTAAGAAAAGCTGTCTCGGCTGTGGACCAATCAACTTCAAGGACAGTGCATATCATTATCAGAGTTGTTTCTTTTTGTTTGCATTTTTGACTGCTTGTGTTGTGCTTATTGCAAACATGATGCCTTGTATAAAGGTGTCAGTTTTTGTACCAGTTGAAAGGGTAAAAACCTATTACTATATTTTGCCACTGGTAAAGGAGATGTCTCATAGAAGAAACAGAGGCTTCGGCTTCGTGTGGACGAGACGAACGCTGCGTGTGGGCCGCCTGTCATGCGGCAGACGCGTCGAGGTGCACGGGGAACTCGCGCAGTGAAACCTTTCAATCCCCGTCGCGTGCGCGCGCGTGCACTTCTATTCGCCACCTCGCGTGCTGTTAACATGCAGCCGTTTGTCCACCTACTGCTAG
Source organism: Lethenteron reissneri (assembly GCF_015708825.2). Classification (NCBI taxonomy): domain Eukaryota; kingdom Metazoa; phylum Chordata; class Hyperoartia; order Petromyzontiformes; family Petromyzontidae; genus Lethenteron; species Lethenteron reissneri. The sequence continues at coordinate 12,950,662 of NC_083780.1, read as the reverse complement.
GTGAAGGGAGCCCCCCCCCCCCACATATTAACGTGTCTGTCATAGGGGATTACGTGGCTATATTTCACCGGTGCATGTTGATGAAGGGGGGGGGGGGGGCAGCCAGGACAAAAGACAAAGATCCCCCGTATAGCCTAAACGGACTGTTGGGGCAAGTGCTGTTAGCGAGCAGCTATGAAGCCCGGCACGGCACACGAGGGGGGGGGGGGGGGGGGGTGGGCGGCCAGCACCACGCCCGACCGCCTTTGTCTACCTTGGTGGCGATGTTTACACACCGCACCAGAGTCCAACTAGGGGCAGGCCCAGGATACCAGTTGAGGTAATCGTCACTGGTGATGGCCGTGAGCGAGAATCGAACTCGGGTCGTCGGGTTTGTAGCCAGCGCGTTAACTGCGGCACCACCGCTCCCCACAGAAAGGAGCTCTCGGATATCACGCGCGTCTCATGCTCGCCGTGACCGGAAATCCAACCGAGGCCACGTGGCTTCATAACACAGTGGAGCTAACCACTGCACCGCCGATCCACCCGCTGTTGAATTCTAGTTATTTAACGATAGATGATGATATCTTTATGGACGCCCTGCATTCGACAATATTTAATTTCTTAAATTATCTGACCTAAAATTTAAAGAGTAATCAACTGTGGTTCATGGTCGCTGGTAAATCACCGATTTGTCGCCAGCATCGATGTACATTGATGCACCAATGAGTTTGCTCAGAGTGGCCGTGTCGGAGACACTGCGCCGGCAATGTTGGGACCTCGGTTCAAGTCCTGGGGCCAGGTCTCTGATTGTACGTATGTATGTTAAACTTCTTTCACACCGTACGTGTCCAACCGTGCTAATCGTGGGTGCGGGGATAGGGCAACAAACTAAACACAAACAGCAGTTCTAAATAAATTAGTTTGTCAATCTCGATGATTTAAACGTGCATAGCTCCAGTGGCTTCCTAATATCGGAAGAAAGAGCGTTCTAAACAGCCGTAGAAGTGCATTTGAAAGCGCGCGATGCAGTATATTGTTGGGTGCCCTTAAACCAGTGATGGAAATTCCACATTGTCACGCCGAGTACCTGTCTTTTCCACAGGCAGGGAAGACAGCTGTTGACCTATCACAAAAACGTTTCATTATTTTATTCACCCCCCGAGTGAATAAAACGAGTTTCCTCCTGAGCAGCATGATAAATTGCAACCACAGCAGAGCCACCTTGGCCAGATGACTTGTGCAATTATGTGCAAGCTCCGCTTGAGTTTTGGTGAACCGGGTATGCACATACTTTTGTTTTTTTCGGTAAAGTCACGTAGGTAAAACATTTAAATAAATTCAATCACGACGTTTCGGGCGCAACACAAGCATCCTTCTTCAGGTGTGGACAACTTAGCGAAGTTACACCGCTTAAGTGTGTCTCAGAGGTGGCTGTGACGAGTAATTATGGTAATTACGCCACCTCTGAGACACACTTAAGTTGTCCCCACCTGAAGAAGGACGCTTGTGTTGCGCCCGAAACGTCGTGATTGAATTTATTAAAAAATTTTACCTACGTGACTTTACCGAAAAAACCAAAGAGTATGAATCCTAGCAGTCACGAAAACTTCAAATCTAGAACGGGTATGCACAGATTATCACTCGCCACGTAGTGTTAGCCATGGCCGGGGATCAAATTCGGGTCACCAGGGTCACGGCACCGTGCGCGAAACGCTGTGCCACCAATGCAGCCGGCAGAGAGCAGCGATGTCGCTCGCGTATTCCATGCGGCAGACGGAGCTCCGGATAAGGGTTTTCTTCTTTTGGATCGTTGAGAAATTCACCCTCCAAATGTCGACACTGTTGGCGGAACGTATCTTCGACGTTTGCGCTTCAAGAGGAGAGTCATTTTAATGCTCGGTTACCCGTTACGGTATCTAGAGGCAATCTAATAACCGCGGCATTACATTTTAACCGCAGCGTTACTCCGAACCACCGCACGACGGCTCGGCCCTTCAGAGGCCGGAGAAATGTGTCTCAATGAAAATCTTTAATTAGGTTTTTTTTTTGCTAAAAAATTAATAAATAACACAATTCCCGTTTTACTTATTCCAAAGTGTAACCCACGCGGCGCGCTGTTGAGTGGTGATGACGGGGGGGGGGTGGTGAGCCGCACGTTCACGCGCCCGGACCCCCCATTGTTCCCTGTCACGTGAACTCAAGCCGTGCAGCAACAATTGCGGCCATGCAATGAACATTTTAAATAATGATCGAGAGTAATTCGTGGTTTTTTTTATTTTTAGTTTACGCATGAAAAGGGCCAGTAGACAGCTGTATCTGTCGGAGGGCTGGCTAGACTTTTGGTGGTGTGGAAATCCGTCCACGAAAACTGATCTGGGTCACTGCTATCCTCTTCTCGTTTCCGACCAAAGTTAAGCGTCGTTTGCTTGAAATATATGGCTGGCGTCTCCCGAATCCTCCACCACCACCACCACGTGGATGCACTGTGTGTATAACCCACCAGCTCTCCCTTAGTCCATGGGCCAGAGCAGACATCGGTACCGCCTCTGGTGAGCAAAATCTTTAATCCTGCTGATTTATTTATACGGCTAAGAAGAGTGAATTACTTCCTAAACCACACTCAAGTCAAGCGGTTGTCATTGGCCACGTGAGGACATTGGAACCGCCGATAAAGATTTGCCACCTCAGGTGGTACCGACAAAGTGAAGGCATCTGGCCCTGACTCCACGGTCGTATCTGTGTACATTCGCTACCAGGCTGGGTTCACGCTGAATATCTGCCGTTACGCTAAGTGAAAACGTGTTCACGCCACCGCAGCGGAATTGGAACCTCGCGTTCGGGTCAGACGGTTGTGTGATGATAGTTCGGAGACCTTATTAGGCTTCGCCCTAACCCTTGGCCTTGCTGTCGGTTCACTCGGTGTTTAATTTAACGTTGTATAGTTCACTCAGTGTTTAATTTAACGTTGTATAGTTCAACCCGTCGACGTTACACCCAGGTAGCGCCACTCAAGCGAAGCCTAAGTGACCGTTTATGTCGCGTGCGTTAAGGTATCCCGCGTGAACCCACCTTGATACCGCGACGAAAATCACGGCGAGTGATTTTCTTTTTTAATTAGGTCACTTAATTAACTCGAGAATTGTGCTTCCTTGAACTCGAACGAAGGGCTCAGAATGGGAGGGGGGTGGCAGATGACGATGACTGGAGGGATGGCTTCTCGTGCTGCTCTGATTGGTTGTTTTGGTTGGACCGTGAGTCACGTGGTTTATAAAAAAAAACAATGGTTTATAAAAAAAAATTGGCATTGTCATTCCACTGCCGGATGAAGCCACCACAATTGCTGCTCGGTGTGGATGTGGTGAAGGGGGAAAGCCCAGGACCGGTTCAGAAATAACTCTCGCCATTGATCGATGTTAGCCGTGGCTGGGAATCGTACTCAGGTTGCCAGGCTATGGACCACTGCGCTGAGTTGTAAAATGTGGGCCAACTGCAAAGTGATTCAAATGCGTGCGTGTAAATGCTAATCCTAAGCCATACATTATATTCCTTCTCCCATAAACGTCTGCGTCACATTTCACCAAAGGCGCTGTGTCAAGTCGCGCACTCAGAGGAGCTCCCAAAAACTTGACAGCGCTGAACACAAACACAAAAAACTGACTCCTCACAAAAAGTTACGATGCCGGTTGAGAAAGTTCACAGTTATCAATGAAACGATGATGCTTCTAAGTTGTTGTTAGACGGTCCAAGAAAAAGAGCCCGATCGTGTATCTGCGTTACGAACAAAAAAAAATCATTTTTGTCCACGTTGGTCCTCTTAACATGGGATACAACAGTTTGATAAATTTTGTTTTGCATTGATATGCAACTTTATTCAAAACGACATCTCAATTACACACGGAACAGTGCTCTGATTGGTGGGATAGGGACACGTGGATTGTGACTATGCTGTATCCAAAATGGCTGGATACGTACGGTGCAAAATAAGTTCAATGTACATTTGTGATTGGGTTTATTCATAGGCCAAGTAAGGCATCCTTCCTCGCCTCGATCCTCTGTCAGGCTCCAGTGGGCTAGGCCATCTAGGTGAGAGTTGAGGGCATGGGAATCAGTACTTTGGACTTGATAGCCTCTACTTTATTAAAGTCATCATCCTTGACTGATTTCAGTGGCTTGGTTTATCTGCAATTTTTCGTTTAAACAAACAATACCCCATCGATGTGGATCTTCTGTAACATTTTAAATAACACATCACACGACCTGCAGGAAAGTTGCGTTTTTTCTTTCTTAACCTCTTGCCCCCCCCCCCCCCCCCCTTCTCTCCACTAACACGAAAGGTGAACAACCATATAAACACGTTTCACAGTAATGTAGTTAGCACCACGATCATCGGCCACCTCAAACGCGAAAGCCACGTTCGCGTGCACCAAAACGTCGGCCGTAACTTCACCGTTTATTCCATCAATAACCACGGTCCCTCCACCCCTAATCCAATTAAACCTCTTCCCCTAACAGCCTCCGCCTAGCGGTGCCCTCAACCATAATCCCGCACATCATTCCCGTCCTGAACCCCTAATCCGTAACCCCTTGTTTTAAGACTAACCTTTGCTCTGGCCTTATCTCACGCACCCCCCCCCCACCACCACTAAATCCTCATCGTGGACCCAACTAGAACCTCTGGCCGGCAAGGGCAGTTTGGGATCGGGCTAACCCCTCTTTATCCGCTCCACACTTTGCCGCATGCCTCGTGTAATGATTGCAGCCCGAAAGCGTTGCATTGATTTTGGCTCGGTGCAACCCCCACAACCCCCACATCTCTCTCTCGTCTCACTGCTCGACTCTCTCTGGGGGTATCCGTGGTGGAGGTGGGGGGTGGGGGGGGGAAGCAGCAGGAGGAGGGAGAGACGGCTGTACGTGCTGTGATTGCGAATTGCGACGAAACCGCAAGGCTGCGCGGGGTTTTCGGAGGTGATTATCGAGATGTCGAAAATGCGATGTCACGGATTCCTCGCGTTCCGTAAAGCGAGCGATGAGTTGATTGTTGCCGAGCTGGTGAGAATGTCCACATCCCTATGGCAGCTCCTCTTGTCATAACAACGGTCGCTTCTGGCGAGCTTTGCGCGGTGCTCGGTGCAGCCTTCACCAGGATGTGAAATATTTTACCGACCCCAGAGGGATGGTAACGATGATGACAACGACGACGACGACGATGATGATGGTGGCGATGGTCACGATGATGGAAACGATGAGAGGACCGAGGCGACAGCCCTCGGGTTATGAACCCGCGACATGAATTGGGGCCCCACAGCTCCGCCGACTGAACTGCTGTGACTGCACCCCTCGCTTGAAGATCGTCGCCACTTGCACAAGAGTCGACTGCGCCTCCAAGCTCAGTCAGACAATCAGATAATTATCGGAGGAACGCTCACGTCCTTGTGCAGCCCTTGGGCCGGAGGTGGAAATTCTGCTTTCCTATGGTGGGAAGCGGGGGGGGATCAGTCTCCCCAGTGAAACGACTGCACGCTATATTTGTACACACGCAGCGTATGTAACCGTCGGAGGACATGTCCTTCATAGGCCAGAGACGCCTTTCATAAGACTCACGTCGAGGACATGTTCTCCTGAACGTTAGCCTTTCTCCTAGACAACGGTGTTCATGTAGCAGTCACCCCTTGAGCCGAGACTGTCAGTCCATCCATCAGTCCATCCTTTCACCCAATCACCTGTCTTCGTCTAATGGACCACGATCTTTGCCGTGGTGCCACGGAGACAATGGGACGGCGGGATGGGGGTGGTTTGTGGAGTTTGTTGTAATGCGGGGGAGGCTCACGGTGCACATTCATCATTTGCTGTCCATTGCGTAGACTGGGATTGCCACCTGAGCTACACATTTTCAAAAAGAACAAAAAAACGGCCAAATGTCACGGAAGGAAGGATATCTCAATACCGGAAGGGGGTGCACAAACTACACATGAATGAATTCGTTATATCGAGGGGTGGTATGATTACGGGACTGACACAAAATGAAAACCTGTAATAGAGGAAGATCCTGTGGCGAGCAGGACAGGTGGCAAACCCGAGTGGAGACTCGGTCGTGCATGATCGCGCGGGACGCGCTGTGCCAAACGGAACCTCTTCCCCCCCCCCACCTAACGCTTCACCCAAAAGTGGCGGCTGTGGTGGTCCCCGTGGTTTCAAAGGAGAATAATCGGCGTGGAGCGATGTCGGTTCTTATAGGATCTCAACGCACGCGTGTGCGGAATCGCGTCGCTGTTGTTCGAGATCTTTTTTTTTTGTTAAATGACTTGTAAATTGAATGCTGCCGTGGCGTTAAAGTTAGTTGCGCTGGAATAGCGATCCAGAGGTCCCCGGTTCGATCTGATTCAATCTCCCGGCGTGGCAGATGAAACAATGGCTAAGTGTTTATTTTTATCGCCCCACCCCCCCGCTAACTCCACCTCTGACGATCCAGCAGTATAAACCGGTACACCACAGTTAGTCGACCGGGCCCGGTGGGATGAGTTGTGGGTTCTACCACCTCCTGAGGACGTCTGCCCAGCATGGAAGAGTGTAGGAAACAAAGAAAAGATATCTACATTGCTCTCTTGAGCTCCACCGTAGTGGAGACCCTTCTACCAGCAAGTGGTGTGACAAGCAATTGGACGGCTGCACCTTTAACATTGTGTTTTTGTAATTTGTGTTACCTTTAGGCCAGGGGTAGGGAACCTATGGCCCATGGGCAGCATCTGGCCCGCAACTTCACATCATATGGCTCACGGTAACATTAGGCCCGTTCACTAGCAAAAAATGGCCTTAAAAAGACAATGATCCATCGCCGCAAGCGTCTTGGCCGGACCAATCGGGTACTCGGGGTGAATGTCAGACCTGGCAACGTCGCGTTAAAAATACGCGCCCTCCGTGAAGGTGAGCCGATAAGTATTTTTTTTCTTTCTATATTATTATTTTTCGATAACATTGAGGCGTGTTAATGTGTGGCCCGCCAATGGTATCTCAAAGTCCAATCTCGCCCTCGGGAAGAAGAAGGTTCCCCAACCCCTCTACTTCAGGCTAACAAAACAAACGAGACAAGACAAATGGGACGGGACGTACGTAAAAGACGATACAAACAAGATTTTGAGACGAAGGAAAAGATTAGATTAGAATTCTGGCCCCCATTTTTTGACAACTCAACGAATCGCTGGGAAGTTGAATCGACACGTGCATATCAAATACTAATACAACGGTAACGATAAGGAACATTTCTTTATCCTGGAATGCTTCTCTGAATCTCAAGACTCTTTTTGAAAGGGTTCTATACCGGGATTTTTGGCCATTTCTATTTTCTAAAGAATGCTTTGAGGGGTAGTAAGAGAAAACTGAAGAACATACACATAAGATGACTTAACACTGAGAGGGTCTTGTAGATGTGTTCATGGATCCACTTGCTCCAACTACCGCGATGAGATTTGAACTCCGCACTGAAAATGTTTTGCAGTTGGGTTTGTTAGGGTTGGTGCCTAGTTTTAAGGCCAGCTATCTGTATACTAACTCTAACCTTGTCACCGCCAATACACTTACTGGAGTATTGTATAACAACACCAACCGTATAACGTAAACACAAACAAGGGTAAAACCTAATCTTATTTTTCATAATTTTGAATACTGGAAAAAGGTCCCATAGATACAAACAAAACTATCCACAAAACGAATTCTAAATTGAGCCTTATAACAAACAATACATTGATTCTGTCTCATTACCTGAAGCTGTCACTAAACCAAACCATAAAACTACTGTATTGTAAGCCTAATCAATACCCTATTTATAGCTCAAGCCTAGACAAAAACCTATTATGCTACCCTTACACTAAGCTACACAATGAGATAGTGTAGATGGGTATGGGCCCTGGTGCACGAAATTAAATGGGGACCCCCTGTCCAATTTCCCCTTCTTTGAAGTCCACCACTTGGGTCCCTTCATCCCGTGGGCCAAGATGCAGTTGTACCACTGGCTCTATGTTTAGTTTGTTGGTGTGTTTAGTTTGTTTTTCTTCCTCCCGCACCTCCGATAAGCACGGCTGGCACAGCATACGGTGTGAAAGAAGTTCAACACGTGTATGCTCGAGAGCTACGCGGACCACGACTTAACACCATCCACAACAGCGTGAACGTTGGCCAAAATTATAACACTGGCTCCAATCTCCTATCGCTATCCCGAACTCGGGTCGCCATCGGTTCGGGTTTTCACCTGGATGGTCCAAATATTGGCATCCGTGTTCATGTGGCAGGAATTGATTTGTGTCGAGATCTGGTGGTGGTATTGAGTTGAATTACCCAACAGTGTTTTTTGCACATGTTTGCTAGACGTAGGCTGACTGGAAAATATGTCCAGGCTAGGCCATGTGGAAGGTTACAACCCGATAACTAGAATTAACCGTAACTCTTAACATAAGCACGATCTAAATCGGTGACACCCATCCTAAGCCTAATCGTGTGTGGAGTTCGGTCCCATATCAGTCGTGATGAGACATTTTCCTTCGTTTTATTGGAAAAAAAAAACATGGCCCGCTGCACTCTACACCCCACTGTATGACGCACTGGCTACAACATGAGATCGTGGTTTGTACAATTCACTGTACATTGCACTATAAAGTGCGAAAAACCACACCGAATGATGCACTGTACACACTGAACGGTTAACTGTACTCTGCACAATACCGCACAACGCACTGCACGATGCACTGTATTACACACTGTACAACTGTACAGTTAAATGGATGAAAGAGTCCACTGTACAGTAGAGTTAAATTCCTTATGCAACCCTTCATGTTATACTATTATTAAAACAAAAATATAAAAATATAACGCGTGATGATGTTTTGCGTTAATTGTATGCCTCTTAAAGACAATGTTTATACTATGAATTAAAAATAAATGACACTATTCCATTAATAATTACTATTAAATAAAGTTTAATTTTTGTTTCATCATATGTGCGTATGTTTTGACAGATTTGCGAACACAATCAAAACTGTAGGGTATTAGCATCCTGGAGGTTCCGAATAGGACAGTGGGAATAGAAGCCTAGATGTACAATCAGGAAGAGTAGGTTGTGATTGGGTGAGACGCATGTGCAAGATGGTTTGCCAGACCATTTTTTAGGCCGCCTGGTAGTCTCTCTCCACGGCCTCTTCAAACTCGTCCCATGCCAGGGCTTTCGATTCAGCAACTGCTGCAGTTGCCACCCTCTTGGCAAGCTGGTACCTCTCAATCTAGTCGAGAGAATTTTTTTCTGAGCATAGCTTGGAAAGCTTCCTTCTTCAACTTGATAGTTTCATTCACCACTGGTGTCCACCAGCAGGTCCTAGGGTTGCTGCCAAGACAGGCACCAACTGCCTTCAGGCCACAGTTTTTCGCGGCTGCATCCATCCACAATCGAGGTCCTGAACATCGTCCACTCGGACTCAATGTCCACGACCTCTCCTGGAGTGTTGGAGAAGTTTTCCCAGAGGTTGAAGTTGAAATCTATCCGCACTGGGTCTTCCACCAGACGTTCCCAGAATTCCCACACTATTCGTTGGGGCTTTCCACATCTATATGGTCGGCGCCCCAAGCATCCGATCCAACTTACCACCAGGTGGTGATCAGATGACAGCTCTGCCCCTCTCTTCACCCGAGTGCCCAGAACATACGGCCTTAGATCTGATGATACAACTATAAAGTCAATCATTGACATTCGGCCTATGGTGCTCTCGTACCAAGTATACTTATGAGCATCCCTGTGTTCAAAACTGGTGTTTGTTAATGGCATTCCGTGACTCGCGGTTCAGATCAGGGGGGCCATTCCTACCAATCACGTCTCTCCAGTGATCTCCATCGTTTCCCACGTGAGAATTGAAGTCGCCCAGTAAAACTGTGGAGTCGGTAGGCGGCACTCTGTCGAGCCCTGCACCCCACAGTCTCCAAGAAGGCCGAATAATCTGAACTGCTGTTTGGTGCATAAGCACAGACAACAGTCAGAGTTTTCCTTTCTGAGACCCCAAGTCTCATTGAGGCGACCCTCTCATCCACTGGGACAAACTCCAACTGAACAGCACCCAGCCGGCAGCTTGTGAGTATCCCCACACCCGCCCGGGGCCTCTCTCCAGGAGCTACTCTGGAATAGGTGAAAGACCACCCCCGAGCGAGAAGTTTGGTTCCAGTGTCAATGCTGTGTGTGGAGGTGAGACCAACTACATCTAGTCGGTACCTTTCGATCTCCTCCACCAGCTCTGGCTCCTCTCCTCCCGCCCCCAGTGACGTGACATTCCACGTCCCAATAGCGAGTGTCCATCGCCAAGGTCCAGTCCGTCTGAGACCATATCGTGGTGGTTGGGTTTGTGTGTTCCAATGATCCTCAGAGCTATGCCGCCTGGAGTCTTCTACTCCTGGTAGGGTCTCCCTTGGAAAATAGGTCTGGGAGGAAGTTCCAGACAAATAACCTTCTAAAATAGCCCCCTCGTGATAAGTAAAACAAATCAGAGAACCTCGTTCGGACAAGGGATACTGGGACACATCCAGCCTGGTGGCTGGGTGACCCCCCACGTAACCCTGCGGGTCCACCATCCGCAGGACGAAGGGTGAGGGGCGGTTGCGATGCCAGTGTGGCAGGGAGGAGAGGAGGGCATCGGAGAAATCCTGCGTGGGTGTCACAAAAGCATGGGCCAGGATCCCAGCAGCAGCCGGGGTGACTTGAGTGGACGTGGGGATGCTCAGCTCGGAGTCGAGGTTGCGCATGGCCAGAGAGGTTTCAGGAGTTCGAGTTGAGAGTCACACAAATGTCTTACATGATGAGTACCTGGTGCGGCGTGTAATCACCAGTTAGCGCACTGATGATGTCAGTTCGATTCCCACTCACGGCCAACATTAGTGATGAATATCTGAACTGGTTCTGGGTCTACCCTGGGTCTACTCAGCCTCAAATTAGTACTTGCTGCAGTATGTAAATTAACCAGTGGGGAGACAAAGGCGGTCGGCCGTGGTGCTAACCACATCACCCCCCCCCCTTCCTCGTGTGCCGTGTTGTTCACGGGAGGTCTCTGCCGTTCCTTTTGAATCGGTGTGACATCAATGAGCGTGCGTGATCTGCGTGGGTGTATAATGTGTCATGCACGGGGCTAGAGAAGAAGAGATGGACTGATGCGGTACAGGAGGACGTGGAGCTGAGTGGACTTGCCGACGACTGGAACCAGTGGTGTCAAGATCGGCCTCTGTGGAGGAGGTTCGTGAAGGACGCTACTGGAGTGGGGAGTTGGAGGCAGTCGCCCTCCAGCAACAACGGAGGGCAGAGACGAGGGACGCTCACAACAACGAGCAGAGCGCCGGGCGCCTAAAACGCAGAATCTGCCAGTCATCTCAGTCAACCCATGACATCTGGGTCTGTTCCGTGACCTCCTGCCAGCAGGTCTTCGACACTTAACGTGGCCTCAGAGTGCACCTAGCATGGCACAAGCGCCGAGGTGACGTCACCGCCACTGAACGGCGATTGTTGTTGTTGTTGATCCATCCGAGTGTGTGTGTGAGTAGGGTGTATGCACGTGCATATGTGTGTGCATGTGTGTGATCCGAGTGAGTGTATGTGTGTGTGTGAGCACGTGCGTATGTGTGCATGTGTGTGATCCGAGTGAGTGCATGTGTGTGTGTGAGCACGTGCGTATGTGTGTGCATGTGTGTGATCCGAGTGAGTGTATGTGTGTGTGTGTGAGCACGTACGTATGTGTGCATGTGTGTGATCCGAGTGAGTGCATGTGTGTGTGCGTGTAAGAGAGAGCGAAGATTCGAAGTGCTGCCACATCAGTCATCTCCGCTGCTCTGCCCTGTAAATAAATTGAAAGTGGAACCAATTTCCGGTCTCCTCTTCCCAGAGGAATCCACTCAGAGAGTGACTCCAATCCGGGCTAAGCCTCACGGTCATCAGTTCAGCCACCCAGTCGAGGATTCGGTGTTGTGAGTGTGTGTGGACGTGTGGGGAGCGGTGTGTCTACACTACATAGGTGCTCGCTAACAGCACTTGCCCCTACAGGCTGTTGAGGCTATACGGGGGATCTTTGTCTTTGTTGGAGCAGTAGCGTAGCGGTTAGCGCTACGCTGCGCTACGAACCCCGGAGACCCGAGTTCGATGCCCGCTCACGGCCACCAACACCCATTTACGATTATATGAACCGGTGCTGGGACTCCCCTAGGTCGACTCAGCTTCAATTGAGTATCTGGTGTGATGTTTAAAAACATCGCAAACTCGGGAGACAAAGGCGGCCGGGCGTGGTGCTGGCCACCCACCCCCTCGTGTGCCGTTCCGGCCTTCATAGGTGCTCGCGAACAGCACTTGCCCCTACAGTCTGTTGAGGCTACACGGGGAATCTTTGTCTTGTGTGTGTGTGGTGGTGCATCTGCCAGTCATCTCAGTCAACCCGAACACCTGGCCTCTGCCCCGTGACCTGCTGTCAGGGAGCTTTCGACAACATCACGTGGCCTGAAAGTGCACCTGGCCTGGCACAAGCGCCGTGGTGACGTCACCCGTCACTTCGTGGTGCTTGGCCGCTATTGGATTTATTGGATTGGAGCGGTGGCGCAGTGGTTAGCGCACTGCGCTACCGACTCGGCGAGCACTGGGGAGACAAAGGCGGCCGGGCGTGGTGTTGGCCACCCGCCCCACTCGTGCCGGCTTTTATGGGTGCTTTCAAAAGGGCACTTGACCCAACAGTTGAAAGTGAAGAGGGCTATAGGGGGATCTTTGTATGTGTACGTGACCTCGACTGTACATAATTGATATGCACATGGCTGCGCTGATGGGCGGATGTCACGCGGCACGCACGGCGCATGCACAACACAGAGACGCATTTCTCACTCGCCACGCTCCGGTGTTTAAATATGGATAAGTGTAACCGCTACTAAGCCTAATATTAAATCTCCCTGCCGTCCCTCCGTGAACACCCTCCCACCCACTCACCCCTCTCCCCCCAACTCACCCCTCTTTCTCTCACCCCCCCAACAACTCACCCCTCTCTCCCACCCACCCACCCATCTTTCCATCCCCCCCCAAAACTCATTTCTCTCTTCCCCCTCCTTCACTCTCCCCCCACCTCTCCCCCTCCTCCCCACTCACCCCTCTGCCCCTCCCTCACCTCTCCCCCCCCCTCTCTCTCCTCCACCCCCCCTCTCTCTCTCTTCATTTCTCGGGAGCACCGATTTGTCTTTGTCAGGGGCCTTTGTATCATGTTTAATGTGATGTCTATCTCTCAAAGAGGGGGAGAGCGGCGCTGGCGAGATTGAGAGAGGCAAGGGAGAGCTGCGTTTTGTGGGAGAGATAAGGGGGAGGGAGGGGATCGTGGTGGCGGTGCTGGGGGGTTGGGTCGCACTCACAATTTGGTAAATCAAGCAAATTGCACCCAGCGAGGACAATGGGACTGTACCAACTCGGCAGTCAAACACGGGGGGAGTGGGGGGGGGGGGCAATGGGACTGTACCAACTCGGCAGTCAAACACGGGGGGAGTGGGGGGCAATGGGACTGTACCAACTCGGCAGTCAAACACGGGGGGAGTGGGGGGGGCAATGGGACTGTACCAACTCGGCAGTCAAACACGGGGAGTGGGGGGGGGGAATGGGACTGTACCTAACTCGGCAGTCAAACACGGGGGGAGTGGGGGGGGGGCAATGGGACTGTACCAACTCGGCAGTCAAACACGGGGGGAGTGGGGGGGGCAATGGGACTGTACCAACTCGGCAGTCAAACACGAGGGGAGTGGGGGGGGGGGGCAATGGGACTGTACCAACTCGGCAGTTAAACACGGGGGGAGTGGGGGGGGGGGCAATGGGACTGTACCAACTCGGCAGTCAAACACGAGGGGAGTGGGGGGGGGGCAATGGGACTGTACCAACTCGGCAGTCAAACACGGGGGGAGTGGGGGGGGGGGCAATGGGACTGTACCAACTCGGCAGTCAAACACGGGGAGTGGGGGGGGGGGGCGCAATGGGACTGTACCAACTCGGCAGACAAACACGGGGGGAGTGGGGGGGGGCATTGGGACTGTACCAACTCGGCAGACAAACACGGGGGGAGTGGGGGGGGGGGGCATTGGGACTGTACCAACTCGGCAGTCAAACACGGGGGGAGTGGGGGGGTCATTGGGACTGTACCAACTCGGCAGTCAAACACGGGGAGTGGGGGGGGGGCAATGGGACTGTACCAACTCGGCAGTCAAACACGGGGGGAGGGGGGGGGGGGGCAATGGGACTGTACCAACTCGGCAGTCAAACACGGGGGGAGTGGGGGGGGGCAATGGGACTGTACCAACTCGGCAGTCAAACACGGGGGGAGTGGGGGGGGGGGCAATGGGACTGTACCAACTCGGCAGTCAAACACGGGGGGAGTGGGGGGGGGGCGCAATGGGACTGTACCAACTCGGCAGTCAAACACGGGGGGAGTGGGGGGGGGGGGTCATTGGGACTGTACCAACTCGGCAGTCAAACACGGGGGGAGTGGGGGGGGGGGGCATTGGGACTGTACCAACTCGGCAGTCAAACACGGGGGAGTGGGGGGGGCAATGGGACTGTACCAACTCGGCAGTCAAACACGGGGGGAGTGGGGGGGGGGGCAATGGGACTGTACCAACTCGGCAGTCAAACACGGGGAGTGGGGGGGGCGCAATGGGACTGTACCAACTCGGCAGTCAAACACGGGGGGAGTGGGGGGGGGGGGCAATGGGACTGTACCAACTCGGCAGTCAAACACGGGGGGAGTGGGGGGGGGGCAATGGGACTGTACCAACTCGGCAGTCAAACACGGGGGGGAGTGGGGGGGGGCAATGGGACTGTACCAACTCGGCAGTCAAACACGGGGGGAGTGGGGGGGGGGGGCAATGGGACTGTACCAACTCGGCAGTCAAACACGGGGGGAGTGGGGGGGGGGCAATGGGACTGTACCAACTCAGCAGTTAAACACGGGGAGTGGGGGGGGGGGCAATGGGACTGTACCAACTCGGCAGTCAAACACGAGGGGAGTGGGGGGGGGCAATGGGACTGTACCAACTCGGCAGTCAAACACGGGGGGAGTGGGGGGGGGGGCAATGGGACTGTACCAACTAGACAGTCAAACACGGGGGGAGTGGGGGGGGCAATGGGACTGTACCAACTCGGCAGTCAAACACGGGGAGTGGGGGGGGGCAATGGGACTGTACCAACTCGGCAGTCAAACACGGGGAGTGGGGGGGGGCAATGGGACTGTACCAACTCGGCAGTCAAACACGGGGGGAGTGGGAGGGGGGGGGTCAATGGGACTGTACCAACTCGGCAGTCAAACACGGGGGGAGTGGGGGGGGCATTGGGACTGTACCAACTCGGCAGTCAAACACGGGGGGAGTGGGGGGGGCATTGGAACTGTACCAACTCGGCAGTCAAACACGGGGGGAGTGGGGGGGGTAAATGGGACTGTACCAACTCAGCAGTCAAACACGGGGGGAGTGGGGGGGTCAATGGGACTGTACCAACTCGGCAGTTAAACACGGGGGGAGTGGGGGGGTCAATGGGACTGTACCAACTCGGCAGTTAAACACGGGGGGAGTGGGGGGGGCATTGGGACTGTACCAACTCGGCAGTCAAACACGGGGGGAGTGGGGGGGGGCATTGGGACTGTACCAACTCGGCAGTCAAACACGGGGGGAGTGGGGGGGGGTCAATGGGACTGTACCAACTCAGCAGTTAAACACGGGGGGAGTGGGGGGGTCAATGGGACTGTACCAACTCGGCAGTTAAACACGGGGGGAGTGGGGGGGTCAATGGGACTGTACCAACTCGGCAGTTAAACACGGGGGGAGTGGGGGGGGGGCAAGGGGACTGTACCAACTCGGCAGTTAAACACGGGGGGAGTGGGGGGGGCATTGGGACTGTACCAACTCGGCAGTCAACCACGGGGGGAGTGGGGGGGGCATTGGGACTGGACCAACTCGGCAGCCAAACACGGGGGGAGTGGGGGGGGTCAATGGGACTGTACCAACTCGGCAGTTAAACACGGGGGGAGTGGGGGGGTCAATGGGACTGTACCAACTCGGCAGTTAAACACGGGGGGAGTGGGGGGGCGGGGGGCAATGGGACTGTACCAACTCGGCAGTTAAACACGGGGGGAGTGGGGGGGGCATTGGGACTGTACCAACTCGGCAGTCAAACACGGGGGGAGTGGGGGGGGGCATTGGGACTGTACCAACTCGGCAGTCAAACACGGGGGGAGTGGGGGAGTCAATGGGACTGTACCAACTCAGCAGTCAAACACGGGGGGAGTGGGGGGGTCAATGGGACTGTACCAACTCAGCAGTTAAACACGGGGGGAGTGGGGGGGTCAATGGGACTGTACCAACTCGGCAGTTAAACACGGGGGGAGTGGGGGGTCAATGGGACTGTACCAACTCGGCAGTTAAACACGGGGGAAGTGGGGGGGGGCAATGGGACTGTACCAACTCGGCAGTTAAACACGGGGGGAGTGGGGGGGGCATTGGGACTGTACCAACTCGGCAGTCAACCACGGGGGGAGTGGGGGGGACATTGGGACTGTACCAACTCGGCAGTCAAACACGGGGGGAGTGGGGGGGGGTCAATGGGACTGTACCAACTCGGCAGTTAAACACGGGGGGAGTGGGGGGGGTCAATGGGACTGTACCAACTCGGCAGTTAAACACGGGGGGAGTGGGGGGGTCAATGGGACTGTACCAACTCGGCAGTTAAACACGGGGGGAGTGGGGGGGGGCAATGGGACTGTACCAACTCGGCAGTTAAACACGGGGGGAGTGGGGGGGGCATTGGGACTGTACCAACTCGGCAGTCAAACACGGGGGGAGTGGGGGGGTCAATGGGACTGTACCAACTCAGCAGTCAAACACGGGGGGAGTGGGGGGGTCAATGGGACTGTACCAACTCGGCAGTTAAACACGGGGGGAGTGGGGGGGGGCAATGGGACTGTACCAACTCGGCAGTTAAACACGGGGGGAGTGGGGGGGTCAATGGGACTGTACCAACTCGGCAGTTAAACACGGGGGGAGGGGGGGTACGGAATGTTTGGCCTGCATCGTGAGCCCCTTTAACATTGACGTTGATCAGAGGTGGCCGGGTGGCTCAGAGGTCAGGTCTCAAAGCCGGCACCGCTGGGAGCCTCGGTTCGCGTCTGGCTTTCAGCGACCCAGCTGTGGTTAAACGATGAATCCCTGCAGTCACGAAAGCTTTAAATCGATACTATTTTTTTTATATTTACCGGGTAAGGCACACTGAGCTATACAGCTCTTTAATTAGTAGCGACCCGGCCACAAATGCTGGCTCAACAAAGTTAGCTTATCAAGTGGAAATGTATAGAAGCAGGCAAATAACACCCCAAACGAATCTTCTTGGTTATTTCGGTAAAGTCACGTAGAAGGGAAATAATACAACAATAATAAAAATAAAACGTAATAAAAATATATTTTATTTTATTATTGCAGTCACGAAAGCTTTAAATCGAAACCCTAAACGAATGTTGATTCTTTCAGTTTTTTTTTCAGTTTAATTTATTAGGTAATAGCCCTGTGAGCCATTCGGCTCTTGAATCGGGTGCAACCGCAACAAACAAATGTGGAGGGGAAACCCCGAGGACGCGACCACACGGACAGTGAACACGCAAACTTCAAATCTACAGCAGGTGTCAGGGTCGGGATCGAACCCACGACCTCCTGTACACCAGGTGAGGTAGTTAGCATCTCCTAGCCACCTTAATGATGATGAGAGAGAGAGACACGCAAACTTCAAATCTACAGCAGGTGTCAGGGTCGGGATCGAACCCACGACCTCCTGTACACCAGGTGAGGTAGTTAGCATCTCCTAGCCACCTTAATGATGATGAGAGAGAGAGACACGCAAACTTCAAATCTACAGCAGGTGTCAGGGTCGGGATCGAACCCACGACCTCATGTACACCAGGCGAGGTAGTTAACATCGTGGCGCTCCGACTGCAGTTAAATTGTGTCGTGTGGCGTAGCAGTAGTCGTGAGTGGTGAGTTAATGGTCATATTTAGCTCTAAACAAGCTTTCATGGTAACGTGAAAAGTTTCTTCTGCGCTTAATTTGTATCGATCACAGCTCTCGTTTACAGCCCCCCACCCCTTGTCAATCCTCTGCTGGATGAGGACCTTCCCCACGCTGTTACAGCCACCGGGGGGGGGGGGGGGGGGTTGACGTGACCACATGGGTGAAGGGGCACTTCTCGCCCGAGTTCACACACCGCTCGCCACTGACGCTCGCCACAACTCTCGATCGAACTCAGGTGGTGGAGGGTTCAGCAGCGCAGCGGTGCCCCCCGAACCATCGCACCCACCGCTCCCTCGGGCTTGTTGTAGACGCCCTGTGCGCGTGTGGATCGCGTTCCTGCGACTGAGTGGACATCCATTCAGTACGTACGCATGAAGGGGGAGGGGGTTAACTGAAATGCGTTCGCTTGTGCATGGGGGGGGTCTACTGACAATGTGCGCATAGGAAACGGGGGGGGGGGGGTAATACTGGTAGGAACCACCTGGTTCCACCAGCCCACAGGGGATTATTGTGTCCGTCCGTCCTGCATCAAAAAATGGGAGGGGTGGGGCTGGGTGGAGAGGAGAGGGTGGGGAGGGGCTGGGTGGGGGGTGGGAGGGGTGGGGCTGGGTGGGGAGGGGCTGGTCACCCCGTGGTGCCCTTATAAAACTCAACGTTTAACCTACTCACGCCGGCTTGTGCCCGCCCTCACAGTCGGCCATATTTGCGGAATACACCACGCCGCCGTTGACCCTGGCCATTGACCGAGCAACCCAACGTTCCTACCAGCTCCCTCCGCAGGAGGAATGTGTTAATTTGTCTACATTGGCCTTCAAATGAGCCACAGTTCAGTGTTTTCAGCTGTCAGACAACAAGTCCTGCCAGGAGAAGTGGGACTGTGGGAGAGGTGTCACTCGTGTGCCACCGTGCCCCTGACTGCAGCTGTCACGCAGCTCAGCAGCGAGGCTGCAGACATCGTGTGGCGGCCTGTCGCACCAAAGATGGTTTACACATCCTGAAATCTCGCCTCACTGCAAGTCTGCCGCTGGCTCAAGGTGCTAGCTGTCGCGGTGCTCTCTGTTCGTGCTGCTGCTGCTGCCCCCCGAACTTCAGCACTAACACTGCCCGGTACATCGGGCTACTGTTAGGGGCCGTCCATAAATGACGTCACGCGATTTTTGACGATTTTTACCGACCCCCCCCTAGGTGCGTGACGTCATTTATGGACGGCCCAGTCGACGCTAGTTCACCGAGTTTTGTGTTTTAAGATCATAATGGACGTGTTTTTGAATAACCAGTCAGGATGGATAACACGGTCAAGTATAATAACTGTTTGTACAAAGCTGTGTGTAAAGCTAGGACCGATATTTAATCTGCGTGGATTTAATATCGGCCGTTCTATAGGATTCGTACGCAGGTGGGGGAGGGGGGTGTACTTTGAGGGGGGAAGGCGTCAAGTTATGACATCTTTTTACGTACTTACTAAATGTACCTTCTAAATGTACCTTCTAAATGTACCTTCTAAATGTACTTATTAAATGTACCTTCTAAATATACCTACTAAATGTACCTTCTAAATGTACCTTCTAAATGTACCTACTAAATATATCCTCTAAATGTACCTTCTAAATGTACCTACTAAATGGATGGCCCCTAACGGCGAGCCGAAACGAGTCACTTCCACGCGCACGTGCGGTTTGGTCAAATAATTGTTTTTATTTTTTGTTCCGACACTCGGGCGTGCGACGAACAAAGATAATAGCGAAGCGTTTTTTTTATTTTTTGTAAAAAAAAAATCAAAAAGAGAATTCGTACAATATGAAGGACGCCTGCTGCTTCTCTGTAGCGGTCACTCCTGGCGCCGTTTCATGCGGTTTACACGTTTGTGGAAAAGGGGCCGTCCATAAATGACGTCACGCGATTTCGGACGATTTTTGACCCCCCCCCCCCCTCGTCACATAGCCAGACCCCCCCTCAAATATGACGTCACAAAGCTCTGCCGCCCCCCCCCCAAAAAAATATGAAACATGCTTCAAATCGCTTTAAACTATTGTCATCGTAGTGCGTATTTAATGTGGCGCTGCACTCTGATGTTGTAGGAGAAAATATGTATTAAAAAGGTCTATTTAATTAAGTAGAACGTGTTGTCTATATTTATTTAAAGTTGCGCATTTTGATGTGACGTCACATTTCTCAACCCCCCCCCCCCCTCGTCACACATCGTCACAAATGTCTGACCTCCCCCCCCCCTAGGTGCGTGACGTCATTTATGGACGGCCCCAAACGAAAATCTTTTTTTTGTTGTTGCTGCTGTTGTTGTTTTACCGGAGTGTTGTGATCGTAACTGCCTGTGATTGGATGAACGACGTCCCGTGTCGCTCACGCGGACCTCGAGGTCACTGGCTCCGTGCGGAATGCGTTTGGTTTGTCGAAGACCTCTTTCCGTGGTGGAGAGACATCATTATCGCTCTCCGTTTATTGTTGAGTTGTTGTTTTTACCCTTCCAACAGATTTAACAAACCCCCTTCAGGCTCCTATCACCGCGTGCGTCTTCTTGCGATCTGATGTATATTGGGGCGCATTCCCCGTGATTCGGCCGACTCTATACAGTCTACATGTGTACTGTGTATACATAATCTAAAGGATTCAAGAGGGGAGAGGGCAGACCAGCTACATGTACATATACTGTAGTTGTAACAGGAACCATCCAAAAAGAAAAATGTTCAGTTTTGGGCAGCTGAACGTTGAGGTGGTGGTGGTGGGGAGATAAAATGTTGAACTTTTTTTTAAATAAACTTGAGGCCTCATGACAGTTTCCAACCGGTGGGTTTCGGAAGGGTGATTTTTGGACAAGTGTGACGTGAAAGCCAACAGAGAGCAAAAGCGCACAAACCCCGCGTGTAGTTTAAGATTATAAATCACCGTGACCCGACTACTCGTTCTACCCATATTGATTAACCTAACGCAGGGCCTTACCAACAAGGGCCTCTCAAAAACCTAACGCGACCAAAAAACACATAACCTGATCGTAACACATTTCTTGAAGATACATAATATTTTGATCCTCCACGTCCAGCATTTTGCCCGGGTGTTGGGGTCTGTAACAGGAGAGAGAAAGAAACAAAACAGATGTGAGTTTGCAGTTCTTACTTTGCTTATACTGGTAGGAACCACCTGGTTATCTCAGGCGGCTGCTACAGAGAGAAATGGTCATAGCATGACAATTAGATCATGCAGATTGTGTGGCCGAAACGAGATCATTAACACTGAATCCAAACCCAGGATCTCAGCGATCGATGCCAGCTCAGAGCTTTGACCTCTGAGCTACCTGACCACCTCACCAGAAGATAAATGTAAAGTATTTTTTTCATAAAAGTAAACATCAGCCTTGTATCGTATGTTGAACCTCGTTCGCACCGTTCGTAGCCAACCGTGCTAATGGGAAGGTGAGGGGAAACTAAACGCAAAAAGCAGTTCGAAATACATTAGTTTTCAATTTAGATTTAAAAGTGCATAACTTCAAGTGGCTCCCTAATATCGGAAGGAAGGGCATTCCAGATGGTCGCAGAAGTGCATCTGAAAGTGCACGATGCAGTGACCGTCTTTGCTTGATGGTTAGCCAAACGCTGCTGCGAGGATGACCGAAGGTCACGTGATGGTTGTGCTAGAAAAACCCCGAACGCCGCACAGCCTAGACATGCATCCTTCTCTAGTCAGCGCCGAGTTCTCATGCCAAGGTCCGTACTCAGCTCTGTCGTCCTGTGTTGGCTTGTGCACTCAGAGATGTACTCACTGCCCTTGACGAGCCAGAACGATCTCACGTCCTGGCAGAGGAGGCTGGCGCTGCGGCTGAACAGGGATCGGTCGAAGATCTCAGCACCGGGGATGAACGAGGAGCCATCTGAGCCACCGCTGGCCTGCACCGTCTGACCCTGTGAGTTCAGTCAACACCGAAAATTGTGATTACTACCAGTACCATTCACCTTGACCATACATAATCATCGTTATCGTTAATACCACCTACCACCACTTTCATCAGTCAACACCGCAACCGTGATTACTACCAGTACTGTCACCTTGACCATACATAATCATCGTTATCGTTAATAACCACCAGCACTTTCATCGTCTTTAATGATCATCACCACCATACTATCAGCATCGATATCTACCATCAATCATTCACACAGTCACTATCACAACAACCACCACCACCTCCATCATCAGCAGCGTTAATTATCATAACTAATACGATCAATGCCTTCACCATTATCATCACCGCTACAACTGTCACCCCAGTCACCACCACCATGACCATTCTCTTCACCACCAGCAGCAGTACCACTGCAACTATTGCCACAATTACCATCACCATCATCACCATCATCGCTATCACTGTCAACATTACTATTACCACCACTACGGCCATCAATATGTCACCACTATCACTGCTCACACCCCTACAAACAGCGCCACCATCAATAATGATCACCACCACTGTCACTGTGTATGCATTTGTATGTTGAGCTTCTTTCGCACCGTACGCAGCCAACCGTGCTAATCGGAGATGCAGGGGAAGGACAAGAAACTACGCTACCAGCACCACCACCACCACCACCAGCGATGTCATCTGCCAACGTTCTGATTCCTCCGCTCTACCACGCCCGCTACAAGAGGTGGACAGGATTCAACGACCTCTTTTAAATCCTTTATATTAAGTTCGCTTGCTGCTTGCTTGCGTGCTTGCTTGCTTGCTTACGACCGTGCAAATCTTTCGGTCGTTTTTTAACCCACTTCCCGTGATCCAATCGAGCTGACATTTTCCACACAGACTCGTTATGCGTGACAATTAATTTTCGTGAAAATTTTTTCCCAAAATTTTACACTTTTTAGGGATATTTTTAAAAATATTTAATTGCCAATTGCTTAATGCTGGCAGACAATCATCTGACCCATAGGTGGCAGCCATCTCAAGCCAGAGGACGAGAGGACTCTAGCCGCCACGCATATAAAGGATTTAGAGTGAAAAACGGGTTAATTTTTTTTCATTCCTTGAACCGTGTCCCTTGCCAGCCACGCTAGCGCCACTGGAGGGAACTCCTCACACTGACAAGGTCCTGGCCTCCTCTGTCCACTGGCACACGAAGCACTCCCCAACGATTTCCACTCTCAGCGAAATGCGTGGAGATTTTTTTTACTTTAATTCTAATTTGTTTAGGGGCTCATCTAGAGGATGACCCGTGTCTGCCTCGTGCGCACTGAATCCCAACTGCCACATTGTTTGGAGAAACAACGCAGTCTCACTCTGTCTCACTTTAAAAAAAAACACACAGCTGGAGTCAAATGACCGAGGACGATAGATAAATGAGGAAATGGAGGGACAGATGCACAGAGATGGAGAGGCAATAAGAGAGGACCAAACGAGATTAAGAGAGGCAGAGAGAGAGCGAGAGAGAGACAAATGGAGACAGAGGGACAGAGGGACAGAGAGGCAGGCAGACAGACAGGGAGTCATGAAGACATAGACAAATTGCGAAACATAACAGTACGTATCGCGTTTAAATTATTTAGATTATTTTGCTGCTATACACATCCACACGATGAGCCGCTTCGTTGAACTATAATTTGTGGCCAGGTCACTTCTGAAAAAAGATGCTCATAGCTCAGTGGGCCCTACCTGGTAAGATAAAATAGTTTAATCTTACGCGTATACATTTGGAAGTGATTTATTTACCTTTCCTATATTTTGCACTGACATCGCTTCGTTGCATTGTTTGTTGTTGTTACCGTTCTCACGCGCCCCAACTGGACATCCGTGAAAAAAAGCTTTATAGCTCATCTGATTTCTCCAGTGCATATCTTTCTGCCGATACGTGTTCTCTCTCTGTGTGTCTGTGTGATGTCTGTCTGCTTGTGTGTCTGTCTATAGTTTTCTGGTTAGATTTGTGTTGCTATTTCTTTTATACCGGATGATGATTGCTTGTGTTGCAATCGAAACGTCTAGTATGCTATTATTTAATTTATTATTTTATCTTTATACGTGACTTAACCGAAAGAACCAAAGAATTATTCCTGCAGTTACGAAAGCTCCAAAATTGAGATTGACATATCATGATGATTCTGAGTCATGTAGACAGACAGACAGGTCGCGTTACAGGTAGCGACGCAGACAGAGAACGTTGATAGACGCAGAGGGACAGAGGGAAAAACGCGGGCAGAGGGGGAGGGGGAGATTGCGACAGAGCGGACGATGTGTGACCGCGCCGTCTGGATCAGAGGTAATGGAATTGAGGTGGAACCCCGGGGAGATCAAGGGTTGGGCCGGGTGGCGTCACTTGGGGCTCTCTGTGCACGAGTGAGTGAGGAGTGAGTGAGTGAGGAGTCTGGTATTAAGCCAGGTTGTGAGCGGCAGTGCAGCGGTCAGCACGCTGCTCTACGAACCCGAGATGACCCGAGTTCGATTCCCGTTGTCACGGCCAACACCAGTGACCGGTTATTTGAACCGGTCGTGGACCACCCCGTAGGTCTACTCAGCCTCAGATGAGTAGCTGGTGCGGTGCGTAAACATCGCTACTAGGGAGACAAAGGCGGCCGGGCGTGGTGCTGGTCACCCATCCCCTCGTGTGCCGTGCCGGCCTTCATAGGTGCTCGCTAACAGCACTTTAGCCAACAGTCTGTTAAGGCTACACGGGGGATCTTTGCGCCTGTTAAGATAGAGAGGACAGGAGGGATGAACAGGGTGAGTGGTGAGAGGTATGCTGCGGTGGCAGGGTGACAGAGAGGGTTACGTGGTGAGCAGTGTGTACATAGTGAGTATTGCTATGGTGCGTAGTCAACAGTGTGGTGGTGAGTGAATTTGTGATGTCGGCGGTGGGTGCCGGAGTTAGTGGTCGTCCCGGTGGTTGTGTTGTTCATCTCATCTCCGGCCTTGAAGTGCACCTGGCCTGGCATGAGCGCTGTGGTGGCATCACTGCCACTTAGTGCTTGTTGTTGTTGTGGTGTTTGTTGTTGTTGTGGTGTTCGTGTTGGATCGTGTTGTTGGGCTCACGTTGAGATTCTTGAGGCTGTCTCTCAGCTCGGAGAACGACGGGAAATCCCCGGCGCCAATTTCCCGCACGAAGCACTCGCCCGGTTCGTTCGTTCTCATCACCACGAGGTTCTATACAACGTCAACATCACCGTCGACATCATCATCATCATCACCAACATCACACTCATCATCAGTATTATCCCCATCGTCAACATCGTCAACGTCACCATGACCTATGAGACATCTCCTTTACCAGTGGCAAAATATAGTAATAGGTTTTTACCCTTTCAACTGGTGCAAAAGCTGACACCTTTATACAAGGCAACATGTTTGCAATAACCACAACACAAGCAGTCAAAATGCAAACAAAAAGAAAACAACTCTGAACAACAGAGTTGTTTTCTTTTGTTTGCAACTCTGAACAACAGAGTTGTTTTCTTTTTGTTTGCAACTCTGAACAACAGAGTTGTTTTCTTTTTGTTTGCAACTCTGAACAACAGAGTTGTTTTCTTTTTGTTTGAATTTTGACTGCTTGTGTTGTGGTTATTGCAAACATGATGCCTTGTATAAAGGTGTCAGCTTTTGTACCAGTTGAAAGGGTAAAAACCTATTACTATATCACCATGGCCATTCACATCATATTTTTTCTAGAAATCAATCTTTAATTTACGTGCCAACATTGCCCTCAATAAAGTAGGCATCAGCGCACATTGATTCGAGGGTGCATTTTGTTTGGAGCACAGTTGTGATTTTCTGCCACAGATCGTGAGATGTTAACTACCTCGCCTGGTATACAGGAGGTCGTTGGTTCGATCCCGACCCTGACGCCTGCTGCTGTATATTTGGAGTTTTGCATGTTCTCTCTCCCCCTGGTGGCGTGGATTTTTCTCCAGGTCCTCTGGTTTTTCCCTCCACATTTGGAATCAACATCACGCGTTTCGTCTAATTTGGCTGCTATAAATTTCCACACGATAACGATTGGCCACTTCGTTGGGCTACCATTTGTGGCCAGGTCGCTTCTGATTAACAAAAAAAGAGCTCCAGAGCTCGTTGGGCCTTACCTGGTTTAGTTTTATGGGTTCTAGTTTTTTGAATATCAAAGTAGGCAGCGGCGGTGGTGATGTTCGCGGTGCAGAGTAAAGGACGTGCGGTTTGCATGGGGAGTGTCGGCGAGACATCGTCGCTGCGCGCTGGGGTCGGTGGAGGCGGTGAACGAGTTCGTGTCGGAGGTGTCGGTGGAGATGATGTCTGAGGTTGTTTGCGGTGTTGGTTGCTGGAGGTGAACGAGATGATGTTGTTGCTGCAGCTGCTGCTGCGTGATGGACTCGCCTTGGCATAGTCGAGGAGCGTGGTGGAGGAGACGTTGCCGTTCTGGATGTAGAAGGTGGCAACGTTCTCCTGGGGGTTCACCTGCACCGTCTGCTCCTCAACGTTGCCGTCCTTATCCCCCACGGACAGCTGGTAGAGCTACTCTCCACGCAAAGACAAAGATCCCCCGTGTAGCCTTAACAGCCTTTTGGGGCAAGTGCTGTTAGCGAGCACCCATTAAGGCCCAGCACCATCCTTGGCTGCCTTTGTCTCCCAAGTGGCGATGATTACACACCGCACCAGGTACTTATTTGAGGCTGAGTCGACCTCGGGAAGGGCCAGGACCGGTTCAGATAATTGTCACTGTCGTGAGTGGGAATCGAACTCAGGAAAGACGGGTTCGTAACACAGCGCACTCACCGCTGCACTACCGCTCCCCAAATAAAATGATAAAGATTCCCCTTTTCGGGGCAAGTGCTGTTAGCAAGCACCTGTGAAGGCCGGCACGGCACACGAGGGGGTGGGTGGCCAACACCACGCCCGGCCGCTTTTGTCTCCCCAGTGGTGATGTTTACTACACACCGCACCAGGTACTCATTTGAGGCTGAGCCGACCTAGGGGAAGGCTCGTGACTGGTTCAGGTAATCGTCACACAGGAACGAACACACGAACACGCGTACAAACAAAAACAAACACACAAACACAAACGAACAAACGAACACACGCACCTCGGTCGCGTTCTTGCCACCGATGAAGACTCCCAGCAAGACGCCGGCCACCACCACCGCGATCAGCAGCACCAGCAGCGACGCGCAGACGATGATGAACTTGCGGCTGAACCTGGACTGGACCGGGTACGCCTGAGACAAATACAGACACGGCGCGTGACACAACCACAAATCATACTGACACAACAGACAGGATCACCATCACGACGCTAACACAGCACATATCATTTATTTTATTTATGAAAACTAAACAACAAAAAATTATTTTTCCAGGTAAGGCCCACTGAGCTGTAAAGCTTTTTTTTCAGAAGCGACTTGGTCACAAATAATATCTCAAAGAAGTGGCTTATCACGTGGTAATCTATTGCGAGACAAATAGAAAACCAGAGGACCCGGACAAAAATCCACTCGACCATGGGGAGAGAGAGAGACACGCAAACTCCACATATACAGGCGTCAGAGTCGGGAGTGAACCCACGGCCTCCTGCATACCAGGCGAGATAGTTAACATCTCGCCACCGTGGCACCCCAATGAAACAACACGGTCAACATCACCAACCATGCTGACACAGCACAGGACAAAGATACACTTAGCACAGTTGCGACTGTGTTAATTTACTTGAATATTCTTCCCCACCTCAATTGTATCCCGATTGTGCAATCGGCAGCTCACAGAGCAATGCACCCATTTGTGTAAGGGAAACATTCGTGTTCGGGATCTGGTCCTCTGAAGTGTGGATACCACAGAGCTACATCTGAGGTTCCTTCAAGTGATTGGCCTCTGGTCCTCACACGAGGGGCGTTTGCGCCTTCCCACTCGCTCTGCCATGGGGAGGAATGTCTCTCGCATGAAATGCGAACCCCGATATTTTGAAATCTAAAATCTGAAATGTAGTCAAATGAAGCGCAGAACCAAATTGAACGTAGTTTATACTCTTTGGTTCTGTTGGTAAAGTCACGTAGGTGAAAAAAGAAAAAATAAGAATAAAATAATAAAAATATAAAAATAACTAAATTTAGTTATTTCTATTTTTTTCTATTTTTTTATTTAATTAAAAATATAAATAACTAAATTTAGTTATTAACTAAATGTAGTTATTTCTATTTTTTTATTCTTTTATTTTCACCGACGTGACTTTACCGAAAGAACCAAACAGTATGGATCCTTGCAGTCACGAAAACTTCAAATCTAGAATGAACGTCGTTTAGTTTTTGCGTGTCATTTGGCGACTGAACTGAGACCGTCAACCCACTGCTGCACATGAGACCCCGGTTTCATCACAGGTGGCTGAAACCTGGATTCAAACCCAGCTTCTCAGTGGTGCCAGTTCAGCAGTCGGCACTCTGCTCACTGCCCCCCAAGCCACCCAGACATCAAGAGGAGGAGGAGGAGGAGAATGGAGAGGAGATTTGTGTTGGATGTGCAGACACCGTGGTGGTCTGGGTTAGAGTCGAACTCGTGAGTATGTGTGTATGTATGTTGAACTTATTTCGCACCGTACGTAGCCGACCGTGCTAATCAGAGGTTGCGGTGGGGGACAACGAACAACATGCATGATAGCAGTTCTACAGAAATTAGTTTTCAATCTCGATGATTTAAAAGAGCATAGCTCCAGCGGATTCCAAATACCGGAAGGAAGAGCGTTCCAGTGACTACTCACCGGAGGAGCTTCCATAGCCGAGGAGTTGAAGCCTTTGTCCATGTGGGCAGTCGTTGGTTGCAGGAGATCGTCGTTCAGCGTTCAACTTCAGCTGTCTTGTGAGATGCCCCGATGCAGCTCAGCCTCCTTATAAACCCGAGGGGCGCTGGTTGAGGGGCATGGTGGTGAGACACGAGAGAGGTGACGTGGGGGCGGTGGGAGACGATTGCTCTGATTTGGAGTCGCTTTACTCCCAGCAATAAAGAAATACACGTGAGTGTTCTGTTCAAAAATACAACTTCCCTCGGGCGAATACAAACCTGACCCTCGGTGGAAGCGGGGAGTGGGGAAAACAATGAGCAAAGAGCTGAGAGCCGTGCCTGGCTGGATCTTGATTGGGCTACAAACCCCGGGTTCAAGGAAAGAACGTTAAACGAGGGGTTTTTCCCACACAAACGCTTCTCGTCGCGAGCCTTTGAAGCGGCGCACTTCCTGGTCTTCATCGCAATAAAGAGGAAAAAAAATCCCCTTTGTCGTACGGCACTTGACAAAGCAATGGAGCAGGTCTTTTTTTATTTTAATAGTCAGCCGTTGCGCGTCTCCACCATTTCGCCGCAGAAGGTAAACGTCGAGTGCGTGTTACGTGGGCGCCGTCGAGACGAGACGAACCGAGGCAATCGATTTATTTTTGGGGTGCGGAGTTGGTAGTGACCGCCACCACCGCTGGAGAGGCTGCGGGGGCTTGCGTAGCCACCAGGGCCACAGGGCCTTGTCGTCCGCGTACCAATTTTTTGCGGGACGATGTTTCCGGGGGGGGGCACATCGCTCGCGTTGAACAGCGGCATCAGTTCGAGCACGGGCCCCCTTTGGGTAATCCCCGTTTTTATTCGCGTGGTTTTTTTTCTCAGGGTCCTCCGGTTTTACACCTCCACATTTAGAATCGAGGTCGCGCCTTTAGAGTATTTTGGCTCGCGATAAATGTCCACACGGTGATAAGCCACTTCGTTGAGCTATCATTTATGGTGAGCCAGGTGGTTTCTGAAAAAGAGCTACATAGTCACGTGGCATGTTACAGATGAGCCATAGCGTTCGGCGCACGGCAGGAATCTGCCCAACTGCAGCATGAGACATTGCTTCTCAAAACGCATCGTGGGCTAGAAGACAGATCGATGAATGAGTCACCTCCATTGAGTTTTTTTTTTACCTTTCAAATCCGGCTTCAATTTTCGTCGTAAGGGTCAGGGCTCGATCGCAGACACTTTTTTGTGGCATGAACCCATCTGGTTCCTTCAGGAGGCTGGTATTAGATCATGGGACCGAGTTTTTTTCGCAGGAAGTTTTTGAAGATTGTGAGCAGAAGCGATATTGGACGATGGTTATTGCTGGATCATCCGCAGATTTCTGAAGAGCATTGACCGCGCCCTCCCTCCAGATTCAGGGCATTTTGCCGGTCCTGAGCACAATGATGAAGAAAATTTGGTGGCCAAACATCCCCGTGCCGCTGGGCCCTGGTTATGCAGGAATTCAGCGACGCGTAGATGCAGTGGAATTAGATTACGCGAGATGTTTGCTACATGTTACATGTACAGAACAAGCAGGAATGCTGTTCTTAGTTAATAATTGTTTGCAGCCCTCTGTCAATATACGACTGGATGAAGGCCTTCCCCGCATGACGTGTAAATGGGATTGTGTGACCATACTTCACCACGCTGGTTGGTCAGTGTGTGTGTGTGTTGGTGGGAGCGGTAGTGTATCAGATAGCGCGCTGCGCTATGCACCCGGCCACCCATGTTCGATTCCTGCTCACGGTCAACACCAATGACGATTATCTGAACTGGTCATGGGCCTTTCCTAGGTCGACTAAGCCTCAAATGGGTACCTGGTGTGGTGTGTAAATATCACCACTGGGGAGACGAAGGCGGTCGAGCGTAGTGTTGGCCACCCACCCCCTCGTGTGCCGCTAACAGCACTTGCCCCAACAGTCTGTTCAGGCTATACAGGGGATCTTTGTATTTTTAAAAATTAAATGATGGGGGAGGCCATGACTGGTTCAGATGTGACTTGCCACTTATGCCTGGGAATCTCTCAGGTTCATAGCACGGAGCGCTAACCACTGCCACACTGATGGGACTATGCTCATCACCACCGGCAGAATTGAGATGATGATGGTGTTGACCGTTACGCAGTCAAAGACTGACTGAGGCTTACTGTGGGCCAATTAAACAACCACTGCCTACGAGCTGAGGCTTATGAACTTTGAATGTGGCAGGAGGTGCGTGCGCCGCCTCCAATTGTCCTGTCCGGCATGAGCTGTGATTGATTTCTCCATGAAGGGATGGGGCATGAACAGGTGGCTGATTATATCGCACGATCAGTGCGGTGGAGTATACACAACGCAAGGACGAGAGAAATAGAGGACAGATTGGCGACAGCATCAGCAACAACAGCAGTCGCATCAACAGCATGAGCAGCAAAGGGCAGCTTGGAGTGAGTGGATGAACTCACGCAGCGAGGTCATATGTCACGAGTTGGCTTGCCTGCAATAGGAGATACCACAAGTGCAGTGTTAGTTCTACCTCGAGCCCGAAACATCATTGACTTACCGGTAAAATCCTCGGCCTTCGTAAATCCACCGTGGGATGAAACGATGAACTATTTAAAACTATAAATTATGTTTTGATTTAAAGCTTTCGTGACTACAGGGATTCATATTCTTGGTTCTTTTGGTTAAGTCACGTAGAAGGGAAATAACATAATAAAAATATAAAACAATAAAATTCTCACGACGTTTCGACTGCAACACAAGCAATCATCATCAGGTGTGAAATCCACAGCAAGAAAATTTGAAAAAAGTGGCGGTTTTTCAGAAGCGACCTGGCCACACACGATAACTCCAAGAAGTGGCTTATGATGTGGAAATTTATTGCAGCCAAATACTCGAAACGTACGTTTCTAAATGTGGAGGAAAAAAACCGGAGAACCCGGAGAAAAATCCACGTGACCACGGGGAGAGAGATTTACAATTTCCAAATATACAGGTGTCAGGGTCGAGATCGGGATCGGGATCAGGATCGGGATCGAACCCACGACCTCCTGCATACCAGGCGAGGTAGTTAACATCTCGCCACCACGTGGCACCCCAAATAGATGATGACCACCTCACAGCCATAACCACCACCACCACCACACTGACAACACATCACGTGACAATTACCAACACACTGACAAATCACATTACTAACACACTGAAACGTAGACGCACGATCACCGCCACGTTGACAATCACTTTACCTCTGGCCAAAAACATCCTCGACCATAGTCAACCCACTGTTGGATGAAGGCCTGCCCAACGCTGCAGCCACCACCGACGGTCCTGTAAATGAACTCTAATCCACCCAGCGCCCTCTCGCCAGCAGCTATCGTTGCTCGATCGCATCTCCTCGATGGACGTCCCACCCGGAGGACGGGTTCTCATCCCTTGGCCGCCACTCTGCACCTGCGATTAGCACGGTTGGCTACGTAGGGTGCGAAAGAAGTTCAACATAAATAATCGTCACTGTAGACTACATACTCCGCTAACCGGGGGTTTGTGTATTGCATTGTATACTGCATTGCTTTAATATTGTGTACGTACTGCGCTGTGTACTGCAGTAACTGGGCATTGTCTACTGAATTGTGTAATAATATTAACTGGTACTATGTACTGCATTATGTCATGCCATTAAGTAGGTATGTACTGCATGAACTGAGTATTGTATACTGCATTGTGTAATTATATTCACTGGTACTATGTACTGTATTGGGTAATGTCATTATCTGGGTATGCACGAACTCTTTTACGTAAGTTTAACCTGTTAAAACTGCTTAAAAAAAGTGAACCAGAACCGAACCATTAAAGTCTAGTTTTGAACCGTGATGCGTTCACCTAAGTTTTGGGTTAACCGAAACATTTGTTGGAGTGGTTGATGGCGCAAGAATGACAAAACAACAGTGTTAACCAGGTCAAAGAATTCCCCGCCCTCTAGCACCCGATTAGCATGGCTAGGAGGACTATAGCAGTGGCAGAAAGATAATAGTCATAACGTTTGCGGGTCATTCCAAGTGGTCGCCCTGATGTGGCCGAGGTCCCGTGTGAAATGAGGTCGTGGGTAATAAAGACAAAGATCCCCCGTGTAGCCTGCACAGACTGTTGGGGCAAGTGCTGTTGAGCGAGCACCTACGAAGGGCGACACGGCACACGACGTGGGGTGGGTGGGCCAGCACCACGCTCGTCCGCCTTTGTCTCCCCAGTGGCGATGCTTTTTACACACCACATCGGGTACTCATTTGAGGCTGAGTCGCCCTAGGGGGAGGCCCAGGACCGGTTCAGATCATCGTCACCGGTGTTGGTGGCCGCGTGCGGGAATCGAACTCGGGTCGTCGGGTTCGTAGCGCAGCGCTGACGGCTACGCACACCGCTCCCCACTGGCCTGACTGCCAGGTCAGTAGCAGGATACAAACGTGAACAATCATTTACCATTTTCTTATTCCCGTGACCTTGAAAAGTGACAAACAAAGGGGAAATGTGATTTGCATCTTAGTCGGTGTTAAAGGATTAACTGCTTACATTTTATCGTTCCGTTTATTGTTGTAACGGTACAGGTTGCCACTGGCCCACACCAATAAATAAAACAATAAATATTTGTTGGCAATAGGACCACATCCATCGGTCTCATGACAGATGTTTGACACTGTAAACCCAAGGTGAGGCATATGCAAATTGTCTTCGGATGAATTGGCGGGTTGTAAAATGTCATCGCTGTGTCCAGATGAGATGGTGAGCACAGAAGACCCGGGGGCAGAGGTCACAACCGGGTACCCGATACCCGTACCCTACCCGATACCCGGCTACCCGTACCCGGCCGGGTACGGGTACCCGTTTGCGGCCCTGGTACGGCCGGGTACGGGTACGGGTAGACCGTGAGTCACTGGTGAGTCACCGTTTGTCACTCATTTCCCAACGTCTTGTCTCTTCTCACAATTCAAGTTCCTAGAATCAACCCATCCGCGCCTGCAACATGGCTTCATCCCAGAGGTCGCAATCAGGTACCCAATACCCGTACCCTACCCGTACCCGGCCGGGCCATTCTCTAACGCCAAGGGTCCCAGTGCTGTCGTGCGAGAGATCCGATGGGTGTCTCGACTTCTGTGCCTTGTTGGGCGACGGCACAATTGGAATGGCATTGAGAGAACGACAGAAAAAAGTGAATTCCACTCGGGTGGTATCCGTTACGGGGGTGTAGATGACACTTCAGCCGGAGTCGAGAGAGATTGTTCGACTTCACAGATCAGACCTTATCCTATCTCACGTAGATTTACACAGCGCCTTGCTCCAAGGCGCATTACAGCAATTTGTAAAATTGTACTTAAGATGATAAATGGTTGTAATTAAGGAGTGGGGTTATGGTGACAGGAGAGTATGCGGAAGAGCTTAACCCGATTCGTGCATTGGATCGCGGTGATATCATCTCGCGACGCAATACGATGTCACATTTCACGATGCGATGATTATCGCGATATCGGTTTCCCATACGTTTCTAATTGTATTTCACATCCACATACATTTTTTTTAAACAATTGTATTCACCAAGTAAAAGCCCACTGAACCGTGGCCTGGCCATATGTGACTATAGCCCATCGAGGGGGCTGATATCATCCCACCCGTGAATTTAGAGTTACAGACAAATCATCTAAACTCGTGTTTTTCTAATTGTCGAGGGCAAAACCGGAGGAACCCGGAGAACAATCCACGCCACCACCACGGGGAGAGAGAGAGATTGGGGTACTCAGACACCAAAAATATTACAGGCATCGTTAGGGTCTGGGATCGAACCCACAACCTCTTTGCATATCTCAGGCGAGGGAGGCAACATGTCGTCATGGGTCTTCTCGTCATTACGATCTGCAGTGCGTGTAACACACACGTCGCCATCAGCTTGACAAACATGATTACATAATTAAAGCTAACGATGAAAACGATAATGCCGTCAATTAATTCCCACGCCGTCAATTAATTCCCACGCCGTCAATTACTACGGATATTTGTGCTTCACTAAAGCATTATACGTTTACTGGATAACGGAGTTTTTTTTTTCTTCACACGTTTTATCGTCGAGTTTCTTTAAAGCAAAATAAGATTTTGGTGAAAAATTTTTTTTTTCATTAAAATAAATGAGCAGCGGTAACCGCGATTTCATATTTAGCAAAACAA
The DNA here is from genome assembly GCF_015708825.2 of Lethenteron reissneri. Taxonomy (NCBI): domain Eukaryota; kingdom Metazoa; phylum Chordata; class Hyperoartia; order Petromyzontiformes; family Petromyzontidae; genus Lethenteron; species Lethenteron reissneri. Next base: position 12,915,672 of record NC_083780.1, on the reverse strand, counting down.
AGGATGCAATTATCGTGAATAATATATCGCACAATACATATACATCGTCGTATCAACATATAGCAGCAAGCCTGGATTCCTGTCAGAAGTAGGAGAAATTACCCAAATTATACGCATGCAAAATGTGTATTACGCATGCAAATATTCACTGCGTCGTAATTAAATTTATTTGACGAGTGGGACGATAATGATCCACGTGACTAAATCACGAGCAATGCGCCCATCTGGTTAAATATAAAACTAAACTAGATTTGAAGCCTCTTCTTGGTTCTTTCAGTAAAGTCACGTAGAAGGGAAATAGTAAAATAATAAAAATAAAACATAATAAAATAATTATCACAGCGTCTGAATGCTGTCTTTCTGACAGACCTGTTCTTCACCTGAGGACGGCTGCTTGCGTTGTGGCCGAAACGTCGTGAGAATTATTTTATTATGTTTTGTTTGTATTATTTGATTATTTCCCTTCTACGTGACTTTACCGAAAGAACCAAGAAGATGAATCCCTGCAGTCACGAAAGCTTTAATCGAAATTTAGATTTTAAGCTTTCGTGACTGCAGGAATTACTCTTTGGTTATTTCGGTAAAGTCACGTAGAAAATCTAATTAAATAATAGAATACGACGTCTCCGTTGCAACACAAGCAGCCATCATCAGCTAAGAATTAATGATAAAACACAGACACGGAAACAACATAGGCGGACACACATGCAGAGGTCACACCCAGCGAGACAGACACCAAGACAAACAGAAGAACAACGAATCTGTGCCGAGGCCTTAAATAGTCCTCTCTTGGTGTGTCTCGCTCGGTGTGTCTGCCTATGTTGTTTCCGTGTCTGTATTTTATTATTAATTCTTAGCTGATGATGGCTGCTTGTGTTGCGACCGAGACGTCGTATTCTATTATTATTTTACTTTATTTTCTACTTGACTTTACCGAAAGAACCAAAGAATAAAACGAAGCAGTTTTGTTTTTATTTGAGCAGGTAAGGCTCACTGAGCTACTCAGCTCTTTTATAGAAACGACCTGGCCACAAACGATAGCTCAACGAAGTGGCTTATCACCTGGAAATGTACAGCGGTCAAATACTCTAAACGCGTGCTGTTGATTCTAAATGTGGAGGGGAAAACCCGGAGGACCCGGAGAAAAATCCACGCGACCATAGAGAGAGAGAGACACGCAAACTTCAAATATACAGCAGCAGGCGTCAGGGTCGGGATCGGGATCGAACCCACGCCTTCTTATATACCAGGCGATGTAGTTAACATCTCGCCACCGTGGCACTGCAGATCTATAGGAGGCTAAGCAGGCTTGAGCCTGGATAGCGCTTGGATGCTTGATCACCATGCGTAACAAACACACAGATTGCTGCAGGCTGCTGTGGGGCTATGCCGTGCACAGGATAAAACACTGCGGTCTGTTGTTGTACTGTACTTCTATACTCCCGTGTCACATACACGGGGAGAGACGGCGTACACGCAACTGCTCAATGCCTCACCGGCCATCTACAACCAATCACACCTTGTAGTGTATAGCTCGTTGTCCTATCTACCAATGTGTGTTGAACTTCTTTCGCACCGTACGCAGCCAACCGTGCTAATCGGAGGCGTTGTACTTTACTTGCATACTCCCGTGTCTTATACACGGGGAAAGACGGCGTAGACGCAACTGGGCAATGCCTCTCTGGCCACCATCAACAACGAGCAGCCGCTCCGTGACGGGATACTGGAGCGTTTGCATGCAGAGCCCCTTTGGGCGATCCACTGCTGGATGATGACCTCCCACTTTACAACCTTCAAAGCGGTGGCCGCGTGCAGGAAGCGCGATTTGCATGCGGGGGGCTTGAGGACAATTCACCGCCACTCCGAGTTTCCTCCTCGTCCTCGTCATCGCAGCGGACGCCGCCTCTATTCCGTTCGTGTTGTAAAGCCTCGCGTTGTATCGCTCGGTAGCCCCCCGTAACGACTTTCCCGACAGAAAGCGGTGGCACCGCGTGGGACGTGCGGTGCGGGTGTCAGAGCGACGTGAAGCAAAGTGCATCTCTCTTTTTAAATTAATTTTGCGGAGAGTCCCGAGGGGGGGGAGGTCGGGAAGGTCGGGGAGGTCGGGGCGCCGCCGTGAATGTTTTCACCGTCACAGCCGTCACTGGCACGGCTTTGACGGCGGACTGCCTGGCGCTTCGCTGTGCTGAAGATCACGCCGTTAGTCTTCTTGGTTCTTTCGGTAAAGTCACGTAGAAGGGAAGTAATACAATAATAAAACATAATAAAATAATTCTCACGACGTTTCGGCCACAACGCAAGCAGCCGTCCCCCGACAGACCTGGTCTTCACCTAAGGACGGCTGCTTGCGTTGTGGCCGAAACGTCGTGAGAATTATTTTATTATGTTTTATTTTTATTATTTTATTACTTCCCTTCTACGTGACTTTACCGAAAGAAGCAAGAAGATGAATCCCTGCAGTCACGAAAGCTTTAAATCGAAATGATGCCGTTAGGTTGGCTCGGAACACAGCGCACACGCCAATCATGATCATCATCATCATCATACTAGTAGTAACCACAATGAATGCCGAAACGCTGAACTCAAGCCACCGATGGCTGGACACTCATCCGTCGAAGCGATGGGAGAACGCAGGGTCTACCTACCTGCAAGGTCTACCTACCTGCAAGGTCTACCTGCACGCAGGCTCTACCTACAGGGTCTACCTACAATGCAGGGTCTACCTACCTGCAGGGTCTACCTGCATTCTCTGATATTGCACGCGTGATCTTCTCCCCGTTCGCCTGCAGTGTCATCACAAGCTACGCATCTCCCCAATGCTTATTTGCATCCTTTATCAGTTCGTGTTCCACTCCGTGTTACTGCTGCTGATGTGGATGGCCATGTTTCCACACCGCACGTTTGTGTGACAGGCAGTACGCAGATTTTTTTGTTGTTAAAAATGTTCGTCTTTTAGGCGCGTAGTTATTTTTCATTATCAGGGTGCTCTTTCCAAAAGCCACTCCCAAACCTTCTTCTCGTCCGCTTCTTTATTGTCAGTAACCGGTGTTTATTGTGGGCCGCTAAAAAAAACGGCCTTATGTAGCACGGCCTGGCATAATTTCACTCGCGCGCTCCGAAACAAACTGACTTGCAAATTGAAAGTGACCCCGCGTGCCATTCAGGGTTATTGGCTCGTAAATGAGAATGGCTTGGTCTTTAAAACGGCACCATTCACTGTTTGTGGCAGTCATGGCCTAGGTGGGGGGGGGGGGAGAGAACCGCCACTGCGGAGGTCTGCTGCTGCTGCTGCAGCTGCTGCTGTTGCTGCTGCTGCTGCAGTTGCTGCTGCTGCTGCTCTGTACGGCGTTGGCCCGCGGTCGAAAATAACGACGGCAAGGGTGGGCCCCCAGAGCCCCGGCAATGGAACGCGTCCCGTGAGGACATCAGCCGGAGGAGATGAAGCGGTGGGAATCGGCTCGTCTCACCATTGTGGGATCACGAGAGGTGGCCGACGGCTTTGGGGGAGACCATCCAGGCCATTCTCTTCCAGGGCCGGATTAAGGCACGGGGGCTTTAGGGGCTGCAAGCCCAGGGGCCTCGGTCAACTGGAGCGACTTCCAGAGATGAAGTGAAAAGTGATTTCACTTGTGAATATTCTTGGTTCTTTCGGTAAAGTCACGTAGAAGGGAAATAATAAAATAATGAAACATAATAAAGTTCTCACGACGTTTCGGCCACAACGCAAGCAGCCGTCCTCAGGTGAAGAAACAGAGCTGTCGGAAAGACAGCGTCCTAATGAATCCCTGCAGTCACGAAAGCTTTAAATCATTTGTCAATGTTGAATTTTATGTTTCTTTCACTTTGTTTTCCTTTTTAAAATATTACTGGGGGCCTCACAGTACCTGTAGCCCAGAGGCCTAAAAAAATCTAAATCCGTCCCTGTTCTCTTCCTCTTCCGTCCCCTCGCTCCCCACACTCCATCCCATTCCTCCCCTATAGCCCCTTTGTGACCCCCTACGCACCACCCCTCTATCGCGGTCACTCATTGCTCAGCCGTTGCACTCCCTTGCCATCTAAATAATTCTATGATGTTACCAATGTTACCGTTGTTTAAACTATGTTAGGCGCCTTGAGTAAAGGCGCTCTTTGAATATAAACAAGGCGAACGTATTCTTGGTTCTTTCGGTAAAGTCACGTAGAAGGGAAATAATAAATTAATATAAAAATATATAATTAAAAAATATTATAACTATTATTTTATTATTTCCCTTCTACGTGACTTTACCGAAAAGACAAGAATATTAATCCCTGCAGTCACGAAAGCTTTAAATCAAAATTTAAGGTGAACGTATGTATGTTGGAACTTTTCGCACCGCACGTAGCCGCACGTGCTAATCGTATTGTGCGAAAGATAAGGTGACGATGGTGATGATAGCCGTGTTGAGTCGTGTCACTGTTTTTTGGCCCGGTGGCTCAGACGTTAGAGTGCTGAGCTGACACCGCTGACATCCGAGCTGCTCATCCGGATTCCAGAAAGTTGCGATTTAATCGGGTTTTCATGTGTAGTAGTGAGTTAATGGTCTCAACATGGTCATCATTATCTGCACACACACACATAAAAATCTAAAATGTGGGTTCTGCACTAAAGTTGGTGAAATTCCAGCTCTGATAATGATACATATAGGGTACTTTCGCACAAAGTTGAGATCTTGTTTTACGACAAACGTTCAAAGCACATTTGCAAATCCAACATATTTTCACAAATGCCATTGAGAAATGTTGACGTGGCAATGAAGTTGCCTAGTGTTGGATTATTGGATAACTTGCTGTACAATGACAAAGATTCCCGGTATAGCCTTAACAGACTATTGTGGCAAGTGCTGTTCGTGAGCACCTATGAAGGCCGGCACGGCGTACGAGGGGGTGGATGGCCAGAACCACGCCCGACCGCATTTGTCTCCCCATTGGTGACGTTTACACACCACACCAGGTATTCATTTGAGGCTGAGTCTACCTAGGGGATGCCCAGGACTGGTTCATAAAATCGTCACTGGTGGTGGTGGCCGTGAGCAGGGATCAAACCTGGTTCGCCAGGTTCGTAGCGCGGTACGCTCACTACTACACTACCGCTCCCCACACACAACAACAACCGCCATTCGCCACGAAGTGGCGGTGACGTCACCACGGCGCTTGTGCCAGGCTATGTGCACGTTGAAGCCACGAGAAGTGTCGAACGCCCGCTGGCAGGAGGTCACGGGGCAGACCCAGGTGCCACTGAGATGACTGGCCGATACACCACCTGTGCCCCCTATTGTGTCAACTTGCTGTGCTTTAGCCATCCGGTGCTCCGCTCATTGTTGTGAGCGTCGCTCCTCTGCCCTCCGTTGTTGTTGGAGGGCGACTGCCTCCAACTGCCCAGTAGCACCCTTCACGAGCCTCCTCCACAGAGGCCGATCTTGACACCGCTGGTACCAGTCATCGGCAAGTCCACTCAGCTCCACATCCTCCTGCACCACATCACTCCGTCTCTGCTCTAGCCCATGCCGTGCTCGTTTAGCCCCTTCTATCCGTCCGAACAAAAGCTTTTTAGGCATCCGGTGGCTGGGCATGCGGGATACATGACCCAGCCAACGCAGCCTTGCCTGCTGGAGGAGCTCACCGATGGGAATTTGTCCAGATCTTTCAAGGATTTGTGAGCTCCTCACACAATCCAGCCTGGTTAAACCCAGGATTGATCGTAGGCAGGCCAGCCTAAATGTTTGTAAACAGCGAAGATGTTCCATTAGGGGGGTCCACGTTTTGCAAGTATAGAAAAGGGAGAGCATGACTGTGGCCGAGAAGACCTGAAGCTTCGTGCGGAGCGACATAATAGGCAGGTAGCTTCCACACAGCGTGACGCTACCGATGAAAAGATATTGCCGCTCGACTGATTCGGAGTGAGACCTCTGCTGTCAAACCGGAGCCGGTCATGAGCACACTGCCCACACAAACGACAAAGATCCCCCTATAGCATTAACAGACTGTAGGGGCAAGTGCTGTTAGCGAGCACCTATGAAGGCTGGCAAGGTACGCGAGGGGGTGGGTGGCCAGCACCACGCCCGTCCGCCTTTGTCTCCCCAGTGGTGATGTTTACACACCACACCAGCTACCCATTTGAGACTAAGTCGAACTGACGGGTTGCCGAGGCTTCACGATGGGCCCCTTCTGTGACCTTTTCCCCTTTAGATGTCCCCCTCTCGTGTCTATCGTGGCCTGCTGACTCCAGCATTGCCGTACACCGCAGTTCCCCTTGTTCGCAGCCAGCACTATGCCGCTGCACAAAGAAGCCGAAACGTGACACTTTCACGAGTCTCAATTCTGCTGCAGATCGAAGCCCTTTGTCAGCAGTACCAAAATACATAAAACATGTTTCCTCATTTTCGTATCTTGGCACCATGCTCGATTCTTATCTCACGTTGAGAATGCAATTTGAATGTAGATGCAGACTATGTGTGGAAACAAATTCTTACTAATATTTTACACTGAAAACACGATAGCTACTGCCTTTACGGCTCTCCGAGGCTAAGCTGACACTCAATCTAACCTCTAACAACACTGTGGCATTTAACAAAACCTGCTTTGTATTCCGCTTTAAACTTACAAACTACTCGTCACTGTGAGTTTTACTCCACGACTAGCTATCACCCGCTTTCAACTTTATTGGAGATTCATTGGGGCCTAGTTCACCCTTAATGCACGCGTAAGGGTCATGATAAGGCCACCTAACGTTAATTAATTAATTAATGACCTCATACAAGTCGAGCCCAGCACGAAGGACTCGTCAGCACCAGCCCATTGCCTCTCGTCTATTTCAGGCAACGTTCTGGTTCGATTGGGTTTTGCTTAACCATTCCCGAAAACTGGTTTCAACCGGTAAAATGTAGATTTTATTTGCTCCAAATCGGCGAAACTAAACACCACCCAAGTAGCTTGAAATGTAATGATTTGTTTTTGCCATTCATGAGTTGATATTGCAATATGTTTACTGCAAAGCATCTCTCGAGAGAGAGAGAGAAAGGGAGGCGGGTTTAAAAAGCTTAGAACGCATATCTCCGTGTGTCGCGAAAAAAATGAAACGAAACTACTTAGAGACAAATGCAAATGTTTAGTTAATCGGACATCACGAACGCGCGCATATCGCGTGTCTGTTTTGACAGATTCTCAAAACCGTAAATTTCAGGACCATTTAGTTTTGAGATACGAGATCAAACACGAGATTCCATAGAAATAAATGTGCATTGTTTGGAACATCGCACCCACATCTATACACGTATTTGTCAGAAATGCAAGTCAGCCCATCAAATGGGCTCGCTATCACCCGAGCCATGGCGGCCTTGTGTATATAAGGAGACCTACCGAGACCTGGTCTCACCGGGAGCAGCACACACAGAGATAAGGGGTCACTGACAGTCACTGAGAGCCCCTTCAGCATCATGGAGAAAGATCGCATCCTGGGTAGCGACATCTCTTCGGTAAGACCCGCGAGCCAGATGACAAACCCAGACATCTCGGATCCCCACAGCCTTTCATAAGATGCACTTTTGTTGTTGTCGTTTTGTATTCGCTCGTACGTTTCAGTTGTAGTGGCTGTGTGATGCGCTGTGTCAGTGTGTTGGTAATTATCACGTGTGCTGTGTTATTGTCAGTGGTGGTGATTATTGCTGTATCGGTGGGGTGGTGGCCATGTCTTTTGGGCGTCACGGTGGCGAAATGTTAACTACCTCGCCTGATATACAGGAGGTCGTGGGTTCGATCCCGACCCTGACGCCTGCTGTATGTTTGTAGTTTGCATCTCGCTCTCCCCGTGGTCGCGTGGATAGTTCTCCGGGTCCTCTGGTTTTCCCCTCCACGTTAAGAATGAACATCACGCGTTTAGAGTATGTGGCGTCCATAAATGTCCACATGATGATAAGCCACTTCGTTGAGCTGTCATTTGTGGCCAGGTCAGTCGCTTCTGAAAAAGAGCTGCATATTTCAGTGGGCTTTGCCTGGTAAAATCAGAAACAGTTTTCAATTTGCGTTGTGATTGTTTCAGTCGTCCAGGTTCAGCCGCAAGTTCATCATCATCTCCGCGACGCTGCTGCTGCTGCTGATCGTGGTGGTGGTGACGGCCGTGCTGCTGGGGGTCTTCATTGGGGGCAAGAACGCCACGGAGGTGCGTGCGTGTGCGGTAGTGTAGCGGGTAGCGTGTGCGGTAGTGTAGCGGGTAGCGCCCCAAGCTACTAACCCGGCGAACCTGGTTCGATTACCGCTCAAGAGTATGGCAGCATCTCGCAAGATGTTCGATAGCAGGATACTGGAGAGCGCTGGCAACCATGGCAGTTGGTGTAGATAGATCGGCGTTCTTCCTTGCAAGGCCCGTGAGCCACTGGCGGCCGCTAAATCGCCTTTAGTGTGGCCCCCGACAATACACTAAGAGTGAAAACACCACCAGCCCTCACACTGATGATGTCTTATCGGCGAAAGTGCCCCCCCCACCTCTGACAATGTTTGAAGAACACTGATTTAGATGGACGTGTGCCACTGACCTGTCTCCGAGTGATGTCAATTTGTGTGTTCACACTCAATGGAACGGCTGTTGTATATTTGTATTTTGTGTGTGTGTATATTCATGCTTACATGAGTACGTGTGTGTGTGTGTGCAGCTCTACCAGTTGTCCGTGCATAATGACGGCAAGGTTGAGCAGCAGACGGTGCAGGTGAATCCCAAGGAGAACATCGCCACCTTCTACATCCAGAGTGCCAACCTCTCCTCCACCGTGCTCCTCGACTTCAACACGGTAAGTCCACCACGCAGCAGCAGCAGCAGCATCATCATCTCATTCACCTCCAGCAACCAACACCGCAACTACCTTGAACAACACCTCCGACACTACCCTCGTTCAACACCTCCACCAACTCCAGCACCATTTTCACCAACACCCACCTCCAACATCACCTCCAGTATCATCTCCATCAAGGCAACCACCACTTAAAATAAAGACCGCTCCACCTCCCCCGTATAGCCTAAACAGAATGTTGGGGGCATGTGCTTTTAGTGAGCACCTATGAAGGCACACGAGGGGGTGGGTGGCCAACACTACGCCCGGCCGCCTTTGTTTCCCCAGTGGTGATGTTTACACACCACACCAGGTACTCATTTGAGGCTGAGTCGAGCTGGGGGAGGCCCAGGACCGATTCAGACAATCGTGACTGGTGTTGGCCGTGTGCGGGAATCGAACTAGGTCTGTCGGGTTCATAGCGCTTTCTACTAACCGCCCCCTATACCACTTACAGGTGTAGTGGTGTTATTTCACACGGACAACTTATTTTTATCCTGTGTCACTTTATTCGTACAGAACTCATCGTGTTCAACACCACGCGACTCCGTTGCAACTCTCTCTCTTGTAATGCTCGTCTGCTACGCTCCGCTTGCTCTCTCGCTCCGCTAGCATGCTATGTTGCACTCTGCTAGCTTCTCCACTGCTAGCCTCTCACTGTACACTCTGCAAGCCTTCTCACACTCACACTCAGGATTGTGCTAGCCTCTCTACTGCTAGCCTGTCTACCCTCACTCCCCCAACCTCGCCCTTGCCTCCAGCGGGGGATCATCCTACACCGCTGAAGAGGGCGAGGTGTGGAGAGTGGGGTCCCGGACTTCTCTTGAATTCACTCTTGTCTTCATTCCAACCAACTCAACTCCTTTGCCTAACACGTTCCCTTTTTATCCTCCTCCTCATTAAGTGCCCCCAGATGACCCTCATGAAGCCGGCGTCTTCCCCACGCCTCACGCACGTGTTCTCCCCCTTATCGCCACTATCTCTCGCCTCCGTGGCGCCTACTCCGCGTTTGCATTTGCAGCCAGCCAATCACTGCCTCTTTCCCTAATTGCTGGGGTCTCTCTGTCTGCTGTCACCCAGGCCACCCGCCTGCACCTGCTTGTCCTGAGCTGACCTCACTGTCTGCAACCCCGTACATAATGAAACTGCTGTTTGCAAACTACACATGTCCTACACCTCCAATACACTTCTAAAATCTCACCTCGAGCCACAATCACCACGATTACCACCATCACCACTCGCAACGACCCCACACCACAGTAACATCACCTGCACAACGTTTCCATCACCTCCGATGTATCTTCCTATGCCTCCACTTGCCACCGACCCCTGGTCGACGTCATCTAAAACGAATCCAGCATCATCACCTCTTTAACACATTCCTGCGGAGGGAGCTGGTAGGAACTTTGGGTTGCTCAGTCAATTTCCAGGGTCAACGGCGGCGTGGTGTATAGCACAAATATGCCCGACTGTGATGGTGGGCACAAGCCGGCGTGAGTAGGTTAAACGTTGAGTTTTATAAGGGCACCACGGGGTGACCAGCCCCTCCCCACCCAGCTCCACCCCTCCCACCCCCACACAGCCCCACCCTCCCCACCCAGCCCCTCCCCACCCTCCCCACCCAGCCCCTCCCCACTCTCCCCACCCAGCCCCTCCCTCCCCACCCAGCCCCTCCCTGCACGACGGATGGACACAATAATCCCCTGTGGGCTGGTGGAACCAGTCAGTTCCTACCAGTACAACCTCCTTCAACACCTAAAATGCTCCTACACCATCTCATTCATCACCTCCTCCAGTACCTCGACCACCATCATCATCAAGTTCTCAAACACAACCACCTTAGTTTTTAATCACCACCACTACCTTCGATCACCACGAAGACTCATTCTTTAGCAAGAATATTAGTGCTATGTGATCATTGATGATTCATGTACGTGCTATTAGTTTATTAACGATGATGAATGACTCATATTTTTAAGGTCATTAATTCGAAAGCAGCAACGACGATGATGATTACGATCGTGATGATGTTCGACAGATGCTGATGGTGCTGAGAACAAACAACCTTGACAGCTGCTACGTTCGGAAAATGGAGGGCGGAAACTTCACATCGCTGTCAGATCTCAGCAACAGCCTCAAGAACCTCAACGTGAGACCAGTAACCACCTAGAGTAGCACCACTACCAAGAGCACCACTACCTCACCTCGAAACAAAGACAAAAGATCCCCTGTATAACCTTTAACAGAGTGTTGGGGCAAGTGCTGTTGGCAAGCCTGGTGTACAGTAGGTCGTGGGTTTGATCCCGACCCAGACGCCTGCTGTATACTTGCAGTTTGCGTGTCTCTCTCTCTCTCATCATCAAGGTGGCTAGGAAATGTTAACCTCCTCGCCTGATGTACAGGAGGTAGTGGGTTCGATCCCGACCCTGACGCCTGCTGTGTATTTTGAGCTTGCGTATCTCCCCGTGGTGGTTTGGATTTTTGTCCGGGTCCTCCGGGTTTTCCCTCCACATTTACAAACACGCACTTAAGAGTATTTGGCTATTCTCAATTTCCGCGAAATAAGCCACTTAATTGAACTTGCTATTATTTGCACCCAGGTGGCTTCTTAAAAAGAGATAAATGGCTCTGTGTGCCTTACCCAGTAAAGTAAATAAAATGGTTATTGTAAAATAGTAAATAGTAAGACTAGAACGGCACACGAGGAGCGGTGTGGCCTACACCACGCCCGGCCGCCTTTGTCTCCCCATTGATGATGTTTACATACCACACTAGGTACTTATTTAAGGCTGACTCTACCTAGGGGAGACCCAGGACCGGTTCAGATAATCATCACTGATGGTGGCCGTACACGGGAATCGAACTCGGGTCGCTGGGTTCGTAGTGCAGTGCTCTAACCACTACACTAACCACAACTAATACCAGAATCTCGACCACATAAACACTACCGCAATCACCACTTATACCAGCTCCACCACAACCACCACTTGCACCATGATGGTGGTGGTGGTGGGGTTGATTATTGTGTCACAGGGTCAGCCGGCGCAGGAGAGCGACAACTCAAGCTCCACATCGTTCATCCCTGGTCCCGAGATCTTCGACCGATCCTTGTTCAGCCGCAGCGCCAGCCTCCTCTGCCAGGACGTGAGATCGTTCTGGCTCGTCCAGGGTGGTGAGTACATCTCTGCGTGCACAACCCAACACAGATAACAGAGCTGAGTACGGACCTTGGCAATGAGAACTCGGCACTGACTAGAGAACAATGCATATCTAGGCTGCGCGTTCAGGCTTTCTAACACGAGGCGGATACTTAGTTATTAGACAAATTACTTTACATTCATGCTCAGGCTAGGTGTCCGGGTAGCTCAGAGGTCAAAGCTCTGGGATGGCATCGATCGCTGAGATCCTGGGTTCGAATCCAGGCCTGTGATTAGACCGGGTTCTTCTCAGTGTGTTGATGGTCTCGACTTGGCCACCCAATCTCCATGGTTTTATTGTCATGTAGCAGCCGCCTGAGGTAGCCAGGAGATGGTAGTACAGCAATGGATTGTTAATTCTGTCACGCCATTGCATGCTGATTGCGACAACGAAGATGATGACAATGACGGGATGATGGATCATGGTCGAGACTAACGGCAGCCAAAGGAGGGAACGCGCCCAAAATGGCATCCACTGCCGAGATGTTAACTACCTCGCCTGGTGTACAGGAGGTCGTTGGTTCGACCCCGACCCTGACGCCTGCTGCTGTATATTTGGGGCTTGTGTGTCTCTCTCTCCCCGTGGTCGAATGGATTTTTCTCCGGGTCCTCCGGGTTTTCCCCTCCACATTTAGAATAAACATCACGCGTTTAGAGTATTTGTCTGCTGTACATTTCCACGTGTTAAGCCACTTCGTTGAGCTGTATCATTTGTGGCCAGGTCGCTTGTGAAAAAGCTGCATTGCTCAGTGGGTCTTACCTGGTAAAATAAGTTTAGTTGATTAAATCAGCTCGTGCTTATGTGCGAGGTGGATTACACTGAGAGATGGCGTGGTGGTGATTCCGAGGATGACGCGGCTGTGTTTAGTGACCTTGGCTGGAAATGGAATCCTGAATGAGCAAATTAAGAACTGCACCATTAACTCACCCACCTACAAACTGGCTCCATTTCTGTCTGAGACCCTGCTTCCTTTCACGGGCAAGTCCACCTCAACTGTACATAACTCAGCTCACTTGGTTTATCTAATCAAGGACATCTCACTGTCTCCAGATGATTTGCTCGTCAGTTTCTATGTAGTCTCTCTGTTCACCAATGTACCTGTACCTGACACCATTGCAATCATTGAAGACTTAGTCCAACAAGAACTCAATCCAGATGTACCATCTTTGGTAATAAACTGTCTTACCAACACATACTTCACCTGGAATGATACATTCTACAAACAGAATGAGGGTACCCCAATGGGTTCTCCCTTATCGCCAGTGGTAGCAAATGTTTTCATGGATAAATTTGAGACAGATGCCATCCAGACATCCACCCTACGTCCTTCCTTGTGGAAGAGATACGTAGATGACACATTCGTCATCTGGCCATATGGCCTGCCAGCACTGAACCAATTTCTCAACCACATCAATTCCATACACCCATCTATCAAATCCACCATGGAAGTGGAAAAAGATGGGAAGTTACCATTCCTTGATGTTTTGATCGAGAAGCAACCTGATGGCTCGTTGGGACATTCGGTCTACAGGAAAGCCACCCACACGGATGCCTATCTAAAGCCGGACTCCCACCACCATCCAGCCCAGAATAATTCCCTCATCAAAACACTACAACATAGGGCCCCCGTTGCATCTCCGACCAGCACCACCTAACTAGTGAGTTGGAGCACGTACACCAGGCCCTCAGGATGAACGGATACTTGGACCGTACAATCCGCGAAGCTGCTTCACCAGCCATGGGGAGACAATCTTCTGAGGATACAACCAATACCATCACTTTACCGTACATAGCAGGAGTTACCAAAAATATTTTCAAAATCTTAGACAAGCACAAGATCCAGGTTCGTTTTAACACAGTACACAAACTCCGTGATGTAATCCCATCTGTGAAGGATGTGATTTCTGACATGCAATACCCTGGTGTCTACAAACTGAGTTGTGGTTGCGGCAGCAGTTACATTGGGGAAACGAAACAACATGTCTCGGACCGCATTCGTGAACACAAGGCAGGACCAATACCTCTGCCGTTCCTGATCATTGTTTTAACGCTGCGGGCTCACACTAAATTGATTTTCCAAGACGAAGGTACTCTGCAAACCCACCAGCTATTAGAGATTTGTTCATGAAGCCATCCAGATATATAAACACAGACAAAACTTCAACCGAGAAGATGGATACAAACTGAGCAATCATTGGAAGGACGTTATTAACCAAGTTAAGTCTTAACTGACTGTGATGTTTCCATCCGACCTGCCTATTTCAGCTGTGATTTCAGACTCTCTGAGTACATCACCAGGCTAAATATCTGTGAGGCAGCCCAGGCACAGGATACCCGCCACCTACGGTGGCTGGGACCGTCTCACATTGACACGCTAATCTCTCACATTTACGTACAAATTTCATCTCTAGCTCCGCCCACTTACCCTTGGGTTGAGCCCACCAAAATCCGATATAAACTTTTGTTGCAGCAGCCCTTTCTCCTGTGTCAGCAGTTCTCCTGCTGTATCTGTTCCACCTGATGACGGTCGCTTGTTTTGCGATCGAAACGTTGTGATTTATTTTATTTTATACCTACGTGACTTTACCGAAAGAACCAAAGAGTAAGAACTGCAAACTCACATCTGTGTTGCTTCTTTCTCTCTCCTGTTACAGACCCCAACACCCGGGAAATATGCAGGACGTGGAGGAGCAAAATATTATGTATCTTCAATTGGTGTGTTACGATCAAGGCGTGCATTTCATTGTCACGTTAGATTGTTGAGAGGCACTTGTTGGTAAGGCCCTGCGTTAGGTTAATCAATATGGGTGGAACAAGTAGTCGGGTTACGGTGATTTATAATCTTAAACTACACGCGGGGTTTGTGCGCTTCTGCTCTGTTGGCTTTCACGTCGCAACTCGTCCAAAAATCACCCTTCAGAAACCCACCGGTTGGAAATTGTCATGAGGCCTCAAGTTAAAAAAAATACTAGCTGTACTACCCGGCTTCGCCCGGGACTTGTATCCACCACGCCTTGTCTCCCCAGTGGCGATGTTAATACGCCACACCAGTTACTCGTTTTGAGGCTGAGTCCCTCATTCACCACTCTCCCTCCCTCAACACTCTCCCTCCCTCACCACTCTCCCTCCCTCACCACTCTCCCTCCCTCACCACTCTCCCTCCCTCACCACTCTCCCTCCCTCACCACTCTGTAGAGGACGTGAAACTTTGATAAATTTACCTCAGAGTCGCGTGGAGGGTGTCGAGGCCTAGCACCGTGCAGAGCCTCCGGCCTCGCCTGATTTTCCCACCCGGCTGAGGCTGGGTACGGGTGCCGTTCCCCCCCCCCCCCCCCGCGCTACAATAATACTGTCTAATCGCTATAATTTTATAATCTACCGACCCTATAATAGTAATTGCACACATTGTGGTGGAGGGGGGGAGTGAAGAGGACGTGAAACTTTGATGAATTTACCTCAGAGTGGCGTGTTAATGCATGCGCCTATTTTTAACGGGAATTAAAAATGGCGTCCACCCCGCGGCGAAGGCGTCGCTACCCGTTGCCAGGGGCAACCGCCGTCCAATGAAACTGCGTATGGTCCGGCGACACACAGACACACACACAGACAGACAGATTTGCGATTTTATATATATAGATAACGTTAAATATTTTATCTCCCCACCACCACCACCAATTTTTGTCTGTCCAAAACTGAACATTTTCCATTTTGGATGGTTCTCGTTACAACTACAGTATATGTACATGCAGCCGGTCTGCTGTGTCCCCTCTTGAATCCTTTCGAGGGGGGGGGGGTGCGCACCGGTTGGCTAAACAGACAGCGACAACAGCGGTAAAAATAATAAAGTTCGGAGACGATGAGTAGTCGTCACTATGCGCTCTGTTCTGCCCTCCGGAGAAGTGGTTGCGACTCCACAACAGCTGAGCGCCAAGGGGGGGGGGGGGGGGGTTGTGAAACGGCAAAAGTTTACTTCAAAAGTCATCTTCAGAAGGGCAATGGCGTATCTGCAATAGCGATCAGAGGGACACCCTCCCACGTCACAACAACACCACAGCCGAATTCCTCTGTTGATGGGATTGAGCGCCAGTGTTAATATTTTAGACCCAAATATTATGAGTATTTTACATATTCAAATCAACTTTAATATCAAAGACTCAGTCGTACATATATTCATTAACCACCAACAACTCAATCGACAGCCAGTTAACATTAGCGACTCCCTGTCCGTCGATTGACATTCAAGTAATATCAATTTGAGTTATATGCAGCTTATCGGTCCAGAAGTTAGCACAAATATAAATTGGGCCCGGGGTCCAATCCCTGATCACCACTGATCACCCCTGCCTTCTCTTATGATCATCATCATCGTAAAGAAACGCACCTGGCTACCAGTAGCTGTGAAAAATGGTTTGTTAGGTTCCCATATATTACAGAGTGCACAATTTTACACGTAATTCATTACAGGTAAGACTACACCGGCCAAATTACGGGGAATGCTCCCCAATTTCATCAGATCGCAGAAGACGCACGCGGTGATTGAGCATGAAGGGGGTTTGTTAAATCTATTGGACGGGTAAATAAACAACAAGACGCAAACGGCATTCTCCGAGTCTTGACAAACCAAACGCATTCAGCACGGAGCGAATTACCTTTAGGTCGTCGATCACAATACTCCAGTAAACAACAACAACAACAGCAACAACGATAATCAAGGATTTTCGTTTGGGGTTAAATCGCGTAAATGTAAACGTGTGTCGTTCACTCACCACCACCCGACACAGCCAATTAGTGAGGTTTGTCACGTAATCAAAAACGTGGTAATTAGTTGAGGGCATCAGCACACCGGTTGTGTCGGAGAGTAAACCCCGCACCATTTACAATTTGAATATTGCGACGTTTCGCTCGTGATTACAACAACAGCAACAATCAGCCTCACCAGGCGATTTGCCACAAACGTGTAAACCACAGCAAGGGGCGCCAGCAATGGCCGCTACAGAGAAACAGCAGGCGTCCTTCATATTGTACGAATACACTTTTGATTAGAAAATAAAAGTACGCTTCGTTATTCTTTTTGTTCGTCGCACGCCCGAGTGTCGGAACAAAAAATAAAAAAGTTATTTGACCAAACCGCACGTGCGCGTGGAAGTGACTCGTTACGTTTCGATTTAAAGCTTTCGTGACTGCAGGGATTCATCTTTTTGGTTCTTTCGGTAAAGTCACGTAGAAGGGAAATAATAAAATAATAACAATAAAACATTATAAAATTCCCACGACGTTTCGGCCAATGAGGGACGCTGTCTTTCCGACAGCTCTGTTTCTTCACCTGAGGACGGCTGCGTGTGTTGTGGCCGAAACGTCGTGAGAATTTATATTTTATAACGTTATATTTTTATTATTTTATTCTTTCCCTTCTACGTGACTTTACTGAAAGAACCAAGAAGACGACTTGTTACGGCTCGCCGTTAGTCACAAGAACGCGATCCACACGCGCACAGAGCGCCCACAACAAGCCCCTAGGGGGCGGTGGGCGCGATGGTTGGGGGGGGCACCGCTGCGCTACTGAACCCTCCACCACCTGAGTTAAATCGAGGGTTGTGGCGAGCGTCAGTGGCGAGCGGTGTGTGAACTCGGGCGAGAAGTGCCCCTTTACGCCGGAGGGGCTCCCCATCGTGAATGATGCAGTTGGTCATCGATGATTATCCGGCTGCTGCTGCCAACATTCCCCGTCTTGTCCTGAGCCGATAAGGCGAAACCGGCAAAATCGCTCCAAAGGCTGTTAACCATATTCTTAGGTTTTTTCGGTAAAGTCACGTAGGTAAAAAATTAAAATTAATAACAGTAAAATAAAAATAAAATAAAAATCACGACGTTTCGGAGGCAACACAAGCTTCCGTCTTCAGGTGGAACCGTCACAGAACGACTGCTGTATCAAGTGAGAGAAATTCCAAGAAAACAGTCCTTGTATATATACTGGTTGAGGGTGGGAGGAGCCAAGGTAGGCCCTGAATACCAGTTCGGCGATCGGTACCACGTGCATGACTTTACCGAAAGAACCAAAGAGTATCTTCGCTTGATTTCAGTGTTAAATATTAAATACAGTACATTATACACTGCATACAACTTAAACAATGAAAACACTGCACGTATATACATCACCCCATGCAGAGTCTTCCGAGATTTGAGTGGTACGTAACTTTTTAAAAGAAGGATATTTATTTTTGTCTATTTGTATGTTTATTTATTCCAATTTCAAAGAATAAACTATTTTTTAACACAAATAAACAGACATCACAACACCTTAAAAACATAATGTCATACGAGAATGTGCATAAATAAGCAATTTTAAATCATGATTAGCGATTGTCCGGCGTTTTTTGGAAAATTCGCCGCCTCCTCTCCACACCCTTCGATGCCGCCGGATAATCAATGATCTACCGGATTCTCAAATACAAACACAACGGTGCATCAATACGAGGGATGTAGTCCCTTCCCAACCCCCCAACACTCCCTCCGAAAAAAAAATCCTCAACAAGCGTAGCAACATACTCTTCAGTTCTTTCGGTAAAGTCACGTAGGTCACGACGTTTCGATCGCAACACAAGCAACCGTCATCAGGTGAAAAAATTATTGCGAGAGAGCTGCCGAAACACGAAGTTACATAGGCTCGAGGTAAGCTCAGCCCAAGGGTAAGTGGGCGGAGCTAGAGGTGGAATTTGCATGTAAATGCAAATTTGCATGTAAATTCACAACGCAAACTCAAAACTATTTTTGATTTTACCAGGCAAAGCCCACAGAAAAATGCAGCTCTTTTTTCAGAAGTGACCAACCTGGCCAGAAATGATAGCTCAACGAAGTGGCTTATCATCATGTGGACATTTATAGCAGCCACATACTCTAAACGCGTGATGTTCATTCTAAAAAATAAAAAGCGTATCCTATTAAAGGCTGTGGGGATCCGAGATGTCTGTCATCTGGCTCGCTGGTCTCACCGAAGAGATGTCGCTGCACAGGACGTCATCTTTGTCGATGATGCTGAAGGGGCTCTCAGTGGCTGCCAGTGACCCCCTCTCTCTGTGTGTGCTGCTCCTGATGAGACCAGATCTCGGTAGGTCTCCTTATATACACAAGGACATAGCTCGGGGGATAGGGAGCCCTTTTGAAGAGCTGATAAATACGTTTAAATTCAGGGTGCGACCTTCCAAAGAATGCACATTTCTTTCGAAATAATTTCGTGTTTAATCTCAAATGTCAAACCAAATGATCCTGACATTTTCGGTGCTTTGAGAATTAATCAAAACACAAACACGATACGTGGGTGTTCATGATCTCTCTACGTAGTGTTGTTTAAGTTTTTTCGCGACACACGGAGATATACGTTCTAAGCTGTTCAAGCACGCTTTGCAGTACACATATTGCAATAACAACTCATTAATGGCAAAAACAAAGAATTACATTTCAAGTTACTTGGGTGGTGTTTGGTTTCGCCGATTTGGAACAAATAAAACCTACATTTTACTGGTTTAAACCATATTCTTAGATTTTTTCGGTAAAGTCACGTAGGTAAAAACATTAAAAAGTAAAATAAAATAAAAAAATAAATATCACGACGTTTCGGAGGCAACACAAGCTTCCGTCTTCAGGTGGTACCGTCACAGCCACGACAGCTGTATCAAGTAAATGAGAGATTGCAGGAGCTACCACTCCGTTTATATAATGGTTGGGGAAGGTGGTGGGGCAAGGGCCACATACTTATTATTAATGTGGTAAGGTGAGGCTTGAGACTAAGAATAGACTGCATAACAAAGGCTGAGCCTTGAATCAAAAACCAAACCAAACCAAAACGGTGCCTGAAATACAATTCCTTATATTTCCCCATACCGATTCCAAAGAACACAGGATGAAATGTTACTATCCTTTGTGCAAGCACTTCCAAGAGTTCATGAACAGTGAGCCTGGTGAAATTTGGGGAGCGCATCGTCAGTAGTGAACCTTTGGGTCCTAGGGTGTTTCGGCCTTTCATACTATACACCCTCCCCAAAGGCGGCCAGCGACAGGGTGATCAATCCTACGCTTGCGTCCCATTCCCAATTAGTCATAGGAGTTGCCTTGTTGTTGATAGCCAACATCCCATGGGACTATGCATGGCAGGGGCGTCCTCCTCCTTGAGTCAAGCATTGTTGACTGCATACCTCCTGGCCCTCTCACTTTGGGGACCAGCTGGGGTCTTTCCTCTTCATCCAGAGCCACTGACTGCTGCCTTCTGCCGCCTCCGATACAGCTCTGATTGCCGAACGCTGGTTCTGGCCCTTAATTCCCAGGTCTCTAAGCAGTCTGGTTGTAGATGTTGCCACAAAACCTCTGCAGCCCACCTCCACTGGTCGGACTTCTGTGTTCCAGCCATGATGCCATGCTTCGGCAGCTAGATCGGCATAGTGCAGATGTTTTCGCTCATAAGCCTCATCTACTGAGTCCTCCCAGGGTACTGTGAGCTCAATGATGAAGACCTTCTTGAGCGAACGGGACCAGAGCACCATGTCAGGTCTTAGGGTGGTGGTTGCGATCTCCGGAGGAAACACAAGTTGCCGGCCAATGTCAGCTAGCATTTTCCAGTCGCGGGCCAAGCGCAGCTGGTCTCACTCTATTGGTGTAGAGCCGCTCTTCGGTGGTTTAGCCCCTTCGCGGACAAAGGTCGTCCGTAAGGGGTGTGATGCTGCTGGGGGTGGTAGGGAGTTGGTGGCAGCTCGCTTGTCCTCCAGGGCGGACGCAAGGTTTCTAAGGACTTGGTTGTGACGCCAAGTGTAGCGTCCTTGGGTGAGGCTTGTTTTACACCCTGTGAGAATGTGCCTGAGGTTGGCTGGCATGGAACAGAGGGCACAGTCCGGAGCTTCACCATACCATTGTTGAAGATTAACTGGTGTTGGAAGGACGTCATATGTTGCTCTGATGGAAAAGCTCAACCGCCTCGCTTCCATGGCCCACAGATCCTTCCTTATAATCGGTTAGATTACTTGAACACGTTAATCGGAAAACAAGTAGATATCTTTCGATTTAAAGCTTTCGTGACTGCAGAGATTCATCTTCTTGGTTCTTTCGGTAAAGTCACGTAAAAGGGAAAATAATAAAATAATAAAAATAAAACATAATAAAATAATTCTCACGTTTCGGCCACAATGCAAGCAGCCGTCCTTAGGTGAAGAACAAGTCTGTCGGGAAGACAGACTTATTTTATTATTTCCCTTTTACGTGACTTTACCGAAAGAACCAAGAAGTAGATATCTACCACGTGGGCCACTAGACGGGAGGCAATGGGCTGGTGCTGACGAGGACTTCGTGCTGGGCTTGTATGAGGCCATTAAATAATTAACGTTAGGTGGCCTTATCATGACCCTTACGCGTGCATTAAGGGTGAACTAGGCCCCAATGAACCTCCAACAGAGTTGAAAGCGGGTGATAACTCGTCGTGGAGTAAAACTCACAGTGACGAGTAGTTTGTAAGTTTAAAGCGGAATGCAAAGCAGGTTTTGTTAAATGCCACAGTGTTGTTAGAGGTTGAATTGAGTGTCAGCTTAGCTTAGGAGAGCCGTAAAGGCAGTAACTATCGTGTTTTCAGTGTAAGATATTAGTAAGAAGTAGTTTCCATACATAGTCTGCGTCTACATTGAAATTGTATTCACATTTACGACTTGAGATTAGAATCGAGCAAGATACCAAGATACGAAAATGAGGAAACATTTTTAGGTCTTTTTGGTACTGCTTACAGTGACAAAGGGTTTTGATCTGCAGCAGAATAGAGACTCGTAAAGGTATCACGTGTCGTCTTCTTTGTGTAGTGGCATATTGCTAGCTGCTGGTGAAAAAGAGGAACTGCGGTGTATGGCAGTATTGAAGTCAGCAGGCCATTTCGATTTAAAGCTTTCGTGACTGCAGGGATTCATCTTCTTGGTTCTTTCGGTAAAGTCACGTAGAATGGAAACAATAAAATAAAACATAATAAAATAATTCTCACGACGTTTCGGCCACAACGCAAGCAGCCGTCATCAGGTGAAGACCAGGTCTGTTGGGGAGACAGCGTAATCTAAGTTATTGTCTCCGAGTTAGAGTTGTGTATAGGTGAACGTAGGGTGTGCATTAATCCAATGGTGCTCGTTAAATAAAAGTGCCTCCAAGTCTTATCGTCTCCGAGTTAGTCACTACATTTGTATTCAGATGGAGTTTCAAAGATATTCTATCCTTTTATTTTCTTGTTCAGTGGTTATAGAGTCACTTTGTCATTTTAGTCGTGCGTTTCTAATAGAGATCCTCTTTATAGATGGTGATGACGACGACAATGATATTATCGGCACCAAGTTGAATTCTACATTGTGTTTTATTTTCACTTTTGCTGATAGCGACAAATCGCGAGCCTGGAACAATACACGGATTGACATTGGAGCCAGGGAGGGATAGGCAATAAACTCCGCAAAAACTCGAAATAATTGCGACGGGACCGTACATGGTGGTGCGAGGAGAGGTGTTGGACTCGCTACCTAAACCCACTGGGGGACCCACGTGTCAGGGCGTGAAGTTCCAGAATGAGCTTGGGCGGGGAGAGGGAACATGATCTGCTGTTGTGGCTTTATATAGGCCCTGGAGGGGAGAGGGGGGGGAAGGAGTTTGGCTGTAGGAGTTCACAGAGGAGAGGGGGGAGGGTTTGTCGTCGTCCGATTACTACTTGAACTACAAGTCCATTTAAATACGCTTTGGTTCTTTCAGTAAAGTCACGAAGGTACAAAATAAAATAAATCACGACGTTTCGGGCAGAACACAAGCGTCTGTCATCAGGTTAGAGGCGGCCTCCTGATGACTCAGCGGTCAGAGTGCTGAGCTCGCACGGTTTGGGGTCCTCGGTTCTAATCCAGGCAGCCATCTGTGGACCAGGCAGTCATCTGAGATCCAAGCAGCCAGATCCAGGCAGGTGGCTTCCTAGCGTAGTGACATCACGGGATGTCACTGTGTATTGACATCGCGGATACCACTATGGTGTGAGTGTAGTACCGGCCCTAGAGGGCTGGTTGACAGCGCTGATTGATAGCGCTGGATGGCACCACGCTTGGCCTATAGTGCCGGCCCTACAGGAAAGGAGTGCCGGCCGTAGGAATAGGGTTACTAAAGGCCATGGCACTATGGTTGACCCGAGGGGACACGTGACCAGTTAAGTCTACAAAGGGAACCCAAGTGGGGGCTAGAGGTGGTCACGTGGTCGGGGTCCAGATCTTGCTCGAGGATTCCGGAAGGTGGTCGTGGCCAAGGGCGGAGCCAGCCACGCCGGAGAGAATATAAGCCGGGTCCCCCAGAGGGACCGGCGTTGTTGTTCATCCAGAAGAAACCTTCGTCTACATCCTACATTCTACGTTCTCCAAATCTCCAACACGTGGACCTGGACTTGAGCTGTGGTCCCAGTCCGTGTGTTGCCTCCAAGTCTACGTCTGCGACTCAGATGAAGTCACTACAACTGGTCTCGGAAGTGGCCACACGTTCTATTGTCAGTAAGATTAGACGAGTTAGGTTATGCGCACGCGACGCAGACTACATACCAGGACATTGTCGGACGACGAGGACGACGAAGGCATTATTTCTCAGACAGCCCTGAAGATGGCGACCCCGGAGAAAGGGGGTAAGGTGCCGTCGGCAGAGCATTGCGACGACCATCCCAGCGACAGCTCACCGCTGTTGGGGAAAGAGCGACGCACATTCCGCTCCTGCCTCGCTGAACTCCTGGAGGCTGTGGCTGCGATGGTCGTGGAGCTCGACCGCGAAGACCAGCGGTGGAGGAGAGAGCACCGGAGCTGCACAGGGTCGAGCATCCCATCGCCGTTTCCCACCAGCGGGATACCTCCGTGGTGCAGCCCGCGCAAGCGGCCGCATTTTTGTTCGTGGAGCGGGGGCGGAGAGCCTGTCAAATCTGACACCGCGTGAAGTTCACCTGTTGAGATTCCATCCCTCAGGCGATTACTACACTTTGTTAAAGAATTTTCAGCTGCCAGAGGCGACTGGGTGGCCTTCAAGCACCGGTTCCAGACGAACTGCGACATGGCGGGGTGGACGGAGGCTGAGGTGCTGAGAGTGCTGCCCGCGCGTTTGATGACGATGTCTTAGCGGCGTTTCTCACCATCCCGCCGTCGGAGAGGGCCACACTACAACAAGCCTTTGCTCAAATGGCGGCAATCTACGAACCGCCATGAAACCTTCGCCATAAGTTCGCTGCGTGGAGGAGAGGAGAGGTCGAGACTCCCCTCACCTTCCATAGTGCACTATTGGCGCTAGCAAAGGCTGCCTTCC
This sequence comes from Lethenteron reissneri, assembly GCF_015708825.2. NCBI lineage: Eukaryota > Metazoa > Chordata > Hyperoartia > Petromyzontiformes > Petromyzontidae > Lethenteron > Lethenteron reissneri. The sequence goes on along the minus strand of NC_083780.1, from coordinate 12,891,316 downwards.
CAAAGATGGACCACGACGGAGTCGACTCGCTGGTCCTCAAGAGATTGTTGACGTTGGCAAAGGACCTCAACATCGTCCTGCCGGCCGTCGACGAGGATTTTTCTTCTCTCAAGGTTGCAAGATGCATCCAGGCGCACATAAGGGGTTGGCAGCGTGTACCGCGCCTCATGAGGCGCGTGATACATCCAAAGATGTGGAGCTCGTCCAAGCCTGTGCTTCGACCCAAGGCGGAGGCTGGCGAGGTGACGGCATGGTGCGACGGGATGAACAACTTTGACGGCGAAGACCTCTCCTCGTCCTGGGAGCGGGCTCGTTGTGTGCTACAACTGCGGCCTGCTGGGACACGTCTCGTCGGGCTGCCGTGTGCCGCGACGACGACTCCCCGGACCACCGCCGTCATCCGCCCGACCGTCCTCCACTCCACTATACCCGAAGGTGAGTCGCGACACATCACACACTCGTCCCCTAAATCATCCACCTGACTCATCGCATTCGGTTGGTTTTCATTCCCGTCGTGTGTCAGGGCGTGAGGATTCGGATTTTGCTCGGGCTGACTGGCCACTCTGACCGGGTCAGTGGTTGGAGTTGGCTCATAGAGTGGTTCATGTGACCGCAAGGTTCATTCGCTGTTATCGGAATGATAGAGGAGGTTGAAATCAGCATGCTCGTCAATACTGGTGCATCCGCGACTATTATTTCCGAGTTGATTTTTCACATTCTGCCCCCTAAATGGCATACCCTATGTCCCGTCGGGGTTCCGTGCCTGATGAAGCTAGTTGTAATTTGAGTGCGACGTTTCATACTCAGCTTGGCTCTCCAACACACCGGTGTGCTGCACTAGTGATGAATTGGCACGTTCTGTTACGTGACAACCCTTGCTAGTTGGCTGTATCGGGTGGTGGCAGGGTTTTAACAACACATTTATATATTTACGCGATCTAACCCAAAAACCTATATTATGGTTGAAATATAATTCTTTGTTTTTGCCATTCATGAGTTGATGTTGCAATATGTTTACTGCAACACATCTCTATCTCTGGAGAGAGAGACGTGTTTGAAAAGCTGAGAACGCATATCTCCGTGTGTCGCAAAAATGTTTTGACGAAACTACATACAGAGATCATGAACACCCACGTATCGTGTGTGTGTTTTGATAGATTTTCAAAGCACCGAAAATGTCAGGATCATTTGGTTTGACATTCGAGATTAAACACGAAATAATTTCGAAACAAATGTGCATTTTTTGGAAGGTCGCACCCGAATTTAAACGTATTTGTGAGAAATGCAAGTCAGCCCAAAAAAGGGCTCCCTATCCCCCGAGCCATGTCCTTGTGTATATAAGGAGACCTACCGAGATCTGGTCTCACCAGGAGCAGCACGCACAGAGAGAGGTCACTGACAGCCACTGAGAGCCCCTTCAGCATCATGGACAAAGATCACATCCTGTGTACCGACACCTCTTCGGTGAGACCCGCGAGCCAGACGACAAACCCAGACATCTCGGATCTCCACAGCCTTTAATAATATGCACTTTTTTGTTGTCGTCTCGTTTTCGCTTGTACGTTTCAGTTGTAGTGGCTGTGTGATGCGCTGTGTCAGTGTGTTGGTAATTATCACGTGTGCTGTGTTATTGTCAGTGGTGGTGATTATTGCTGTATCGATGGGGTGGTGGTCATGTCCTTTGGGCGTCACGGTGGCGAGATGTTAACTACCTCGCCTGATATACAGGAGGTCGTGGGTTCGATCTCGACCTTGACGCCTGCTGTATGTTTGTAGTTTGCATCTCACTCTCCCCTTGGTCGCGTGGATAGTTCTCCGGGTCCTCCGGTTTTCCCCTCCACGTTTAGAATGAACATCACGCGTTTAGAGTGTTTGGCTGCTAGAAATGTCCACATGATGATACGCCACTTCGTTGAGCTGTCATTTGTGGCCAGGTCGGTCGCTTCTGAAAGAAAGCTGCATATTTGAGTGGGCTTTGCCTGGTAAAATCAAAAGTAGTTTTCATTTTGCGTTGTGATTGTTTCAGTCGTCCAGGTTCAGCCGCAAGTTCATCATCATCTCCGCGACGCTGCTGCTGCTGATCGTAGTGGTGGTGGTGGTGGCCGTGCTCCTGGGAGTCTTCATTGGGGGAAAGAACGCAACGGAGGTGCGTGCGTGTGCGGTCGTGTAGCGGGTAGCGTGCTGCGCTACGAACCAGGCGGGTTCGATTCCCGCTCATGGCCCAACACCACAGTGATGATTATCCGAAGTGGTCTCTAGGCGTCCCCGAGGTCAACCCAGCCTCAAATGAGTACCTGGTACGACGTGAGACAAAGGCGGCCAGGTGTGGTGTTGGCCACCCACCCACTTGTGTGACATGCCGGCCTTCATAGGTGCTCGCTAACATCACTTGCCCCAACAGGCTTTATGTGGGATTTGTCTTTTTTTGTGCGTATATGTACGTAGCCAGCCGTGCTAATTGGAGGTGCGGGGGGAGGACAACAAACTAAACACAAAAAGCAGTTCTAAAGTAATGAGTATTCAATGTTGACGATTTAAAAGGAATTTCCTAATATCGGAAGGAAGAGCATTCCAGTCGGCCACAGAAGCGAATATGAAAATGTGCGATGCAGTGACCGTCTTTGTTCGATGCGTGTTGTTGGCCTTCATAGGTGCTCACTAACAGCACTTGCCCCAACAGTCTGTTACAGGACTATACGGGGGATTTCTGTCTTTATCGACGGAGTTTTAGAATTTCTGTATGTGTATCGCGTGCATGCTTACAACCAGCTCCGAGTTGGGAGTAGAGATCTCACTTTCATTCAAATATTGGATCTTCATTTAAATTATGTTAGAGATTTCACGGGCTGATCGAAAACTTCACCGCCAGCTAAAGATGGTTGATATAAAAACAAGAATTGACGCGTGGCTTCAGAAACGTTTCCTAGACTCCTAGACTCGAGGCTACTGGGAGGTGGCAATTTCACATGTTGATGTAGCGGTAAGTCTGGCTCAGCCATGATGTCATTGTACCGTCAAAAGTACGGCAGCATCTCGCAAGATGTTCGATAGGAGGATACTGGAGAATGCCGGCAGCCATGGCAGTTGGTGTAGATCGGCGTTCTTCCTTGCAAGGCCCGAGAGCCACTCGCGGCCCCTGATGGCCTTTAGTGTGGCCCGCGACAATATACTAAGAGTGAAAACACCACCCCATCACCATCAAAATCGTGCTGTCAAAAACCCAACAATTGTTTCAAATGTGTGGCAGCCCTCACACTGATGATGTCTTATCGGCGAAAGTGCCCCCCCCCCCCCCACCTCTGAAAATTATTGAAGAACACTGATTTAGATGGACGTGTGCCACTGACCTGTCTCCGAGTGATGTCGATTTGTGTGTTCACACTCAATGTACCGGCTGTTGTATATTTGTATTTTGTGTGTGTGTGTATATATTCATTCTTACATGAGCACGTGTGTGTGTGTGCAGCTCTACCAGTTGTCCATGAAGAATGATGACGGCAAAGTTGAGCAACAGACGGTGCAGGTGAATCCCAAGGAGAACATCGCCACCTTCTACGTCCAGAGTGCCAACCTCTCCTCCACCGTGCTCCTCGACTTCAACACGGTTAGTCCACCACGCAGTAACAGCAGCATCATCATCACCATCTCATTCACCTCCAGCAACCAACACCACAACTACCTTCAACATCATCTCCACCAACACCTCCGACACAACCCTCGTTCAACACCTCCACAAACTCCACCAACTCCAGCACCATTTTCACCAACACCCACCTCCAACATCACGTTTAGTAACATCTCCAGTAACATCTCCAGTATCATCTCCATCAAGGCAACCACCATTTACAATAAAGACCCCCCCCCTCCCCCGTATAGCCTAACAATTCTGTTGAGGACAAGTGTTGTTAGCAAACACTTATGAAGGCACACGAGGGGGTGGGTGGCCAACACCACTCCCGGCCGCCTTTGTCTCCCCAGTGGTGATGTTTACTACACACTGTACCAGGTACTCATTTGAGACTGAGTCGACCTAGGGCAGGTCCAGCACCGATTCAGACAATCGTTACCGGTGTTGGCCGTGTGCGGGAATCGAACTTGGGGAGCCGGGTTCAAAGGGCAGTGTACGATCCACTACACTACCGCCCCCTATACCACTACACATGTCCTACACCTTCAATGCACTTCGAAAATCTCACCTCGAGCCACAATCACCACGATTACCACCATCACCACCCGCAACGACCCCACACCACAGTAACATCACCTGCACAACGTTTCCATCACCTCCGATGTATCCTCCTATACCTCCACTCGCCACCGACCCCTGGTCGACACCATCTAAAACGAATCCAGCATCATCACCTCTTTAAAACCTCCTTCAACACCTAAAATGCTCCTACACCATCTCATACATCACCTCCTCCAGTACCTCGACCACCATCATCATCAAGTTCTCAAACACAACCACCTTAGTTTTTAATCATCACCACTACCTTCGATCACCACGAAGACTCATTCTTTAGCAAGAATATTAGTGCTATGTGATCATCAATGATTCATGTACGTGATATTAGTTTATTAACGATGATGAATGACTCAAATTTCTTAAGGTCATTAATTCTATAGCAGCGATGACGATGATGATGATTACGATTGTGATGATGTTCGGCAGATGCTGATGGTGCTGAGAACAAACAACCTTGACAGCTGCTACGTTCGGAAAATGGAGGGCGGAAACTTCACGTCGCTGTCAGATCTCAGCAACAGCCTCAAGAACCTCAACGTGAGACCAACAACCACTCAGAGTAGCGCCACTACCAAGAGCACCACTACCTCACCTTGAAACAAAGACAAAAGATCGCCTGTATAACCTTTAACAGATTGTTGGGGCAAGGACTGTTGGCAAGCCTGGTATGGAGGAGGTCGTGGGTTCGATCCCGACCCTGACGCCTGCTGTGTATTTGGAGTTTGCGTTTATCTCCCCGTGGCGGCGTGGATTTTTCTCCGGATCCACGTTTATAAACACGCACTTAAGAGTATTTGTCTATTCTCAATTTCCACGAAATATGCCACTTATTTGAACTAGCTATCATTTGCACCCAGGTCGCTTCTGAAAAAGAGCTACATAGCTCTGTGGGCCTTATCCAGTAAAGTAAATAAAATGGTTATTGTAAAATAGTAAATAGCAAGACTATAATGGCGCACTAGGAGTGGTGTGGCCTACACTACGCCTGGCCGCCTTTGTCTCCCCATTGCTGATGTTTACATATCACACCAGGTCCTAATTTAAGGCTGAGTCCACGTAGGGGAGGCCCAGGATCGGTTCAGATAATCATCACCGATGGTGGCCGTGAGCAGGAATCGAACTCGGGTCGTCGGGTTCGTAGTGCAGTGCTCTAACCACTACACTAACCACAACTAATACCAGAACCTCTATCACAAAAACATTACCGCAATCACCACTTATACCAGCTCCACCACAACCACCACTTGCACCATGATGATGGTGGTGGGGTTGATTATTACTTCACAGGGTAAGCCGGCGCAGGAGAGCGACAACTCAAGCTCCACATCGTTCATCCCTGGTCCCGAGATCTTCGACCGATCCCTGTTCAGCCGCAGCGCCAGCCTCCTCTGCCAGGACGTGAGATCGTTCTGGCTCGTCCAGGGTGGTGAGTACATCTCTGCGTGCACAACCCAACACAGACGACAGAGCTGAGTACGGACCTTGGCAATGAGAACTCGGCGCTGACTAGAGAACAATGCATGTCTAGCCTGCGCGTTCGGGCTTTTTAACACGAGGCGGATACTTAGTTATTAGACAATTTACTTTACATTCATGCTCAGGTGAGGTGTCCGGGTAGCTCAGAGGTCAAAGCTCTGGGCTGGCATTGATCGCTGAGATCCTGGGTTCGAATCCAGGCCTGTGATTAGACCGGGTTCTTCTCAGTGTGTTGACGTTCTCGACTTGGCCACCCAATCTCCATGGTTTTGTAGTGGGTTCCAGGAGACCGGAGACGGAGTACTTGAGGCAACACGTTTATTGAATACAACTGAGTGATACACGGGTCCCTAACACAGAGGGGTAGCGGCCCCTCTTCCCGATACCTGGGGAGGTATAGCCTCCGGCTAGCGTGTCCTATCTCTGGGGCTAGTACTCTCAACCCTCCCGCTAATGGGGACCTAAGGGGAGGCTATCTGACCCGACCCAGCCAAGGTTCACGGGTCCCGACCACTGACCCACTCGGTCCTGGCCCTTAGAAGGACGTCGGGTCCCGGGCGTTCTCAGGGTCCTAGCCTAGCTGGTCTTCTTTCTTCAGCTTGACGAAGACTGCCAGACTCATCCAGAGGTCCGGCTTTATACCCGTGGCCGGGTCTCTCCGCCCCTGGCCACGCCCTCCTTCTGGAACTCTCTAGGGGCTCGGGAATACCCCCCCCCCCCCACCCCTCTCTTGGGGCTGGGAGAGTCTAGTGTCCCAACGGCCCGGCTCATTCTGCCCATCCCGGGTTACCACCCCCTATGGACACGTGTCTGCTACTACAGGTATGTGTGCATAACAATGCGATATACAATGCCTGACAATGACGCTACAATTTTATTGTCATGCGATGACGATTTCTCTCTGTAGCAGCTGCCTGAGGTAGCTAGGAGATACCAGCACAGCAATGGATTGTTAATTCTGTCACGCCATTGCATGCCGATTGCGACAACGAAGATGATGACGATGACGGGATGATGGATCATGGTCGAGACTAACGGCAGCCAAAGGAGGGAACACGCCCAAAATGGCGTCCACTGCCGAGATGTTAACTACCTCGCCTGGTGTACAGGAGGTCGTGGGTTCGACCCCGACCCTGACGCCTACTGCTGTATATTTGAAGTTTGCGTGTCTCTCTCCCTCTCTGCGTGGTCTAGTGGATTTTTCTCCGGGTCCTCCGGGTTTTCTCCTCCACATTTAGAATTAACATCACGTGTTTAGAGTATTTGGCTGCTGTACATTTCCACGTGTTAAGCCACTTCGTTGAGCTGTATCATTTGTGGCCAGGTCGCTTGTGAAAAAGAGCGACACAGCTCAGTTGGTGTTACCTGGTAAAAAAAGAAGCGTAAAGTTTAGTTGATTAAATCAGCTCGTGCGCATGTGCGAGGTGGATTACACTGAGAGATGGCGTGGTGATGATTCCGAGGATGACGCGGCTGTGTTTATTGATCCTGGCTGGAAATGGAATCCTGAATGAGCAAATTACGAACTGTAAACTCACATCTGTGTTTCTTCTTTCTCTTCTGTGACAGACCCCAACACCCGGCGACTATGCCTGATCTGGAGGTTCTTAAAAAGAATTTGTATCTTTCGTCGGTGTGTTTATATCTCGGTGTGCATTTCATGGTAACGATAGCATTTTTGAGAGGCCCTTGTTGGTAAGGCCCTGTGTTAGGTTAATCAATATGGGTGGAACGAGTAATCGGGTTATGGTGATTTATAATCGTAAACTACACGCGGGGTTTGTGCGTTTCTGCTCTCTGTTGTCACGTCACACTCTTCCAAAAATCACCCTTCCGAAACCCACCGGTTGGAAACTGTCAGGAGGCCTCAAGTAAAAACATATATAACGTTAAACATTCAATCTTCCCACCGCCACAAACCAATTTTCGCCTGCCCAAAACTGAAAATGTTCCCTTTCGGATGGTTCTATTCTAGTTACAACTACAGTACATGTAGCCGGTCTGCTGTATCCCCTCTTGAATCCTTTCGAGGGGGTGGGGGGGTGTGAAACGGCAAAAAGTCTTCTTCAGAAGGGCAATGGCGTATCTGCAATAGCGATCGGAGGGACACCCTCCTACGTCACAACAACACCGCAGCCGAATCCCTCTGTTGATGGGATTGAGCGTCAGTGTTAATGTTTTAGACCCAAATATTATATATATATTTAAACCAAATTTAATATCAAAGTCTTCATTGTGCATATATTCATTAACCACCAACAACTCAATCGACAGCCAATTAACATTAGCGACTCCCTGTCCGTCGATTGACAATCAAGTAATATCAATTTGAGTTACATGCAACTTACCGGTCCAGAAGTTAGCCCAAATCTAAATTGGGCCTGGGGTCAAATTCCTGATCACCACTGATCACCACTGCCTTCTCTTATCATCATCGTAAAGAAACGCACCTGGCTACCAGTAGCTGTGAAAAATGGTTTGTTAGGTTCCTATATGTTACAAAGTGCACAAGTATTCACGCAATTCATTACAGGTAAGCCTACACCGGCCGAATCACGGGGAATGCTCCCCAATTTCATCAGATCGCAGAAGACGCACGCGGTGATTGAGCATGAAGGGGGTTTGTTAAATCTATTGTACGGGTAAATAAACAACAACACAGCGCAAACGACATCCTCCGCTTCTTGACAAACCAAACGCATTCAGCACGGAGCGAATTACCTTTAGGTCGGCGATCACAACACCCCAGTAAACAACAGCAACAACGATAATCAAGGATTTTCGTTCGGGGTTAAATCGCGTAAATGTAAACGTGTGTCGTTCACTCACCACCACCCGACACAGCCAATTAGTGAGGTTTGTCACGGAAACAAAAACGCGCCAATTAGTTGAGGGCTTCAGCACACCGGTTGTTTGTCGGAGAGTAAACCCCGCACCCTTTACAATTTGAGTGTTGCGACGTTTCGCTCGTGATTACAACAACAACATTCAGCCTCACCAGGCGATTTGCCACAAACGTGTAAACCACAGCAAGGGGCGCCAGCAATGGCCGCTACAGAGAAACAGCAGGCGTCCTTCACATTGTACGAATACACTTTTGATTTATTTTTTAAATACGCTTCGCTATTATCTTTGTTCGTCGCATGCCCGAGTGTCGGTTCAAAAAATAAAATGTTACTTCACCAAACCGCACGTGCGCGTGGAAGTGACTCGTTACTGCTCGCCGGATGGGGAGCGGTGGTGCAGCGGTTAGCGCGGTGCTGCGCTACGAACCCCGCTCACGGCCAACACCCAGTGACGATTATAATCTGAACCGGTCCAGGGCATCCCCTAGGCCGAATCAGCCTCAAATGAGTACCTGGCGTGCGGTGTGTAAACATCGCCGTTGGGGAGACAAAGGCGGCAGGGCGTGGTGTTCGCCACCCCACCCCTCTCTGGGCGTTCTTCGAGACGACCTGAAGATTTCGTGCGGACTGCCTGAAAAGTCGGGCAGCAGCCACTCAGACGAGCCTTTCATTTTTAAGAACCTGCCTGCATATTTGAGTTGCAGTCTGTTCTACAACAACGCGGTTGTAGTTACTTCCCTGAAGAACTGCGCGATATGGAAAAATCTCGTTATGATAAATAATATATAATACACTAGCTTTACTACCCGGCTTTGCCCGACACTTGGATTTTTGTCTTGGATTAATAGACAGCTTACGCAGAGGGGGGGGGGGGGGGTGCGTGACGTCAGCAGGCACACTGCGTGACGCTGCCGCATGCGGGTGACATCACAGAAGTGACGTCACCGCTCACTCGCCGTGCAAAATATATCCATTATTGCGCCCCCCCCCCCCCCCCAATGCAAAAGTCTATTTCTATACGTTTTGCATTGTGTACAGCATGGAAGCTACCCACATGCCAAATTTCAAATTTGTTGCATGTTGGGAAGTATACTAAACATTTAGAAAAGACACACATTCACAAATTTCCCTTTTATATATATAGATGGGGGTAAAGCACAGTGCGCGATATCACGTGACACGTGTACGCAGGCCCAACAAAGACTGAGGCGTGTGGGTCGCGTCTCGAAGCATCCAGCAGCATCCCAATGCCCCGTGTGATGCTACGCCGAGGCAGCCGTACAAGCGCTTATTCCTACTCGCGCGATGCAGTTTCTGTTCACTCAATCGCGTTATATCCAATTCGCATCCGCGTTATAATAAAAAATTTGTTCCCTAATACATTCATCGCGTTATATCCAATGAACACACGCGTTATAGGAAAACATACCGTATTCCTCAAATACCCTGAAGACAAAATAGATGTGTGTTTGGCGTGCATCAACAATGGCAAAAGTAATGATGATGCGGTCCAAAAGTGAGCTTTCACATTCGCAGTTTAATGCACACGTTGCTGATTACTCATAAAAACATCGGTTCAGTGATTAAAACATCAGGACAGACCATTAAGAAACAAAATAATTGAAAGTTGCAATCACTCTATGGAATATCTTTATTAAAATACGGAGTCATTAAATTGAGTACATATATAACGTGCACTTGTGTTTTCAGACAATGCATTCCTGCAATGGAAAAACAAACCACCCTATAATATTTGGAAAACAATATAGAAAGTCTGTGAGGATAAAAAAAACGCCCTCTGTATATGTAAAAACAAACATAAGCATTGGAAATACACGGAAAACGATCCCGTTCATTAGCTAGCCTGGCATACTATTGCTCAATGTCCTTATAATCCATTGGCCCAAAAATCAGACAGTTTCATTCCTTAGCATCGCGTTGAGTAAGAGCTACCAATCAATCGTCCTGTCAATAAGAGTTTTTTTGTTTGTTTAGATCGCGTAAATATAAATGTGTCATTAAACCCGCCACCACCCGACACAGTCAATAGGTAAGGTTTGCCACGTAAACAAAGCACGCCAATGCGTTACTAGTTCAACACACCGGTGTGTTTCAGAGTAAACCCACAACATTTACAATACCCCAAATATTTACAACACAGTTCGTCCTGATTTGGCTGGGGCAGTGCTGGTGCAGTTTCAGAAAATGCTGTTGCGGTTCGAGAAGCGTCAGTTTTAAAAGTTTATCTTATCCTCACGCTCGCTCGAGCTCGTGATGCGGGCACATGGCGAGACCACCGCAGTGGTGGACGGGGTGGGCAGAGGAATCGGCAGGATCAGGAACAAGATGTGCTAGGCCAAAGCTACGAGTTGGGGCCTCCCTTGACAACCGCCGTGAGATATGTTTTCAACAACAGTGTAAAGGAACAAAAACGCGGTTTAAATGTATTCTTTTTTTTTAATGAAAAGTGATTTTATATTACGTCCCACGTTTGATTTGAATGTTATTAGAGCAGTAACGTAACACGGAGCTGTAATGGCTGCATTTCTTGCGAAGACAGAGCGCCCCTCTACAGCGTTAAATGTTCGAAACCGCGAGCGTAACGACGATGTGGTCAGGGCAAGAGGAGCCGCCAAATAGAACAGCCATGTGAGACACGTCCAATATTGGAGGTCCCCACCTGACCAATTGTTGCATCCCCCTGAGTGGATGATGTCGTTACTACGCCACTGATAATGTAGTTACTACGCCACTGATAATGTAGTTACTACGCCACTGATAATGTCGTTACTACGCCACTGATAATGTAGTTACTACGCCACTGATAATGTAGTTACTACGCCACTGATAATGTCGTTACTACGCCACTGATAATGTAGTTACTACGCCACTGATAATGTCGTTACTACGCCACTGATAATGTAGTTACTACGCCACTGATAATGTAGTTACTACGCCACTGATAATGTAGTTACTACGCCACTGATAATGTAGTTACTACGCCACTGATAATGTAGTTACTACGCCACTGATAATATAGTTACTACGCCACTGATAATGTAGTTACTACGCCACTGATAATGTCGTTACTACGCCACTGATAATGTAGTTACTACGCCACTGATAATGTAGTTACTACGCCACTGATAGTGTAGTTACTACGCCACTGATAATGTCGTTACTACGCCACTGATAATGTTGTTACTACGCCACTGATAATGTAGTTACTACGCCATTGAAAATGTAGTTACTACGCCACTGATAATGTAGTTACTACGCCACTGATAATGTAGTTACTACACCACTGATAATGTAAGTTACTACGCCACTAATAATGTAAGTTACTACACCACTGATATGGTTCGAGGATGCAATATATTTCAACCTCGGATTTCACGTATCACGTAACATGTGCAGATAGATGGATTGATGACTGGAGTGTGAAGGAAAAGTGCAATGGTGACGATGATAATGCGTGCACCCATGTGGTAGAGACAGCGCTAACGATGAAGCCATTCGCAGTGCATTCAGGGTTCTCATTGGGTCTCTCTGTGGGTCTATGGATCTCTGTGTAAGTATATGGGTTTTTGTAAGTAAATGGGTCTCTCTGTGGGTCTATGGACCTATGTGTTATTCCATGGATTTTTAGCACTGATGATGAAGCCACTGCTACCCATTCCTTTTCAGCCATTAAGTGAATCCACCTGCATGCCTCATCACCTGAGACTTAAAATTTCCATCCCAACATGCAGTTTTTAGCCTCCTCAATCTGGAGTCAACCTTCCATTTACACAGGATGGATGAGTCATTGGTCATTTGTTTCTGGGGTGGTCGGGTGATTGGAAAATTATTTCCGAGTGGTCAGGTCATTGGAAATTGGTCTCTGGTTGGTAGGGTCACTGGATATTGGCTTATGGTTGGTAGGATTATTAGAACATTGGCATCTGAGTGGTTGGGGCATTGCCAGGCCTGGTTAGAGCACCTTCTCTCCGAGTCCATCGTTAACCAAATATGATGCTGATGCAGTTGATGATGCTGACCACCTTGATAGCGGTGTCCCTGATTTTGCTCCACCACCCACGTGTGGTCGGGTCTGCGAAGAGAACGGGAGAGGAGCGGGTTGAGAGGAGCCATGGTCGACGCTGGGTACCTTCAACGAGTAGGCAAGGGCCTCTCGCAGTGACGGACGGTGACCACGATGTGCGTTAACGTGCGGCAGCACCACAAGTTTATTTGCAAGTGATCTTTGGCCCTCGGTAGGGGAAAAAGTTCCCCACCCGCATTCTACTTGGCGCCGTGAGTTCTACACTCTATCGTCTTCTCCTCAGTATTTGGGTTCTGTGCTCAAGAACTGTACTCAGTGTTGAGTTGTGTACTCAGAGCCATACTCACTGCCCTTGACGAGCCAGAATGTTCTGACGTCCTGGCAGAGGAGGCCGGAGCTGCGGCCGAACAGGGATCGGTCGAAGATTTCTGGACCCGGAACGAAGGAGGAGGCCTCCGGGTTGTCCTTCTCCTGAACCGTCTGACCCTGTGACACGACCATCATCAACATCGTCGTCATCATCATTCAACGCTGTCATCTCTCTCCTGCACTATTTGATATATCATTATCATCATTATCAGCAGTCGTAATAACATAATTATCATAATTGGTTGTTTACCCTTCTATCTGGCAACAAAACTGACACCTTTTTACAAGGAGTCATGTTTGCATAGACCGCAATACCTGCAGTCATAATACAAACAAAAGACATAACTCTGATAATGTGCACTGTCCTTGAAGTTGATTGGTCCACACCTGAGACAGCTTTCCTTAGAGCCTAGTCTCACATGGTTTGGACCAGATGAGACTAGGCTCTAAGGAAAGCTGTCTCGGGTGTGGACCAATCAACTTCAAGGACAGTGCACATTATCAGAGTTATGTCTTTTGTTTGTATTATGACTGCAGGTATTGCGGTCTATGCAAACATGACTCCTTGTAAAAAGGTGTCAGTTTTGTTTCCAGATAGAAGGGTAAACAACCAATTATCATATTTTTACTGGCAAATGAGGTTCCCATAGAACATAATTATCATCATCATAAATTCTAGGAGCATCACCACCATTATTAATCACAACATCAATCATGAATACCAGTGGTGCTAATGGTGCCAGTGGTGATGTTGGTTCAAGTTGTTCGTGTTGTTGGGCTCACGTTGAGGTTCTTGAGGCTGTCTCTCAGCTTAGAGAGCGACGGGATATCTTCGGCGCCAAGTTTCCGCACGTAGCACTCGCCCGGGTCGTTCGTTCTCATCACCACGAGGTTCTACAAAATGTCAACATCACCGTCGACATCATCATCATCACCAACATCACAGTCATCATCAGTATCGTCCCCATCGTCAATATTGTCAACATCACCATGACCATCAAATCATTAACATAATATTTTTTCTATAAATCAATCAATCTTTATTTTACGGGCCAAAATTTCCCTCAATAAAGTAGGCATCAGTGCACATTGATGCGATAGTGCATTGTGTTAGGAGCACAATAGTAATTTTCAGCTGTTACTACAGAAGTGGTTATGACTAAGGACTATATTGGCATTGTACTGGTAGGAACGAAGTGGACCAGACCACCAATAGATTAATGTGTCTGTCCGTCCGTCCGTCCGTCCGTGTATCAACATCGCCCCCTACTGCAAACACTTGGCATGACCCTACAAAAACCTTTAGACTCAGTGACGCTATCCTGGTAGCAACATCGCCCCCTACTGCAAACACTTGGCATGACATGTGTAACATTCACTTATAATTCCCTGAGATAGCTTTTAATTAAAACTTTGAAATTAAATAAAAAAAACTCACAGCGCCCTAAAGCCTACAGCTAGGCCTAAAGCCTAGAACTAGGCCTGAAACTCTCCCTTCGTATCGTACCCCCGCGTGTGTGAAAGGGAGTTATGTTTAACAATGTTACATTCCCTCATGTTTTTAAATAGAAACATTTAAATTTAAAGCTTTTACATAAATCATTAAAACATTTAAATTAAAAATTTACTCACAGCACCCTAAAGCCTACAGCTAGGCCTAAAGCCTAGAACTAGGCCTCAATCTCTCCCTTCGTATCGTCCGATTTGGTGTAGCAACATCGCCCCCTACTGCAAACACTTGGCAGGACCCTACAAAAACCTTTTGACTCAGTGGGGCTTTCCTGGCTTAACAAGTGTAATAATAAACTTCGCTTCAAATTTACTTTACTGAAACGCAGCAAGTTTTTTTAACACAGAGACAAGATACATTTATTAACACAGAGACGAGATACATTTAATCGCCTTATTTGTGCACGAAAAGCATGGCGCGAGGCCTAGTGCGGCAGGCTTCGCGAGGCCTAGTGCGGCAGGCTTTGCGAGGCCTACTGCAGAAAAGGCATCGCGAGGCCTACTGCAGGGAAGGCTTCGTGAGGCCTAGTGCAGAGAAGGCTTCGCGAGGCCTAGTGCAGAAGGCTTCGCGAGGCTTAGTGCAGCAGGCTTCGCGAGGCCTGGTGCGGCAGGCTTCGCGAGGCCTACTGCAGAGAAGGCTTCGCGAGGCCTACTGTAGAGAAGGCTTCGCGAGGCCTAGTGCAGAAGGCTTCGCGAGGCCTAGTGCAGAAGGCTTCGCGAGGCCTACTGCAGGAGGCTTCGCGAGGCCTAGTGCAGCAGGCTTCGCGAGGCCTAGTGCGGTAGGCTTCGCGAGGCCTAGTGCAGAAGGTGGTGGTGGGGGGTGGTGGGGTGGTGGTGGGGTTGGGTGGGGGGTGGTGGGGGGGTGGTGAGGGCTGGTGGGAGGGGTGGTGTTGAGGGTGGTGTTGGAAATGAAAGACTACGAGTCTTTAAATCTCACAGCGTTTCTTGTCAAAACAAACACTTTTAATTAACGTTACACTAGAATACAGTAATTTTTTCTTTAACTCCTCTATACCCGGTCGATATCCCTGTACCGGTACTAAGTATTATTCCTACCAGCCCACCCCGCAGGGTCCTGTTTAATATACTTATGGCTTTAAAATTAATGATTGCGAGGATACTAAGGTTCAAGTGGGTTGGTGGTAGTGGAGCTCTTGGTGATGATGGTCGTGGCATGTACGGTCTGCGATGTGGTGAAGATGGCTGTGGAGTTTATGTAGATGGTGGTGCATAAAGATGCATGTATGGTGGCTAGTGGTGTGGTTGTGTCTCTTTGTGTGTCTCTCTCTAGGTATGTCTCTCTCTATGTCTCTCTGTGTGTGTCTCTCTCTCTGTATGTCTCTCTCTCTGTCTTTGTGTGTGTCTCCCTATATGTGTCTCTCTCTCTGTGTGTCTCTCTCTGTGTCTCTCTCTCCTTCCCTCGATGTGGTGTTGTCCCTCGTTTGTTTCCCTCGTTGTCCAACGAGCTGGACGTCTCACTAGCACAGCCACCGTTGCGTTGGTTAGTTTACATTGACATGCTAATATCTCACAATACAATGGCCACCTCCTCAGCTCTGCGTCGTTGTGGAGGTGCTTCAATCACAACCCCCACCCCCATCAAGGGTTCCCATCTTTGGATTTCCCACTCGCTTCGGCACAATCTCTAGCCCCCACCCTCTTGCCCGATACGGCAAATTCCTCGCCCCCCCCTCCCTCTCGGCTCTAGAAATATAAGGACTTATTTCAGCAGCCTGTTTCTCTCTCCCACCTGAAGACGATTGCTTGTGTGGCGATTGAAACGTCGTGATCTATTATTTTTTCTACCTACATGACTTTACCGATAGATAAAAAATTGTTGATGTTGTTTCTGCAGCTGCTGCGTGATGGACTCGCCTTGCCGTAGTCGAGCAGCGTGGTGGAGGAGACGTTGCCGTTCTGGATGTAGAAGGTGGCGATGTTCTCTTGGGGGTTCACCTGCACCGTCTGCTCCTCGGGATTCCCATCTTTGTCCTTCGTGATCACCTTATAGAGCTGCTCTCATTGGCACCAAATGACAAAAACAAGGATTGCCCCCAATGAGCCTTGAGAGACTTTTGGGGCAAGTGTTGTAAGCGAGCACCTATGAAGGCCGGCACGGCACACGAGGGGGTGGGTGGACAGCACCACGCCCGGCCGCTTTTGTTTCCCAAGTGGTGATGTTTACACACCGCACCAGGTACTCATTTCAGGCTGAGTCAACTTAGAGGGGGCCCAGCACGGGTCCAGATTATCGTCACCGAATTATAAACACGCGTGCACACACACACACAAACGCAACACGAATCAGGCTACATTCAAAACAATCTCTGATCAAATCACCCATAATAGAGCAGGCCCGATCACTTCCTATCTAGAAAGCTCAGCGGGGCTGAACCTGGATAGTGCTCAAACACGTGACCCGCATGCCCAAACAGGTCGTCATAGGGCCACGTGGTGGGCAGCGAAAGGCAGTGGAGGGCGGAGAAGCAGAACCTCCTCTTGTCTATACTCCCCCTGCCCCCCTTCTCCGCCTTCACCAACTCGCATTGACCGTCGCGGTAAAGTATGGTCGCGTATCCAACGTGGCTGCACATGCAGTGAGAGGCTGAATCCACTTCTTGAAGAAGCCGACGAAGCGAAACGTCGGTCGTAATGCCGAACAACACGCGTTGCAGCCTAAACACGCATCTCAGAGCCAGGCCTATCGTATCATTTTCTGTTACGCGTGTAGCGTCGCAAACGCGTATAAACACACCGCCTGTATCCACTTACCTGCAGTTGTAGCCAGAGGTCTGTAGGGTGTACTAGCCTGTACAAGGGGATAGAGAGAGAGTCGGACCCAGGTGAGGCTGGGTTCCCCTCCCCTACCCCAGGTGGGGGGCTAGGGGGGGGCCTTCCAGGATCCTCTGGAAGGTTCCAGAAAGGGGGCGATACCAGGGGCGGAGGGTCCCCTCGAGGTGTATAAAAGGGGCACCCCAAGCACAGCTCGGGGTAGTGCTACGAAGATGAAGACTGAAGACCAGCTAGGCTAGGACCCTGGAACCTCGAGCCCGCTGCCCTTGTAAGGGCCGGGTCGAGCTTGGACCAGTGGTCGGACCCGTACCTTGGCCGGGTCGGGTCAGAGTAGCCTTCCTAGCTAGAACCCTGGGACCTCGAGCCCGACGTCCTTCTCAGGGCCGGGTTGGGCTGGGACCAGTGGTCGGGACCCGTACCTTGGCTGAGTCGGGTCAGTCAGCCTCCCCTAGGCACCGATAGCTGGAGGGCTAAAGAGTTAGGTTGCTAAGTGTGAGGTCACGTTAGCCCGGAGGCTGTACCTCCCTAGATAGTGTACGTTAAGGGAGTTAGTTAAACAATAAACCGTGTTGCCTGTACGACAACGTCTCCGTCTCCATAAAGAACTCACTACACACGCATCTGAGAGCCAGGCCTATCGTATAATTTTCTGTTACGCGTATAAGGAAGCGTTAATCGTCGTCATCGTCACAATAATGCCCTGCCATTCCCATGGGCTCAATTCGAAGTCTATCCCATTCCAAGTGTGCCATCTTCTCCTGTGAGCTAAAAAGATTTAAAGTATTAATCTCGTTCAAGTCCATTACCCTTGAGCATATATTTTATTTCCCACTGGTTTTCAATGTTTAATAATGTTCATTCTCATGGCCGCAGAATCCCCGAGGGGCTCCCCATCGCGAATGATGCAGTTGGTCATCAATGATTATTCGGCACGCAACTATCCGGCTGCTGCTTCCAACATTACCCATCGGTCCTGGGCTGTTCTGCCTCACGGCAGGTGTTGTGCTCCGTGGGAGGAGTGGAGGTGTGCGCATACAGGAATTTCCTGTTTTATGCTGAGTTTGGTCACGTGACCAGGAAGTTCCGATTTGACAGCCTTTCAGCCACGAGACTGGAGGTCTGCCATTACACAGAGTTCAAGATGGCGGCACACATCGCGTCCTAGTGAAGGCAGCTGTAACTGTCCATTGTGGGACTTTAAGAAGCATTGTCTGTAAGTTCGTTTATGTTCTTATAATACTGGGAATGCTGTTATAATGTTAGAATGACCGTTATAATGCTGTAAATGCCTTTATAATGATGTTAAATTGTTATAATGAATACGAGGCCTAGTTAACAACGAAGCCTGCAACTTTCCTTATTGTGAATGTTACTTGTAATTTAATAAGTCGAGTCAAACTTGTACCCAAGTAACTATATTGCGATCTTGAGAGCAAGGATGACGAAATATCTCATCCACAATTTAGTGTTATGTGTAGTACTGTACATTTGGGGTGCAGTGTGATGATTACACGATGTGCCCTTATTTAACACAGTAGCTTATTAGCTTGTATAGCTATTAAGTACTAATGTAGGTGCCCGGTCGATCCAGGATCTATTGTTGAGTTCAGGTTATCTAAGGCAATGTTATGATGATGTAGTGTTCATTCATTGTATTGATATTACCAAGTATTAACATATGCTGTATTTGTGCTGTGTTTTTCCATCAGTTTTACCTCGTTCAATTCAATACATTACGTTTGGAGTCGGATGTTCACCCTGGCTCTGAGGGTTTATTGGATGCGAGGTTAACTACTTGGATAGCGGTGCAACGCAGCGCACAGCGAGGCCGAGACAACGGCCGATCCGGCAAAACCGTCAAAATCGCTCCAAAGGCTGTTAACCAGTCCGTGCGATCGGCACCACGTGCGTGACAAAAGTACCTTCGCTTGATTTTAGTGTTAAATATGAAATACAGTACATTATACACTACCGGTACACACAACTTAAACAATGAAAATTCTGCACGTATATAGATCGCCCATGCAGAGTCTTCAAGATTTGAGTGGTACGTAACTTTTTAAAAGTAGGATATTTATTTTCTGTCTATTTGTATGTTTATTTATTCAAATTTCACATCGTAAAACATATCACAACACCTTAAAAACAATGGCAAACAAGAATTTGCAAAAATAATCTATTTGAAATCATGATTAGCGATTGTCTGGCATTTTTGGAAAATTTGCCGCCCCTCTCCACCCCCTACGATGCCGCCGGATAATCGATGATCATCTACCACATTCTCAAATACAAACACAACGGTGAACCTTTACGAGGGATGTGTTCCCCTCCCAACCCCCCACCCCCTCCAAAAAATAAATCCTCAACAAGCCTAGCAACGACATTTTTTTTTAAGTTCCAGCAAAGAAGGAGTAACAAACAACCCCCTCTCGACGTTTCAGAATGATCCGAAATGTAATGTCACACGAGGTAACGTCACGCCCGTCGTCTCGCTCCTTCCCCCCTTAATTTAAAAAAGGCACCGTCACGTGACGTTGCTTCGACGATGTTACGTCACTTGCTTACGTTATTAAAAACGTGAAAATATTTGCATGCGAGTTATCGTTCCACCGATGGAACTTTGCATGAAAGTAATAAATAAACGTAAGTTGTTACATGTCAGTTTTTTTGTTATTACCTTTTTAGTGCACAATCTTGTTTTATTTGAAAAACATCTAAAAATTTGATTGAAATCTGAAATTGAAATAAAAAACTGAAAATCGGATGTCATACAAAAATATACGAAAATGAAACTCGTCACTATTACTCACACACATATATACAATCCACACGCCAATGCATCGTTACACACTGGCCTCGAAATATAGGGCTAATTCAGGGGTTGCTTATCACTGCATCGTCGAGATTGCCCCGATTTTAGCGCTAAGCTCGTTGTTGTGAGCGTCGCTATTCTGCCCTCCATTGTTACTTGGAGGCGACTGCTCCAACTGCCCAGGAGCTAAAAGCATCGGGACCCATTGTCACCATTTGTGTCGCAGAACGAGGCGTCAGCTGCCTTCTCTAAAAGGTCCAGAGAGCCGTGCGGCACCACGACACACTCTCGGGCGACCAACAACAACAGCCATTCGCCTCTAAGTGGCAGTGACTTCACAACAGTGATTGTGCCTGGCTAGGTGCACTTTGAGGCCACGTGAAGTGTCGAAGGGTTGTTGGCTACGGGGCATGCCAAAGTGCCATGGGTTGACTGAGATGATTGGCAGATGCACCAACTGTGCTCCCTACTGTGCCAACTTGCTCGATTTTAGCGCTATGCTCGTTGTTTTGAGCGTCGCTACTCTGCCCTCCGTTGTTACTTGAAGGCGACTGCTCCAACTGCCCAGGACTATCTTTCACGAACCTCCTCCCCACGGAAGCCGATCTTGACACCACTGGTACCAGCCATCGACCAGTCGACTCGGCCTCGCCGTGGCTAGATGTTAACTACCTTGCTTGGTATACAGGAGCTGTTAGCGAGCACACGAGTGGGTGGGTGGCCAACACCACACCCGGCTGCCTTTGTCTCACTCGTGGGGATGCTTACACGTTGTACCAGGTACTCATTTGAGGCTGAGTCGACCTCGGGGAGGCCTAGGGACCGCTTCGGATAATCGTCCCTGTGGTGTTGGGCCGTGAGCGGGAATCGAACCCGGGTCGCCAGGTTCGTAGCACAGCACGCTACCCGCTACCCACTACACGACCGCACACGCACGCACCTCTGTTGCGTTCTTGCCCCCAATGAAGACTCCCAGGAGCACGGCCGTCACCACCACCACGATCAGCAGCAGCAGCGTCGCGGAGATGATGATGAACTTGCGGCTGAACCTGGACGACTGAAACAATCACAACGCAAATTGAAAACTGTTTCTGATTTTACCAGGCAAAGCCCACTGAAATATGCAGCTTTTTTTCAGAAGCGACTGACCTGGCCACAAATGATAGCTCAACAAAGTGGCGTACCATCATGTGGACATTTATAGACGCCACATTCTCTAAACGTGTGATGTTCATTCTAAACGTGGAGGGAAAACCCGGAGGACCCGGAGAACTATCCACGCGACCACGGGGAGAGTGAGATGCAAACTACAAACATACAGCAGGCGTCAGGGTCGAGATCGAACCCACGACCTCCTGTATATCAGGCGAGGTAGTTAATATCTCGCCACCGTGACGCCCAAAGGACATGACCACCACCCCACCGATACAGCAATAATCACCACCACTGCCAACAACATAGCACACGTGATAATTACAAACACACTTACACAGCGCATCACACAGCCACTACAACTGAAACGTACGAGCGAAAACAAAACGACAACAAAAAAGTGTATATTATTAAAGGCTGTGCGGATCCGAGATGTCTGTGGTTGTTGTCTGGCTCGCCGTTCTCACCGAAGAGATGTCGCTACCCAGGATGCGATCTTTCTCCATGATGCTGAAGGGGCTCTCAGTGACTGTCAGTGACCTCCTCTCTCTGTGCGTGCTGCTCCTGGTGAGACCAGATCTCGGTAGGTCTCCTTATATACACAAGGCCATGGCTCGGGGGAAAGGGAGCCCCTTTTTGGGCTGACTTGCATTTCTGACAAATACGTGTATAGATGTGGGTGCGACGTTTACAAACAATGCACATTTATTTCTATAGAATCTCGTGTTTAATCACGAAAGTCAAAACCAAATGGTCCTGAAATTTACGGTGCTTTGAGAATCTGTCAAAACAGACACGCGCTGTATGCGTGTTCGTGATGTCTCTATGTAGTTTCGTTTCATTTTTTCTCAACACACGAGGATATGCATTGTAAGCTTTTCAAACACGCCTCCCTTCAAACACGCCTCCCACTCTCTCTCTCTCGAGAGAGAGAGTAGGATGCTTTGCAGTAAACATATTGCAAAATCAACTCATGAATGGCAAAATCAAGGAATTACATTTAAAGTTACTTGGGTGGTGTTTGGTTTCGCCGATTTGCACCATATAAAATCTACATTTTACCGGTTTAAATCCGTTTTATGGAATGGTTAATCAGAATCGAACCAAACCAGAACGGTGCCTGAAATACCATTTCTTATATTCCCTCATATCGATTATAATCGGTTAGATTACTTGAACACGTTAATCGGATAACAAAGCAAATAGATGCCACATGGGCTACTAGACGGGAGGCAATGGGCTGGTGCTGACAAGGCCTTCGTGCTGGCCTTGGCTTGTATTGGGTCATTAATTAATTAACGTTAGGTGTCCTTGTCATGATCCTTACGCGTGCATTAAGGGTTGACGAGGCCCCTGTGAATCTCCAACAGAGTTGAAAGCGGGTGATAGCTAGTCGTGGAGTAAAACTCAGTGACGAGTAGTTTGTAAGTTTAATGTGGAATGCAAAGCAGGTTTTGGTAAATGCCAGTGTTATTAGAGGTTGAATTGAGTATGAGCTTGGCCTAGGAGAGCCGTAAAGGCAGTAACCATCGTGTTTTTAGTATAAAATATGATAAAGCATTTGTTTACATACATAGTCGGCATCTATATTCAAATTGTCTTCAAATTTCGACGTGAGATAAGAATCGAGCAAGATGCCAAGATACGAATATGAGGAAACATTTTGAGTACGTATTTTTTTTGTACTGCTGACAGTGACAAAGGGCTTCGATCTGCAGCAGAATTGAGACTCGTAAAAGTATCACGTTTCGTCTTCTTTGTGCAGTGGCATAGTGCTGGCTGCTGGCCAAAAAGGGGAACTGCGGTGTACGGCAGTGTTGAAGTCAGCAGGCCATGATAGCTAGTAGGTTCCAGAGAGGGGGCATGGCGGGGGGGAGTGAGGTCACGCTGGGGGTCTAAGAGGTGCCTCCACGTCTTATCGTCTCCGAGTTAGTCACTACATTTGTATTCAGATGGAGTTTCAAAGATAGCAGAAAGAAAATTTGTGGATTTCACACCTGATGATGATTGCTTGTCCATAATCAACGTTTTTGGGTTTAGATCGCGTTTATTTATAAATGTGTCGTAACCCTCCACCACCCGACACGGCCAATCAGTAAAAATGTGTCACGTTGACAAAGACAAATAGTTCACTGCTTTAGCCCACCGGTGTGTTGAAGCAACAACATTTACAATTTGAGTACGACGTTTCGCTGGTAATTGCAACCAGCATCATCGGGCAATTCGCCAGAATGGTGAGGCTCTCCTGTGTCTCCCGTTCTTATATAGAGCAGCAGCAGGGTGACGTCATCATTAACTCATTAACTCATCAGGTGCCAAGATTCAAGGGGGGAGTGATTGTAATTATATACTAGATTAGTAATCAGGCTATTGTTACGATGCGAGTTGTAGATTAGTAATCATTTGGAATGTGTTTTATTGTGATTATGCTACATTAGTAATCAGTTAGTGGTTGTTTCCCTTATAAGTAATTGTAATGTATCTTATTTAATAATACGCTTGTGTTGCAGTCGAAACGTCGTGAGAATTTGTATTGTTTTTATTAATATTATTTTATTATTTCCATTCTACGTGACTTTACCGAAAGAACCAAGAATATTATTGCAGTTGTGAGAATTTTGTAAGAATTGTTTCTACTCCCCTAAGTGTAAATGCTCTAACGTCAAACAGAGGGGTGGAATCTTGATTTGAGGCTTTCGTGACTGCAGGAATCCATACTCTTTGGTTCTTTCGGTAAAGTCACGTGGGTATAAAATTAAATAAATTACGACGTTTCCCACCTGATGACGGACGATTGTGGTGCGCCCGAAACGTCGTAATTTAAGAGTATAGAGAGGGGTGGAAATTTCACATCCAGTATCCAGTGAGCAGAATGAGGCTTGATCGATCGAATGCTGGTGACACTGCGAGACGTTATGAAGTTTGCTGATATAGAACCAATGCTCCTGAAACTATGTCCAGAAGAGATATGAAAAGTTTGGAATTGGGCGAAGACTTTGAGCTAAGCATGTATATGCTTGTGCCTGTGTAATATGAGGATATATCTGGCTCACTGACGTATCACAACTCGTCATGGTGATTGGCTCTGCCGGTCCTGGTTTACAGCCAATGGGGGGAAGCCTGGGGGCATGGCCCTGACGTGATGGAAAGGTGACAGCTATAAGGATTGGTTCTGCTGACTTTGGCCACAGCCAATGGGGAGATGAGTCAGGGGCGTGGTCCCGGGAGCTGACGAGGGAGCCTGGAAGTTTCCATGCAGGCTAACGAGGATTGGCGGAAACGAACCACGTGACCCGGGTATTAAATAGGGGTGGAGACGAACGACACGTGGTCAGAACGGGAACGAACAGTGGAAGGGGGCCACGCGGGAGCGGGGCTCCGAGTTGCCACGTGGCAGTGCGTCTGTCTCTCTATCTGTCCCTCTCACGCTGCCTATCAGCATTGTGAAGTAAATGTAACATAAGTTGAATAAAAGACGGATTCCAGAAGTCGTCTCAACGAGCTTTATTACACCTGTATGTGTGGGGAGTGATAGTGTAGTGGTTAGCGTGCTGCGTTATGAACCCGGCGACCCGGGTTCAATTCCCGCTCACGGCGAGCACCAGTGACAATTATCTTAACTGGCCTCCTCTAGGTCGACTCAGCCTCAAATGAGTACCTCGTGCCGTGTGTAAACATCACCACTGGGGAGACAAAGGCGGTCGGGCGTGGTGCTGGCCACCCACCCCCTCGTACGCCGTGCCGGCCTTCATAGGTGCTCACGAACAGCACTTGCCCCAATAGTCTATTAAGGCTATACAGGGAATCTTTGTCATTGTACAGCATGTTATCCAATAATCCAGCACTTCTGCTTCATTTAGCAACTTCATTGCCACGTCAACATTTCTCAATGGCATTCGTGAAAATATTTAGGATTTGCAAATGTGCTTTGAACGTTTCTCGTAAACAAGATCTCAACTTTGTGCGGAATTATCGTAATTAAATACAATTATAATTTCATAATACTTATTATTGATATTATATTTTGTCGACAACCCAATACCATACATTTCATGCATGCGTACGTGGATTTTTCTCCAGCTCCCCACCACATTCATAATCAATATCACGCGTTCTGAGTATACGGCTGCTATACATTTCCACACGATACACAAATTGAAAAATAAGAACAGGTTTTACCCTTTATGGCAATAAAACAGGCGTTAAGATCTTGACTTAAAGCTTTCGTGACTGCAGGAATTCATATTCTTTGGGTCTTTCGGTAAAGTCACGTAGATAGGTTCAAAGAAAATAACAAAAAATAACAACAAAAATAATAAAAAACGACGACGTTTCGATCGCAACACAAGCGGTCGTCATCAGGGTTCACCCCGCCTATTATTTGGGTCACCCTTTTCCTGATGACGACCGCTTGTGTTGCGATCGAAACGTCGTCGTTTTTTGTGATTTTCTTTGAACCTATCTACGTGACTTTACCGAAAGACCCAAATAATAGGCGTTAAGATGTTCAAGCACCAAATAGAAACCTTTTGCAAGGGATCAAGTCTGCATGAACCACACAATACTTGCGGCGAACATGCAAACAAACACGCTCTGATAATATCTGGTGTGGTCTTTAAAACTGATTGGCCTCCACCAGACAGCCTTCTTTATGACCTCGTCTCACCATTGTCAGACCAGAAAACAACTCCAAAAGGCAAACAGTACAAAAACAAGGCACGTATCAGATCATTTATGGCTCAGGTAAGCAGCTATATCATGTGACCTTTGTTACCAGGTATTCATCTGAAATCAACCATTTATATCAGGGGTGGGGAACCTTTTGTCTGCCAAGGGCCATTTGGATATGTATAACATCATTCGCGGGCCATACAAAATTATCAACTGAAAAATTAGCCCGTTATATTTGGTCAAACATTTAATTAACTCACCCCTAAAGTGATGGCTGGAACCGCTTCTCTTTGGTGTGGCGTGTGATGTTAGCTGGTATTGATGATGTTGCTACTCGCAACTGCTTTTCCAGGTTTGCTCCTAGATTTATTGAATTTCGAGTCCCGCCTGTGGTTGCCTTGGCAGGGCCAGATACCAAATGATTTCACGGGCCTTACACGGCCCGTGGGCCGGACGTTCCCCACCCCTGATATTTTATATTAAGAACGGACTTTAGTTTTTTTTAGTATGGTTTCCCAGTGTGGTTTGAGTGTCCGTGTTACGCTGATGTAGCCCAAGTTTGAGTTTAAATTCCTGCTAGGGAAATCTATGATTTTGAAACATGAGGAGGTCTATCGTCTAAATGCTTAAGCCAACAATAATTATTTTTAAAAATGTAAAAGACCTATCTGCATGAAAACCACGTAATAACGCTACCCATTCACGTTGTGGAACAGCCCACCAAAGCAGACATGACAGAACTACCCTCGTCATGTGATCTCTGGTCCGCACACTCAGGGGTTAGCACATACCCACCCATACTGCGACCGAGATTAATACAACTTAAACTTTTTTTTTTTACCAGATAAGACCCACTCAGCTATACAGCTCTTTTTCAGAAGCGACCTGGTCACAAATGATGGCTCAACGAAGTGGTTTATCATCATGTGAAAATTTTAAACAGCAATCAAATACTCTTAAATACACGTCGATTTTAAATGTGGTGGGCAAAACCGGAGGACCCAGAGAAAAATCCATGCAACCACGGAGAGGACATCCAAACTCCAAATCTACAGAAGGTGTCAGGGTCGGTATCGAACGCACGACTTCCTGCGTAACAGGCGAGGTAGGTAACATCTCACCACCATTACTAGAGCTGGAATTTCACCAACTTTAATACAGAACCCACATTTTACATTTGTGTGTGTGTGTGCAGATAATGATGACCAGGTTGAGACCTTTAACTCACTACTACACGTGAGAACCCAATTAAATCGCAACTTTCTGAAATCCGGATGAGCAGCTCGGGGATGTCAGCAGTGTCAGCTCAGCTCTCTAACCTCTCAGCCACCGGGCCACCAACAGTGACACGACTCAACACGACTATCATCACCATCATCATCTTATCTTTCGCACAATACGATTAGCACGTGTGGCTACGTGCGGTGCGAAAAGTTCAACATACATACGTTCACCTTGTTTATATTCATAGAGCGCCTTCACTCAAGGCGCCTAACATAGTTTAAACAACGGTAACATCATATACTTATTTAGATGGCAAGGGAGTGCAAGGGCTGAGCAATGAGTGACCGCGATAGAGGGGTGCGTAGGGGGTCACAAAGGGGATATGGGGGAGGAATGGGATGGAGTGTGCGGAGCGAGGGGATGGAAGAGGAAGAGAACAGGGCCCGATTCAGATGTTGTAGGCCCCTGGGCTACAGGTACTGTGAGGCCCCCAGTAATATTTTAAAAAGGAAAACAAAGTGAAAGAAAAATCGAATTTACTTTTACAAGGCTAACAACAAATAAAATTCAGCATTCACAAGTGAAATCACTTTATCTCTGGAGGCCGCTCCAGCTGGTGGAGGCCTCTGGGCTTGCAGCCCCTAAAGCCCCGTGCCTTAATCCGGCCCTGGAAGATAATGGCCTGGATGGTCTCTCCCAAAGCCGTCGGCCACCTCTCGCGATCCCACAATGGTGAGGCAAGCCGATTCCCACCGCTCCATCTCCTCCGGTGGATGTCTTCACGGGACGCGTTCCATTGCCGGGGCTCTGGGGGCCCACCCTTGCCGTCGTTATTTTCGACCGCGGGCCAACGCTGTGCAGAGCAGCAGCAGCAACTGCAGCAGCAGCAGCAGAACTCCGCAGTGGAGAAGTGGGGCGACTCTACAACAGCTGAGCACCAAGGGGGGGAGTGGTTTGTGAAACGGCAAAAGTTTATTTCAAAAGTCTTCTTCAGAAGGGCAATCGCGTATCTGCAATAGCGATCGGAGACACACCCTCCCACGTCACAACACCGCAGCCGAATTCCTCTGTTAATGGGATTGAGCGTCAATGTTAATATTTTACACCCAAATATTATGAGTATTTGACATATTTAAATCAACTTTAATATCAAAGTCTTAATTGTGCATATATTCATTAACCACCAACAACTCAATTAACAGTCAATTAACATTAGCGACTCCCTGTCGGTCGATTGACATTCAAGTAATATCAATTTAAGTTACATGCAACTTACCGGTCCAGAAGTTAGCACAAATATAAATTGGACGCGTGCACGTGGGGACCCGGAGTCCAATCCCTGATCACCACTGATCACCACTGCCTTCTCTTATCATCATCATCATAATGAAACGCACCTGGCTACCAGTAGCTGTGCAAAATGGTTTATTAGGTTCCCTTATACTACAGAGTGCACAATTATAGTGTAACACGTGTGAGGCTTTCGCAACCAATATTATTCATAATTAAGGGTTTTGGGTTAGATCGCGTTATTTATAAATGTGTCGCAACCCTCCACTACCTGATACGGCCAATCAGTAAAAAATGTGTCACGTTGACGAAACTATTTGTCTTTTGTCAAAGTGACACAATCAGCCTCATCAGGCGATTTGCCACACGCGTGTAAACCACAACAAGCGGCGCCAGGAGTGGCCGCTACAGAAAAGCAGCAGGCGTCCTTCACATTGTACGAATACACTTTTGATTTTTTTGTAAAAAGTACGCTTCGTTATTCTCTTTGTTCGTCGCACGCACGAGTGTCGGAACACAAAATAAAATGTTACTTCACCAAACCGCACGTGCGCGTGGAAGTGACTCGTTACGGCTCGCCCTTATAATCGCAGGAACGCGATCCACACGCGCGCAGTGCGCCCACAACAAGCCCGAGGGAGCGGTGGGCGCGATGGTTCGGGGGGCACCGCTGCGCTGCTGAACCCTCCACCACCTGAGTTCGATCGAGGGCTGCGGCGAGCGTCAGTGGCGAGCGGTGTGTGAACTCGGGCGAGAAGTGCCCCTTCACACGCACGTGGTCACGTCAACCCCCCCCCCCCGGTGGCTGTAACAGCGTGGGGAAGGTCCTCATCCAGCAGTAGATTGACAAGGTGGGGACTTTACATTCTTACAGTTGAACATCAGTCGTGCGGTCTTTTATTGAGCGCATTGTACCCCGAACGCAGGTGGGACATGGGATTGGAGCAAATGTGAACTTGTCGAGCGAAAAAAGACATTGATACCCTTAGATTCTTTCGGTAAAGTCACGTAGGTATAAAATAAAATAAATCACGACGTTTGATGGCAACACAAGCGGTCGTCCTCAGGCGGAAAAAAATAAAATATATTTTTTATTTTATTTTGTTTTCTTTTTCTACCTACGTGACTTTACCGAAAGAACCAAACAGTATGGATTCCTGCAGTCACGAAAGCTTCAAATCAAGAAAGACATTGCTTGTCCGGCAGGCTGGTGCAGTGGTAACATCCGTGCCTGAAAGCAAAAAGGCCCCTCGGTTCGATTCCCAATTTGGGCACCTTTCTCTGTGTGTGGAGTTTGTCAGTTTTTTCCCACTCTTCTCCATGGGTTTCATCCCGCGACTTACAAAAAAAAATCCCCGCACATTCCACGCAGTGTGACTCCGCATTGGCCAAACATCCCAAATTACTCAACTGTGGCAACTTGATAGGACCCTTTTGTAAAGAAGAGTCCTGGATAACCACGAGGGCCAGGCGGGTGATCAATGCCAAACTCGGGTCGCTGGGTTCGTAGCGCGGTGCTGCGTTACGAACCCCGCTGACGGCCAACACCCAGTGACGATTATAATCTGAACCGGTCCAGGGCATCCCCTAGGCCGAATCAGCCTCAAATGAGTACCTGGCGTGCGGTGTGTAAACATCGCCGTTGGGGAGACAAAGGCGGCAGGGCGTGGTGTTCGCCACCCCACCCCTCTCTGGGCGTTCTTCGAGACGACCTGAAGATTTCGTGCGGACTGCCTGAAAAGTCGGGCAGCAGCCACTCAGACGAGCCTTTCATTTTTAAGAACCTGCCTGCATATTTGAGTTGCTGTCTGTTCTACAACAACGCGGTTGTAGTTACTTCCCTGAAGAACTGCGCGATATGGAAAAATCTCGTTATGATAAATAATATATAATACACTAGCTTTACTACCCGGCTTTGCCCGACACTTGGATTTTTGTCTTGGATTAATAGACGGCTTACGCAGAGGGGGGGGGGGGTGCGTGACGTCAGCAGGCACACTGCGTGACGCTGCCGCATGCGGGTGACATCACAGAAGTGACGTCACCGCTCACTCGCCGTGCAAAATATATCCATTATTGCGCCCCCCCCCCCCCATGCAAAAGTCTATTTCTATACGTTTTGCATTGTGTACTGCATGGAAGCTACCCACATGCCAAATTTAAAGTTTGTTGCATGTTGGGAAGTATGCTAAACATTTCGAAAAGACACACATTCACAAATTGCCCTTTTTTTTATATAGATGGGGGTAAAGCACAGTGCGCGATATCGTGACACGCGTTATATCCAATTCGCATCCGCGTTATAAAAAAAAAGTTCCGTAATACATTCGTCGCGTTATATCCAATGAACACACGCGTTATAGGAGAACAGACTGTATTCCTCAAATACCCTGATTAAAAAATAGAAATGTGTTTGGAGTGCATCAACAATGGCAAAAGTAATGATGACGCGGTCCAAAAGTGAGCTTTCACCTTCGCAGTTTAATGCACCCGTTGCTGATTACTCATAAAAACATCGGTTCAGTGATTAAAACATCAGGACAGACCATTAATAAACAAAATAATTGAAAGTTGCAATCACTCTATGGAATATCTTTATTAAAATACGGGGTCATTAAATTGAGTACATATATAACGTGCACTCGTTTTCAGATAATGCATTCCTGAAATGGAAAAATAAACCACCCTATAATATTTGGAAAACAATATAGAAAGTCTGTGAGGAGAAAAAAACGATAATAATGCGTGCACCCATGTGGTAGAGACAGCGCTAACGATGAAGCCATTCGCAGTGCATTTAGGGTTCTCATTGGGTCTCTCTGTGGGTCTATGGATCTCCGTGTAAGTTTATGTGTTTTTGTAAGTATATGGGTCTCTCTGTTAGTCTATTTCTGTCTGTAAGTATTTAGGTTTTTGTACGTAGATGGATGTCTCTGTGTAAGTATATGGGTCTTTGTAAGTATGTGGGTCTCTCTGTAAGTCTATGGACCTCTGTGTAAGTCTATGGGTCTTTACAAGTCTATGGGTCTCACTGTGAGTCTATCGTTCTCTCTGCGGGTCTATGGATCTCTGTGTCGATCTCTAGCGTTGATGATGAAGCCATTGCCACCCATTCCTTTCCAGTCATTAAGTGAATCCACCTGCATGCCTCATCACCTGAGACTTGAAATTTCCATCCCAACATGCAGGATTTTAGCCTCCTCAATCTGGACTCAACCTTCTATTTACGCAGGATGGATGAGTCATTGGTCATTTGTCTCTGGGGTGGTCGGGTGATTGGAAACTTGTTTATGAGTGGTCAGGTCATTGGAAATTGGTCTCTGGATGGTAGGGTCACTGGATATTGGCCTGTGGTTGGTAGGATTATTAGAACATTGGCATCTGAGTGGTTGGGGCATTGCCAGGCCTGGTCAGAGAACCATCTCTCTGAGTCCATCATTAACCGAATGGGATGGTGACACCAATGTAGCAGGGGATGATGCTGCACACCTTGACAACGGCGTTCTTGATTTTGCTCCACCACCCACGTGTGGCCGGGTCTGCGAAGAGAACGGGAGAGGAGGGGGTTGAGAGGAGCCGTGGTCGACGCTGGGTACCTTCAACGAGTAGGCAAGGACCTCTCGCAGTGACGGACGGTGACCACGATGTGCGTTAACGTGCGGCAGCACCACACGTTTATTTGTAAGTGCTCTTTGGCCCTCGGTAGGGGAAAAAGTTCCCCACCCGCGTTCTACTTTGTGCCGTGAGTTCTACACTCTGTCATCTCCTCAGTATTTGGGTTCTGTGCTCAAGAACTATACTCAGTGTTGAGTTGTGTACTCAGAGCCGTACTCACTGCCCTTGACGAGCCAGAATGTTCTGACGTCCTTGCAGAGGAGGCCGGAGCTGCGGCCGAACAGGGATCTGTCGAAGATTTCTGGACCCGGAACGAAGGAGGAGGCATCCGGGTTGTCCTTCTCCTGAACCGTCTGACCCTGTGACACGACCATCATCAACATCGTCGTCGTCATCATTCATCGCTGTCATCTCTCTCCTGCACTATTTGATATATCATTATCATCATCATTAGCAGCAGTAGTAACAACATCGTTATCATTATCATCATCATAAATTCTAGGAGCATCACAACCATTATTAATCACAGCATCAATCATGAATACCAGTGGTGCTAATGGTGCCAGTGATGGTGTTGGTTCGTGTTGTTCGTGTTGTTGGGCTCACGTTGAGGTTCTTGAGGCTGTCTCTCAGCTTGGAGAGCGACGGGACATCCTCGGCGCCAAGTTTCCGCACGTAGCACTCGCCCGGCTCGTTCGTTCTCATCACCACGAGGTTCTACAAAATGTCAACATCACCGTCGACATCATCATTATCACTATCACCAACATCACAGTCATCATTAGTATCGTCCCCATCATCAACATCCTCAACATCACCATGACCATCGAATCATTATCATCATATTTTTTTCTATAAATCGATCAATCTTTATTTTACGTGCCAACATTTCCCTCAATAAAGTAGGCATCAGTGCACATTGATGCGAGAGTGCATTGTGTTAGGAGCACCATAGTAATTTTCGGCTGTCACTACAGAAGTGGTTATGACTAAGGACTATATTGGCATTATGAATATACTTCATATCTTTAAAATGAAAGATTGCGAGGATACTAAGGTCCAAGAGGGTTGGTGGTGGTGGTGGCGGTGGAGCTATAGGTGATGATGGTCGTTGCATGTACGGACTGCGATGTGGTGAAGATGGCTGTAGAGTTTTTGTAGATGGTGGTCCATTAAGATGCATGTATGGTGGCTAGTGTTGTGGTTGTGTCTCCAAGGTCTAGCAGATGGTGTTGAATGTGGCAAGTGATGTCAGGTCATGGGCGGTGGAGGTGGTAGAGTTCGTGCAGGTGTTGGAGATGTAGGGGCTGATGGTGTAAGTGTTTCAATGTTTAGGTGATACTCAAAACCTCAGAGATGGCAATGGAAGTGATATTAGAATTGTAGACCCTGGAGGTAGTGACGGAGGTGCAGAATGGTGGACGTCACGTTGCAGGTCTAGGAGGTGGTGGAGTTAACGGCGGACATGTAGATCATGGGCACGGTGCAACAGTTAGAGGTCTAGGAGGTGTTGGAGATGCTCATAGATGCGGGCCATGTGGAGGTTTCTGCAGTGGGAGCTGGGTTCTTGGCTGCAGATGTGGTTTGCCTGTCACTCTCTCCGTGGTCGGCGTAGATTTCTTTCTTGGGATCCTCTCTCCACATTTAGAAACATGCATTAAGATTATTTAGATTATTTCGATTATTTTGGTGGTATAAATGTCCAAATGATAGGCCACTTTGTTGAGCTACCATTTGTGGCCAGGTCGCTTCTGAAAATTAGTTCATACCTCAGTGGGCTTTGCCTGGTAGTATGGGGATGATATAGTTGTTGTATTTGTTTGTGTTTGGGTGATTTGTTTACCTTAATTGTACTGTCGTGTTTTTTGTATTTTTTGTTGTTGTAACGATCTTACCCGCCCCGCCTGGACATCTGTGAAAAAGAGCTTCATAGCTCATCGGATTTCTCCAGTATAAATACTGATTCTGATTCGTTGATGTTGCTGCTGCTGCTGCTGCGTGATGGACTCGCCTTGCCGTAGTCGAGCAGCGTGGTGGAGGAGACGTTGCCGTTCTGGATGTAGAAGGTGGCGATGTTTTCTTGGGGGTTCACCTGCACCGTCTGCTCCTCGGGCTTCCCATCTTTGTCCTTCACGATCACCTTATAGAGCTGCTCTCATTGACACCCAATTACAAAAACAAGGATACCCCCCTATGAGCCTTGACAGACTTTTGGGGCAAGTGCTGTAAGCGAGCACCTATGAAGGCCGGCACGGCACACGAGGAGGTGGGTAGCCAGCACCACGCCCGGCCGCTTTTGTTTCCCAAGTGGCGATGTTTACACACCGCACCAGGTACTCATTTGAGGCTTAGTCAACTTAGGGGAGGCCCAGCACGGGTCCAGATTATCGTCACCGAATTATACACACGCGTGCCCACACACACACACACAAACGCAACACGAATCAGGCTACATTCAGAAATATCTCTGATCAAATCACCCATAATAGATCAGACCCGATCTCTATCTATCCTAGAAGCTAAGCGGGGCTGAACCTGGATAGTGCTCAAACACGTGACCCCCATGCCCAAACAGGTCGTCATAGGGTCACGTGGTGGGCAGTGGAAGGCAGTGGAGGGCAGAGCAGCGAAGCCCCCCCCCCTTGTCTATACTCCCCCTGCCCCCCTTCCCCGCCTTCACTAACTCGTAGTTTACCAGGTCATCCATCCAGCAGTGGAGTCACACAGCGTGGCTGCACATGCAGCGACGTTGCTTACGGGAGAAAGTGAGAGGCTAAATCGACTTCCTGAAGAAGCCGACGAAGCGAAACGTCGGACGTAATGCCGAACAAAGCGCGTTACAGCCCAAACACGCATCTGAGAGCCAGGCCTATCGTATCATTTCCTGTTACGCGTATAAAGAAGCGTTAATCATCATCGTCATCATCACAATAATGCCCTGCCATTCCCATGGGCTCAATTCTAATTCTATCCCATTCCGAGTGTGCCATCTTCTCCCGTGAGCTTCTAAAAATAAGTATTAATCTCGTTCAAGTCCATTACCCTTGAGCATAGCTATTATTTTCCACTGGTTATCAATGTTTAATAATGTTCACTTTCATGGCCGCAGAATCCGCGAAGTTCCCAGCGGAGGGTCTCCCCGTCGTGAATCAAGTTTCAAGTTTCATTTACGAGGCATAGCCCTGTGAGCCATGCGGCTCTTGAGTCGGGTGCAACCGCAACAAACAAAATATGAACACAGAACATCCCAAAGCGATGACGCGTAACAAAAACATCCTGGAATAAACCAGCAAATACCCCCCCACCCCCCAAAAAAAAGTATTAAAACGCTGTGTAAAAAAAATCACAATGTGGTGCAAGCCAACAACATCAACCATAAGACAATTTAGATTAATCATGTTTTCAAATCACTAAAATAAAGCTATAAAAACAATGTAACAACAGTAATCATAGGAACTGTGATTTAAATTGAACAATAAACGATATACATAACACGTATGACTAAACTTGCAGCCATATGATGCAGTTCGTCATCGATGATTATTCGGCGCGCGATTATCCGGCTGCTGCTGCTTCCAACATTACCCGTCGGTCCTGTGCCGATAAGGTTAACCAGTCGACATTATAGACCAGGGGTCGGGAACCTTTTTGACTGGGAGAGCCATAAAAGCCAAATATTTCTAAATATATTTCATTGAGAGCCATATAGTATTTTTAACGTATACTAAATTAAATATGTCTTACTTTTAATGCGACTTCTGGTGCTGCATGGTTTTGCTGATGGCCTTGTAGTCTGGTTCATACGTGGTGAGGTTGAGCTTCATGCAGGCGTGACCCGTGAAATTTATCTTCAAAACTAATTTCTGTTTACTTTAAAATGGCACAGTATTATTAAACAATATCACAAGTATTTAAAAATCAGTTCCAAACTGATTTTTTTATTATTAATTTTTTTTTCAACTCAAAAATGTCTGGGAGCCATATGCCGTCACTGGAAGAGCCATTTATGGCTCGCGAGCCATAGGTTCCCGACCGCTGTTATAGACTGCCAGTACGCTCACTCAGTTTAATAACCATTGCTACAGTCTACATTTTAGATTGCCAGTACGCTCACCGAGGTTAAGAACCAGGCTACAGTCTACATTATAGACTGCCAGTACACTCATTATTATTTTTATTTTTATTTCTACGATTTTTCTATCTACGTGACTTCACTGACACCTGTATATTTGGAGTTTGCATGTTCTCTCCGTGATCGTATGGATTTTCTCCGGGTCCTTCGGTTTTTCCCTCCACATTTAGAAACATGCATTTTGAGTGTTTGGCTGCTATAAATATCCACCTCACAAGCTATCATTTGTGGCCACGTCGCATCTAAAAAAGCTATATAACTCAGTGGGCTTCATCTGGTAAAGTAAACATTGTTTATAGTTTAGTATATGTCTGTACAGTTTATATAGTTTAAATAGAATATAGCTTTATAGTTTAGGTCCATAAACTCTACTGGACCAGCCCATCTTCTCTCGAGGTCGTGCAGCACCCATTTCGCCCCCTCGATCGGGTCAAACAGAAGCTGCTTGGGCATGCGGTGGCTACATGACCCCAGCCTTGGGTAATGCGCGACACACGAACACACGAACACACAAACACAAACACACACAAAATCACACAAACACACAAAATCACACAAACACACAAAATCACACAAACACAAACACACAAAATCACACAAACATACACAAACAGACACACGAAAACACAAACAAACACACGGATACACAAACAAACACAACCACACAAACACAAACGAGCACAAACACACGAACACACAAACACACGAACACACCAACACACACAACACACAAACACACAAACACGCGCACCTCGGTCGCGTTCTGGCCACCGATGAAGACTCCCAGCAGGACGCCGGCCACCACCACCGCGACCAGCAGCACCAGCAGCGACGCGCAGACGATGATGAACTTGCGGCTGAACCTGGACTGGGCCGGGTACGCCTGAGACAAACACAGACACGGCGCGTGACACAACCACAAATCGTACTGACACAACAGACAGGATCACCACCACCACCTCGATCAGCAGCAGCGACGACGCGCTGACGATGATGAACTTGCGGCTGAACCTGGGCTAGGCTGGGCTAGGTACGACTGAGACAAACACAGACACGGCGCGTGACACAACCACGAATCGTACTGATACAACAGACAGGATCACCACCACCACCACCGCGATCAGCAGCAGCATCAGCAGCGACGACGCGCTGATGATGATGAACTTGCGGATGAACCTGGACTGGGCCGGGTACGACCGAGACAGCCACAGACACGGCGCGTGACACGATCACCAAATCGTGCTGACACAACAGACAGGATCACCACCACCACCTCGATCAGCAGCAGCATCAGCAGCGACGACGCGCAAATGATGATGAACTTGCGGATGAACCTGAACTGGGCCGGGTACGACCGAGACAGCCACAGACACGGCGCGTGACACGATCACCAAATCGTGCGGGCTTTCAAATGCACGATGTTCATCTCGCCCAGATGACGGCACGAGCGGTGTTTAAGGAAACGTGACAGCACGTAAGAGGTGCGACACCTTTAGACGGCTACCGTGTCCCATCCTGATGTTGGGAACCATCAACTGCATCAAAACCCTGATATCCAGGGCACCTGCACACCCACCAACCCCGCACCCCTCCCCCAAGCTCTGCGGTCCTCTATAAATTAAGGTGTTATCGGCCAATCAACGAGTGTTTACATGTAGGTATCATCCGCCACTGATGTTGGTCGTGTCCGGGAATCGAAATCATGGCCCCAGGGCTCACAGGGCCACGTGCTAACCACTGTGCCACTGCTCCACCCATATTTAATTTTACTCTACCTTTATATCGCATAATTATTATATCAATCACTTCTTTATCCAGGAAAGTCACAATGAATTGCAGTTTCTTTGTCGGGAGAGTCCTGCATTAGTTTTTTTCTTATTTTAAGATGTGTTTTTGCCCATTAATGCATTTTAAGTATTTGGCTGCTATTAATGTCCACGTGATAAGCCACTTCGTTGAGCCATTCTCTGTAGCCAGGTCGATTCTGTAAAAGAGCTGAATAGCTCAGTGGGACTTACGCTTATCACGTGATCATGTACAGCAGCCAAATACCCTAAACGCGTGATGTTGATTCTAAAAGTGGATGGGAAACCCCGAAGGACCCGGAGAAAAATCCACGCGACCACACGAACAGAGAGAGAGAGACACGCAAACTCCAAATATACAGCAAGCGTCAGGGTCGGGATTCGAACCGACGACCTCCTGTACACCAGGCGAGGAAGAGAACACCTTCAGGGACATTGAATGCAGTGACAGACGAGGTGTTTGACGGTCACGCTCTAACTCCGGTGTCTCACCGGAGGGGCGTCCAATGCAGCCATCGAATCAAACCCTTTCTCCATGGTGGCTCTCGCCGGCTCTTGGGTGACTTCGACAGTAGCAGCTCCACCGCTCCCTCTGTGACATCGTCTCGCGACGTGAACGGCCTCTTATAAGCACGAGGCGCTCGGGGGAGAAAGAAGGCAGGGAGGAGGTGGAGGTTGGTGGCGGTGGTGATTGTGATGGAGGTGGATTTGGATTTCTTTCAACCAGGATTAAGCCGCGGTGGGGGGGCGGGGTGGCTGGGAATGTTTGAATTGTGGACTTCTTCTTACAACAATAACGCCAACCACCAACAACCACCCCACGCATCGCCTCCCTCTCAATGCCAACCCCCCCCCCCCAGTGGTGTCGCGTTACTCGTGTGAAATAATGGGGCTCGGTTTGTGTTTCCACCCCCCATTCCTCCCAGAAGGGACACGCAATATGCAAATAGCCGAGCTCGTAATGAATACATGCTTATCGCTGGGGAATTCCAGAAAGTGTGGCTTTGGGTTGAAGTAAGTGGCGCTGCTGTGGTTACAAAGAAATCAGACTGCAACGGAATCACCGATCGTGATGATATTAGCCAATCAAATGAGCGGGGGTGTGTCGTGTCATTTCTCGATCCATAATATGTGCAAATCTCTGATCGGTGATTTTATTCGAATGTACGATTGTATCTGCCCCCCCCCCCTTTTGTTGATTTAAAAAAAAATCTAGATTTGAAGCTTTCGTGACTGCAAGGATTCATATTCTTAGGTTTTTTCGGTAAAGTCACGTAGGTTAAAAAATAAAAATTAATAAACGTAAAATAAAAATAAAATAAAAATCACGACGTTTCGGAGGCAACACAAGCTTCCGTCTTCAGGTGGAACCGTCAGAGCACGATAGCTGTATCAAGTGAGAGAAATTCCAAGAAAATCGTCCTTGTATATATATTTTTTTTACTACGTGACTTTACCGAAAAAAACCTAAGAATACCAAGGAGGAGGCCAGAGCTTTAGGAGTGGAGGGAGCGGGCTGAGAGACAGAGTGCTCGAAGAGGTCGCAAAGGTATGGGATGGGCAAGGCCGTTTATGGATTTGATTGCGAGGATGAGGATATCGTAGTCAACACGCTCATGGATGGGAAGCCAGTGAATGGAGGCCAAGACTGAGGTGTACTCTTTGTTTTTGTA
Source organism: Lethenteron reissneri (assembly GCF_015708825.2). NCBI lineage: Eukaryota > Metazoa > Chordata > Hyperoartia > Petromyzontiformes > Petromyzontidae > Lethenteron > Lethenteron reissneri. Next base: position 12,851,658 of record NC_083780.1, on the reverse strand, counting down.
ATAAAATTAAAATTAAATAAAAATCACGACGTTTCGGAGGCAACACAAGCCTCCGTCTTCAGGTGGAACCGTCACAGCTATCGTGCTATCATCCAACAGTGGCTGATGATGTTTTAATTTAAACATGTTTTCTTTCGCATTGCTTTCACCCCTTTGGCATAGAAAAAACATCTCATTTTTGAATAGCTGATGGTTGTTACCGTTCACAAAACACAAGAACGCTATAGAATTTCTAGTCAAATTTTCTCTTTCTTAAAGCTACGGCTTTGGGATTTTTTGGGGACTCAAAAAAACCCAACATCTTTACATCCTTTAGTCAAATTACCTTTGATAAACGGCGGTGTCGTGGGGGGGGGGGGCGTGGCCCTGGAATTCTTGTTATTGGTACAGCCTTTACTCAAATTTCGTTCTGTAAACAGAGGCGTAAAGAAAGACGCCCTTAACAGCAAGTGCGCGTGTTTTTAAGACGGGGTGAAAACTGTGTTTTCAAAACACACCGCGTGTGCCACACCTCCCTGCTCCCGGTGAAATCTTCCACTTCCTTGTGTTACCCCCCCCACCTGCCTCCCCTACCTGCACGGGCAGATATTCGAATCGCCACCGACGGTCATCGGCCACTGTTGGATTCATATTCTTAGGTTTTTTCGGTAAAGTCACGTAGGTAAAACATTAAAATAAATAAGAGTAAAATAAAAAAAAATAACGACGTTTCGGAGGCAACACAAGCTTCCGTCTTCAGGTGGAACCGTCACAGCCACGACAGCTACCACTCCGTATATATAATGGTTGGAGAGGGGGGAAGGGCCAAGTACGGCACACTTTGTATTAATGTTTTACCTACGTGACTTTACCGAAAAACCTAAGAATATGAATCCTTGCAGTCACGAAAGCTTCAAATCTAGAATCACTGTTGGATTGTTTGGCCTTCCCCAAAGCCATCGCCGTCTCTCGCGGCGTTCATGAGATCCACCAAGCGCCTGCACACCAGCGGATTGTTACGCTCCATCTCTACAACAGCGGTTCCCAAACTTTTATTATTATTATTTTGGCAACAGTGCCCCCCATCCCCCCGTGTTGAATTTTGTTTCAACCAAGTGTGTACCCCCCCCTCCCCTTGCCTGACCCAACATGGTTGTGAGAAATACATATGTGAATAATGACCATCAATGAGGTATTCATGCAGCAGTGGATTGACCATGGCTGCTGCTGATGATGCTGCTGCTGGTTGGTGGTGATGATGGTGATGATGGTTTATCTCCATCTGTTCCGCGCTTGGGGAAGGAATCAGAGTCGGAGCGGAGCCCATACGGGAAGCGGAGGCTCGGGCCGCCGGGCGAGGGAAGAGCACCACGGGTTGTCGTCGTCGCCACACGAATGGAGCAGAGCAAACCATCATCACGCGGACTCCGTCATCCTCGCAGCAGCGGATTTTGGCAAACCGCCGAACGAAGACGGTCACCGTGTCGCGCGCTTTCAGATGCCCTTTTGCGGCCGTCTGGAACGCTCTTCCTCGCGATACTAGGAAGCCACCAGTAGCTATGCACTTGTAAATCTAGCTTCAAAATGTATTTATTGAGGACTGCTTTTTGTGTTTGATTTATTGTCTCCCCCCCCCCCACCCCCTGCACGTCAGTGACGGGATGTTAACTCCATCGCCTGGTATGCAGGAGGTCGTGGGTTCGATCCAGAAATTGACGCCTGCTGCTGTATATTTAGAGTTTGCGTGTCTCTCTCCCTGTGGTCGCATGGATTTTTCTCCGGGTCCTCCGGTTTTTCCCTCCACAGTTAGAATCAACAAAACGCACTTAAGAGTATTTGGCGGCTATACATTTCCATATGTTAAGCCATTTCGTTGAGCTATCATTTGAAAAAGAGCTATGTGGCAGTGAGCCTTACCTGCTAAAATAAAATATGACCGGACTGAGACCATCACCTCACGACATTTGAGAACCAGGTGGCTGCCTAGTCCACAGGTGGTTGCCTGGATCACAGGTAACTGCCTGGTCCACAGGCGGTTGCCTGGATCACAGGTAACTGTCTGGTCCACAGGTGGTTGCCTGGATCACAGGTAACTGCCTGGATCACAAGTAACTGCCTGGATCACAGGTAACTGCCTGGTCCACAGGTGGTTGCCTGGATCACAGGTAACTGCCTGGATCTCAGGTAACTGCCTGGATCACAGGTAACTGCCTGGTCCACAGGTGGTTGCCTGGATCACAGGTAACTGCCTGGATCACAGGTAACTGCCTGGATCACAGGTAACTGCCTGGTCCACAGGTAGTTGCCTGGATCACAGGTAACTGCCTGGATCACAGGTAACTGCCTGGATCACAGGTGGTTGCCTGGATCACAGGTAACTGCCTGGATCACAGGTAACTGCCTGGATCACAGGTAACTGCCTGGTCCACAGGTGGTTGCCTGGATCACAGGTAACTGCCTGGATCACAGATGGTTACCTGGTCCACAGATGGCTGCCCAGAGTTCGAGCAGCAGGAAGGAAGCGATGGCGCAGGGCGGTGGCATCAGTGGCAATGACCTTTTGACATCACGCCGTTTTCGCAGGGGAGAAGCATTAAAATATAAACCACAGAGCAGTTGTACTTTTACAATGTACACTTTATTAAACCACCCTTTCGACGGCAATCTACTTCCTCAAGCGATTATACACTGCTACCCACTTTCTTCAACGCCATGTGCACACTATACAAAACCTTTAAGGCAGTGGTTCTTAACCTTGACTGCAGCCTTGCAGCCCTTTGGTCTGCAATCGGTTAAACTTTTATTATGTTAATACATGCATAGGTTTGATGAAAGAAAGTGTATCGATGACTTACCTTCTAAATCTAATCTGGCCATGTCTCGCACACTCAGAGAGGGCATCTCGCTCCCCAGGTTAAGAACCACCGCTTGAAAGCATCACATCAATTCTAAATGGAGTCACCGCACAACAGAGGTCGCAAACGGGTTTTGATTCCTTACCCGTACCCGGCCGAACCAGGGTCGCTAACCCGTACCCTACCCGAAATGAGTGACAAACGGTTACTCACCAGTGACTCACGAACTACCCGTACCCGGCCGCACCAGGGCCGGGTACGGGTAGCCAGGGTATCGGGTAGGGTACGGGTATCGGGTACCCGGTTGCGACCTCTGCCGCACAAAGACCAATGTACTCTCGTCGGTAATCGCCTCCCTGAAGCAAGTTGGAAAATGACGCCTGCGGCACCTTTCAATCGGCCTCTCATTAAAGACGGGATATCTCCTTCACCCGCTGTCAAGTGACTTTTTTTTCTCCCAAATGCAGTCTCACGCAGATGTAATCGATTTACATTCAGCCGCAGAACTGCACTCTCGTTGACTTTAGCGAGATCACCAAACTCACCAACATTTTGATATCTGGCTCCGCAGCGATGTTCACCGATAACTTAATCGATAACATCAGACGGTATGAGTTAACGTGGCAACCAAACGTCAAATTCTGATGCCGTTCGTTGTGGCTTTGGTGGTTGTGTCGTAAAGACGTGTTCACACACGCGCAACGATTGTTTTGAGCAATTTCTGATGTCGTGGTCGATACAAAAAAAAACGCTACGGTATGTTTATTGAAAGAGAAACGAACAGAACTGATCAAACTCGCTCGCGTCTGCTGGAGCTCAGATTCGACCACTCGTCACTTTGAGATTTGCGTCGTGCTCACTTGCATCATCGTGGAAGGTGATGCGAAGTTGAAGCCAGGGATGGCCCGTGCCTTCCTTTGTGTTTAGTTCTGTTGTCCTTCCCACGCACCTCTGACTAGCATGGTTGGCTACGTACGGCGCGAACGAAGTTCAAACAGGCCAACAGCTTTACAACAATATTTATCCATCTCTCTAAGAAACTTAGCCGCACGCATCAGATGCTAGAGGGCATATTACGATGCGGCAACACTGCGTTTCTGTCCTCAAGCCACCCTTTGCCGCTCTGCACGCGTCTCTTGCAGTCACAATTGACTGGTGTGTGTGTGTGTGTTAACGCATGGGCCACCACAGGTATTTTAATATCCTTTTCGACCATGGTCGGGAAATGTTTTCTAACACCGCCCCCCCCACCCACCTTTTGTAAGCGCCGCTTAAGCCCGGTCAACTTCTCAAATACCCGAGCAACTCACTGCCAACTCAAACAATTGAACAAGTCTTTCGTCAATAAAACTTGAAACATTGCGAGTCAAACGATTGGGAAAATCACCGCCTGCTCAAACAAGCAATGGGAGCGTCACTCATAAATCAACGGTCGGCAGCCCTCAGCCATTAATTGTAAAATGCCGCACGTCAGGGGCAAGGCGATCCATGGGACAATCACCGTGCGCTTTCCAGCGGTATTCATTAACTCGTGCCAGTGTAGCTCTGAAAATATATCCGCTTTCCTGTGCTGTTATCTTTTACACGAAGGTTTGCACTGCTCCGAGAAATCCCAATGGATAACTGTGATTAGTGGCATAACTAGCAAAAGCATAATTCGGAAAATGGGGGGGGGGGGGGGGGGGTGGAGATACGTGCGAATTTGAGCAGAACGAGTTGAGCCCAGACAAGACTTGAACTCTTGCCTCTAAATACTGCGAGGTCATCGTTGGGTGCATCGCAGCAATCACCTGGGCCTGTAACCACCGGTGACCGGTGAGGGTTGAAGTTTATTACAGAGCCCGCTCAATCGACATCAACCAGCCATCAGGCGACCGGGGAAATCAACCTGAAAACCACCTTCTCTGAGACTTTGAAACTCCTTCGAATCCACATTACGACCCCGATGACCACTGATGAAGCTGAAAGATGTTTTTCAAGTTTGAAAAGATTGAAAACATTTCTGAGAAACGCCATGTCCCAGGACCGCCTCAATGCACTTGCTTTGCTTTCAATGTAAAAGCTGATCAATGAAATTCCCGACTTCAACAGACGAGCGATTGAAAAGTTTGCTCCTCAAAGGATCGTCGTGCCAAATCAATATATACAGGGTGTTTAAAAAAAGATGGACCCAATTTCAAAGCAGTATATTTCACGATGGCAACATGTTACAAATACTCAAAAAGTTACAAACGGTTTAATGAGTTATGAAGTTTTACTAATCATTTTATAAATGCTCTATGTGCCCTCCACCTACTGTACGGACAACATCGAGATTATAGTTCAATCCGTCCCAAACGCCTCTCAAAGTGTCTTCTTCGTGGTCGCCCTGTGCTCTTCCCCTTACATAAACACTCGGTTTCATCTAATTGTCGGTACCAACGACGAATGCTCTGACATTGGCGGATCAATGCCAAAACGCCGTTGAAACGCACGCTGCACCGCAATTACGGATTCAGTCTTGCTGAACTACAGAAGGCAAACGCCTTTTGTTGTGGGGTCACCGTCTTGCGAGTGACTGAGGCTCGGGGCTGTTTGTGCGCTGGGAGAGGCATCGAGCGGTAATCATTTGAAACTCTATGCCCCGCCCTATGCCCCACCCTCTCTATGCCCCGCCCTCTCTATGCCCCACCCTCTCTATGCCCCGCCCTTTCAAGTGGTAAGAGTTTCATTCATGGGCGGTTCGTGGTTGCAGAGATATAACGATTTCAAAACGGGTCCATCTTTTTCAAACACCCTGGAAATAGGTCAATTCAGAGGAAAGGGAGCCTGCTATTGTAGAGTCGCCCATCCGGGGATATTGCGTGGTAAGCTATGTTAATTATTTAATGGCAATTTAATGGGTCGATTGAAATATGGTTAAGCATGTATTGTAATATCACTCGTGGCTTTAAAACCAGAAATATTTGTTACATTGAACTTAATCGTGACTTAAACTCAAAATCAAATGTGTAGGATGTCAGTATAAACCTATCTTTCCATTTGACAATGTAGTCAGTGTAAAGTGGTGTTACAGTTACCACAAATAACAGTGAGACAGTGACCACACAACGAAACAAGCTGGAGTGAAAAGTGAAGAAAATAGTAGAGCCTGTGTACATTTTATTAATGTCCTTAATAGAGGTGTTTGGGTTAGATCGCGTAAATATATAAACGTGTCGTTAAAACCCGCCACCACCCGACAGAGCCAACGAGTAAGGGTTGTCAATACAAAGATGTTTGTGTCGGTGGGTTGTATGGCAGCATGTGGCTATTGTACAGCATGCGGTGGTCTTGGTTGCCTTGGCTAAGCTGTTGAGTAGTGTCAGCTGATCTTTGTTCTTTCGGCTTTTGGCAGTGTCAAAGGGGGTTGTGTAGTGTGGACTTGAGGGTCCTGGGGAGAGCATTTGAGTGCTTTGTTTTGTTTCGTATTGTTTATAAATGCCGACCGTTGGTAGATAAGACAGTTTTATCACTAATTATAACACCATATTTTCAGAAGTCAGTCACAACTGCCCCACCTAGTAGGCAAGTAACAAGCCGCCACTGGTGACCACCATGCATACAACAGCTGTTTTGGATGCGGCAGGGATGTGTTACACAACGCAGCAACAATGTTGTACTGTCCATCTTCTCTCCCAACTTCTATGCTCCCCGCATCACCGAACTGCACATTGACCAGCGGTGGTATGTCAAAGGTCCTCATCCCGCAGTGGACTGACAAAAGGGCTGTACATGTATATTACACTGCACACCAGGCGAAGTGCATTGGCTCGAAGTCAGGGTAATCATCAGTGAAATCCGCTCCGGGGTTTCTATCCAAGAAATCCATGCATCCTCTGGGGAGAACTGGGCCCAGTGACAAGCCCAACAACCACAGATGCACGAAATATTCCGTACACTTCCCGACGGCTCGCTCACACCACTGCTGTTGCAAAGGCCTCCACTAAAGGGAGCTCTAGAGAACCTCCAAGGTATTTGGGTCGACACTTCCACACCAGCCAGACGTCTCTGAAGGGGGGCGAGAGCACCCACGCTTTACCTCATCACACACGACCCTACCGATCGACCCAACCGTGGCATGTCAATTTCTACTGCTGGGTGGGCAGAGGCGGCCCGATTGAAGTAACTTGCCCATTGCTTTAACCCCTTTGACACTGCCAAAAGCCTAAAGAACAATTAAAGATCAGCTGACACGACTCAACAAATTAGCCAAGGCAACCAAGACCGCAAACTGTACTGGGAGCTTGAAACGAACCGGTGACCCCTGAACATTTCAAATCCAGAGCCCTCACCATTTACGACACTTCTCTACTGCACCCAAATCAATGTCACCTGTAACGACAAAACCCAAGGTGGAGTTCAATGCCTTGCCTGAAGTGGAGCCGGCGTGCATCACTGGTGCGCACAAACACAAAGTACTCGCCACACTCCTCGTACACGATACTACTCCGGTTGCACTTGTTGTAAACTTGCTCAGCATTAGCACACGTGCACCCTTGTTGGTCTCAAGACAAAACTTAAAAACGTACGTACACACACACAAACCTGTCATCACTACATTCACCACAAAAAAAAACCCAACATGAAACATACTCTCTTGCAGACTTAACTCACTCACTACGTATATTTTAGAACTGCTTTTTGTGTTTAGTTTGTTGTCCTTCCCCAGCACCTGCGATCAGTATGGCTGGCTACGTATGGTGCGAAAGAAGTTCAACATACATACACACAGCCATACACTGGAGCCCCTGGGCCAGGACTCAAACAAGTTGCACACTTGTACGCACTCGGCACTTAACATACACACACGGGAAGAGTACGGATTCGGTAACAAGTAACGATTCAGGGTCGAGATTCGATTCAGGAATCGATCCTTTTGTTTTTCACGATGTGATAATGTAGCAGCTTCAATTAGCTGCAGGGGGCCCCGTGAAACCCATTCTGTACAACGCAAAAAAATAATTGAAAAACATTTATTAAAACACGCGTGATTTGCCACATGTAATGCGACTGCAAGAATCAATGTTAATGGATGCATCGATGCACCCCTTGACGCACTAACACTTGCGAAAACTCAACAAATGCAGTCACCCAATATACACAACTTACACGTCACACAAAGACCACCCCCCCCGCCCCCTCCCCCGTGTAGCCTTGAACAGACTGCTGGGGGAATGTGCCGTTAGCAAGCACCTAATACCGGTACGGTGATATTGGCCAACACCACCCCATGGTCTCCCAAGCACTGATGTTTGCTACAATGCAATTAGGACGAAGTCGATCTAGAGAAGGCTCTGGACCGCATCCGATATCACTTGCCGGTGATGTTTGCCATGGTCAGGAATTGAACTCGGGTAGACGGCTTCGTGTGCAGTGCGTTAACCACTGTGCCAACGCTTCCACTACACAGACGTTTAGTTTATTCAGCTTGTTGTCCTTCCCCTGCACCTCCGATTAGCGCGGTGAGCTACGTACGGTGCAAAAGAAGTTCAACATACATACCCACTGTACCTCACGCACATGCACACACGCATTCGCACACACGCACTCGCACGTTTTCCTCTTCACTGCGAGCCATGGCCAGGAATAAAACTCAGGTTGCCACGTCAACCCTGTGTCAACCGCTGCCCTCTCTCCACCTCACAGGCCTGTTCTTTTCCTTTCACCGTCTTCTGCTCACTGCCACCAACCTCCTCCAATGCCCACACCCACATGCCCCATGCACCCGTACGTATCTCCGCGTCTCCGCTCCTTAGTGGATGTATTTGTCCATGAACTTTTTGTGGAACTCCGAGCGCAGTGTGTCATTCACAAACTGCTTCTCGTTCTTGGTTTCGTCCACCCCCTTGGCGCAGTTCTTGAAGACGACGTCGTCGTCCCACCTGCACGCAAACAACGCCCCCAGCAGTGCAGCGTTTAACATTATCCATAATAGAGGTAAATATGTTTCGTTAACACGCCACCACCATCAGACCACAATTAAATTTTGTCACGTAAAACAAAACGTGCCAATTACTTCAGCACACCGGTTGTGTTGGAGAGTTCACGCACATTTACAATTGGAGTTCCGTGACGTTTTGCTGGTTATTACAATGATCAGCTTCACCGGGCTATTAGCCAGAATTGTGAGGAAGTACTCCGGTTTCAGTCTTCAATTAGGAGAGTAAAGGTAATTTCATCACTTTAACCCAAAAAAAACCTTCACAGATTATTAATTAATATTGGTTGCAAAAGCCTACGTGTTAAAGCCTTCAACTGACCGTCATGGCAAGCGCCGTTAGTTTTTTTGCACAGTATGTAGCCAACCGTGCAAATAGGAGGTACGGGGGGGGGGGGGGGGCGGAAAACATACTAAACACGAAAAGCAGTTCTAAAGAAATGAATTTTCAATCTAGATTTCAAAGTGGTTAGCTCCAGTGGCTTCCTAATATCAGAAGGGCATTCCAGGCGGTTTCAGCATCACCTTTAAAAGCGAGCAGTGACCATATTTCTTTGATGGCCAGCCAAAGGCCACTGTGAAGATGACCATGGTGCTGTGGTCAGTACCATGCACGTCCGGTCACCTTTTTCTCTCCAGCGCTGATGCTTTTACAAACTGCTCCATTTGCTCATTTAAGGCCGAGTCGGTGCAGAGGATGCCCAGAACTGGTTCTGTTATCACTCGCCGATGGTATTAGCCATAGTCAGAAATCAAACTCATGTCACAGGCTTCATAAGAGTAGTGTGCTAACCACTAAAAATACAGCTCCCCACATACACAGAGACATACAAAGATAGAAACACAGGCAGGTTCTGGGAGAAACATCCTTTGACAGTAACGAGCCACCATGCTTCCCTTCCCCCAGACACACAACAACACGGCCATAATGAACCTGCAGGACCCGTCTCCTCTCCAGGTGTACAACGCACCTGCGCTTCACCTTGAACCCCTCGGCACCCGTCAGGTTCATGAGGGGGTTACCACTCAGGATATTCTCCGTGCGAATTTTCTCCTCCTCGGATTTCTGTTCCCGCTCCTGTGGGAGACACGGCGAAGACCCATTGAGGATACAGTGGAGACACAGGGAGGATGGAGATGTACGGTGGTTGGTATTTTTGTTATAGACATGCAGCGGGTTGGTGAGAACGAGTGGGTAAACTGCTTGGGATACAAGCAGACACGGTGGAGACAGAAGGAGATGAGTGCGCAGGCCAAGGATGCAGGTGAACGGGAGACAGGGAAACAGGACCAGTAGGTGGCATACAAATGGACACAGAGGCAAGGAGAACACATTCCTCCTGTGGAGGGAGCTGGTAGGAACGTTGGGTTGCTCGGTTAATGGCCAGGGTCAACGGCGGCGTGGTGTATTCCGCAAATATGTCCGACTGTGAGGGCGGGCACAAGCCGGCGTGAGTAGGTTAAACGTTGAGTTTTATAAGGGCACCACGGGGTGACCAGCCCCTCCCCACCCTCCCCACCCAGCCCCTCCCCCCCCAGCCCCTCCCTCCCCACCCAGCCCCTCCCTGCACGACGGACACAATAATCACCTGTGGGCTGGTGTAACCAGGAGGTTCCTACCAGTAATAGGGACAATGTTGGGAGACGCAAGTGGACAAAGAAGGGGACAGGGGAATAGGCAAACTGGCTGGGAAACAATTGGGTATGAGCGAGATGGGAGGGGACAAGGATGGAATAGAGGAAACAAAAGAGATAAGAGCACGTGAAGTGGTATCAGGAGCCAGGAGGGTGTCAAAGCAAAGGGTACACGGATTCAGGCTGAGACAAGCAGCCGCAAGAAACAGCGAGTGAGAACATCGGCAGGGACCCAAGAGAGACCAGAAGTGAGAATTAGAATATTGATTTATACTGAGAGAATCCGATGAGAGAAAAAACCTAAGAATATGAAGCCCTTTTTCACAGATGTCCAGTAGAGAAAGCAATACAGGGGAGACCAGCAGTGAGTTGGGGACGAAGGCAGACAGATGTGAGACAAGAACAGAGGAACGCACGCGCTTGGATTGCTCCTCCGCCCGCTCCTTCTTGATTTTGCTGAGCTCGGCGAGCAGAGCCGCTGTGTCATCCTCATCATCGTCGCTGTCCTTATCCGAGGCATCTTCGTCCTGAAATGCGCAACACATACATGAACACGCTAAGGCACAGAGGTATTCACAAAAACAAAAAAACACTTGCGAACAACCCGCTCGTTCGTGTCTGACCAAGCAAACACAAGCATAATTTGGACCAGCATTTGAATTATAGTAGTGGTGATGATGATTATTATGATGGGAGTGATGGCTGAAGTGGCGGTGATGTTGATGACTGTAATGGCAGTGATGATGATGATATAATGACGGAAGTGGTGCTTTAAGTTGTGAAGTTGATAGCTGCGATGCTGATGGTAGTGATGGTGGAAGTGGTTTTGATGTTGATCATAACGTTGACAATAATGACTAATGATGATGTCTATGGTGACGGTGCTGGTAACGATGTTGCCATCCGCCGCTTCACCTCGTCACTCTCGATAGGGTCGTCAGCGTCGATATTGGCGGCAGGGATTTGGTCGATGCGCGGGCGCTTGGACGATGACGAAGAGGAAGAGGTGATGTGCTCTGCACATACACACACACACACAAGTTCAATAAGGTGAGCTGTGTTCCTTGTGTTGTCTTGTGGTAATTATGTCCATTGTCTTCGTTGTCTGTCCACTGTGTTTGTATGTTCCCTGTGTTGTGTTCATTGTGGTGTTTTTAGTGCGTTTTGTGTGTTGCTTTGTGTGTACATTGTATTCACTGTGTTGTGTTCATTGCATTATATATATCATGCAGTCTTCATTTTATGAATTGTGTTCGTTGTGTCTATTGCTTGCATTGTTAGTTGTCAATTGGTGTGTTGTTTTGAGCCCATTCTGTACAATTTTTTCCTTATGAACATTGTTGCGTAAACTGTGTCTATCTCGAGCATTGGGCTCTTTCATTCTGCTCAATGCATGTGTGGACTATGCAGTACAGGAGGGGTGGGGAACTTTGTCCTTAATGAGTACCAAATAAGACTTTCAAACAAAGTTAGTGGGCCTCAGATAAACACAGAACTCACCGTTATTCAATGATAATGCAAATAAAAAATGTGCAGTGGACCAAGCATCAAGATGCCAATGCAGTCATATCATCATGACTGAGCACACTAACGCTAGAAACGCAGTGTTGCTAGGTCAAAAATATTTCCCCCCCCTTGTACCCGATTTGTGCGGCTGAGATGCTTACAGTGATGGGTAAATATCGTTTGCAGGCCGTTTCAAAGCGGTGGGTCTCATGTGGCCACAGGCCACAACGAGGTAAAGTTCTGTACTGTATCTGGAGCACGGGCCACAGAGGTCTCAAACGGGTTTTGATTCCTTACCCGTACCCGTACTCGGCCGCACCAGGGTCGCAAATGGGTACCCGTACCCGTACCTGGCCGAGTACGGGTAGCCGGGTATCGGGTAGGGTACGGGTATCGGGTACCCGGTTGCGACCTCTGACGGGCCGTAAGTTCCCCACCCCTACAGTGGAGTCTCCACCACTCCGATCACCCAGCTGCGCCCCCCCCCCCCCCACCGCTGGCCCGTACCACGAGGCGCACGCGACCGATCTCGTCCGGTTACTCTCTCGCGCTCCTCCAGCTCCCGGCGGAAGTCGCGGCCACGGACCTCATCCACATTGTCCTGGGTCGACTGCCTGGGGGTGTCAGCATTATCAGCAGCGTCATCATCAGCAGCAGCAATCATGATTCTCCATTTTTTGCATCATTTGTGAGCAGTAGTAGGTATGTTGAATTACTTTCACACCGTACGGAGACAACCGTGCTAATCGGAGGTGCGGGGAAAGGTCAAAAAGCAGGAGCAAGTTCATGATTGTAGTAACAAGATCCGAAATGGCATTAGAAACATCAACATAATAATGAATGTCTAAGACATTCATTATTATGTTGTCAGATTGCAACGCTCAGTTACGTGAGTGGGGTTGCTAGGAGTGATGTCAGAACTTCAACTGCGCCGAGCCAATCAGCTGCAAGGATGTTTGTAGCCAACTCTCATTGTACAGCAATCAGGTGGATGATCAAGCACTCACTGATTTATTCTGATCACTCGCTCACTCACCAGAGGTTAGTAGCCTTCTTATCACTCTTCTATCACTCCTACCATGGTTACCGTTCCCGTGAATTTCTCTTATTGATTCCTTCACCCGTATTGAAGACACGGTTCACTAAACTGAATGATTATTCTGATCAATACTGTGTTCAAGCACCATGCTGCAGGTCTCAACAACACACTCACTCAGCAACTCACCCACTTACTCACGACAATGGAAGTCACAACGCTTACATATAGGTTTCTTCACTTGTCCTACCGGACTTTAAAATTCCCTCTCATGATCTTATTTCCCAAGTTCTTAGATCTCTTCACCAGACGTGTTAACTCCTATCTATTACAACTTCAGTCTTGCTGTTTGTTGCTGGTGTCCTAACACAACACCGATACATAACCATGCAAACACAACAACAACGTACACCAACTGCTCAAAACACAACCGCCACAAAGAAAATGCTCAAGCACAACTATACAAAACTGCTCAAAAACAACAAAGATTCACTCACCCTGCTCACCCCTCCTGCCCTCTCTATCTTAATAAAACACCAGGTATTCATTTGAGGCTGAGTCGACCTCGGGGAGGCTCAGGACCGGTTCAGATAATCGTCACTGGTGCTGACCATGATCGGGAATCGAACTTGGGTCACCGGGTTCGTGGCGCAGCGCACTAACCGTTAACACTACCACTCCCAAAAACAACAACCACACACAACCACAAGCGTACTACAATAAACACAACTGCTCAAAAACAAGACACATATGGAGCACCAGAAACGTATTTCCTAACTTAAAGAGTAATGGCATGTGTCCAATTCCATATGGAAACAGAGTTACGCCATATACAAGCTTTAGCATATTAAATAATTGGGACTTTGGCTGCAGGATCTCAGCAATCTTGACCAATAAGCCACGCAACCACCTCCTATTATGTGAATTAACACAGTTGCTGTGTAGGACATAATATGTCTTCGTGCCACAACCTCCTGTATACCAGGCGAGGTAGTTAACGTCTCGCCACCGCGGCACCCTAAACATGATTCTAGATTTGAAGCTTTCGTGACTGCAAGGATTCATACTCTTAGGCTTTTTCGGTAAAGTCACGTAGGTAATTTTAGCTGTGACGGACCCACCTGATGACGGAGACTTGTGTTGCCTCCGAAACGTCGTGATTTATTATTTTATTTCCACTATTACTTTTATTAACTTTTAATTCTATTTTTTACCTACGTGACTTTACCGAAAAAAACTAAGAGTATTAACCCTAAACTTGGTTTAATCACGGGTGGTTGATGCCCAGGTTTGAACCCAGGATCTTAGCAGCGGCAGCTTAGCGCTCCGGCCTCCCGAGCCCCTCGGCCACCTACTCGTCTCCTACCTGTACTTGATCTTGGTGTGTCCCGGGAGGTCGCGACTCGAGTACTGCTTGGACAGGGCACTCAGGTCCCCGCTGCCCTCACCTTTGCCCCTCCCGCCCCTCGCCGGCTCGAACGTGGGCCGAGCAGCAGTTGTCATGGCAACCTGGTGAGCATGGCAACATTGTTATCATCACCTACCATAAAAATCATCATAGACATGAACATTACATACTCTTAGGTTTTTTTGGCAAAGTCACGTAGGTAAAAAAATTATGTGACGGTTCCACCTGAAGACGGAAGCTTGTGTTGCCTCCGAAACGTCGTGATTTTTTATTTTACTTTTATTAATTTTAAAAATTTTTCCTACGTGACTTTGCCGAAAAAACCTAAGAATATGAATCCTTGCAGTCACGAAAGCTTCAAATCTAGAATGAACATTACATTCCATAGCTGTATTATCACCAACACTTTCATATTACCAGCATGACTTTGAGAGGCTTTCTGTGTATGAAAAATACTTCGGTTGTTAAACGACAACCAGTACACCTTTCGATTTAAAGCTTTCGTTACCGAAAGAACCAAGAAGATGAACCAGTACACCATTAACCTGGCCTTCTCCACGTCTGCTCAGATTGACATTCGTTCATGGTGTGGTATGCTAACAATGATCACTCGGGAGACAGACAGCCGGGTGTGGTACTGGCCACACCACCTCCACGTGCCGCACCAGTCTTAATAGGTGCTCGCTTGCAATACTTACCAACATAGTCTATTTGGCTATAAAATATATCTTTGTGTGCGAGCTATATTTATGTATGGGTCTCTGAATCTGCTCGTACCTGTGCGCACATGTGCTTATGTACATGTCTGTATCCGTGTGTAGCAGTGCTTGCGTATTCATTTGTCCGCGTCAATAGATGTTTGCGTGTACTCTTACTTAAGCGTTTGTCTGTGCCAATACATGCGTCTGTGTCAGTACATTTGCCTGTGTATACCTTTGTCGAGATAAACATGTGCGTACTCGTACGCGTTTAAGTCTACGAGTGGTCAAGCGCTACTCGTACACAAAATAAGAACGCTACCTTGGGACAAACGAGGCGTCAATGGAGCCGCACTGCTCGTCATTATATCACATCACATTGATATTTTCCGAATGTTACTGTTCTACTTGTGTTGGTCGCAATAACCACAACAGTAACGGGGCTTTGCGTCCGGGCCTACGAGTGGCGGGGTGTGGGGAGCCTCGGCATCGCCTGGTTTCGCACGCACGACGGGCGCCTTAAACGCCGCCGAGTTCTAGTCGAGAACGCGAAGGCCTCGCCGAACACTGGCGATAAAGCAATTATCACGCGAAACCCCCGAGCAAAAAAACCGTAACCCTGCACCGTTTGCGACGTAACGTTGCGTACGATTGAGCACAGCTAGAGTAGCGTCAATTGTAAGTGCTATTTAAGCTACAAATGTGAAAAACCTTTAAAATGATCTACAGGGCGAAGCCTGGATTGACTAGGCCTCAATTTCAAAGACTGCCGATGTAATCGCTGCGTCTTCAAAACAAAAACCACCGTTCGGGGTCAAACACAACGAAGGCACTCGAGTCGCAACATCGACAGAGCCTCCGGCGAGTACCGTGAGAAGTTACGCGAGGAAACGTTTCCTGACCTTTTTTTATGCCCAAAGGCGCTTTCGCGAAACCGCGGGGGCCTGACGGAGAGCCCGGATCACGTGACCGGCCCCGTGACGTCACTTCCGCCCTCGGCGTGCACCCGCCACGTGCGTTCGCAAACTCGCTGTGGTTTTTTTCGGTAACGTCACGTAGGTAAAAAATATAAAATAAATTAAAATGAAAACAAATAAATGTATTTATGAAAACAAAATGAAAACAAATACATATATTTATGAAAATAAAATGAAAACTAATACATTTATTTGTTTTCATAAATAAATTAATTTGCTTTCATTTTCATTTATTTTATATTTTTTTACCTACGTGACTTTGCCGAAAAACCCAAAGAGTATAGATCCTTGCAGTCACGAAAACTTCAAATCCAGAATCGCTGTGTGTCGTTCAACCCGCCACCACCCGGACACAACCAATTGGTAAGGGGTTTTAATTGGCATGGTCTGTTCATGTAACAAACTTTGGGATGTTATGTTTACGTGATAAACTTTGTCACATAAACAGAACATCCCAAAGTTTGGCACGCAAACTGAACATGCCAATTTAAACCCCTTACCAATTGGTCGTGTCCGGGTGTTGGTCGTTAAACCCGCCACGTGACAAACTTTGGGATGTTCTGTTTACGAGACAAACTTTGACAGACTTTGTCTGCCAGACTTTGTCTGCCAAAGTTTGCCACAGAACATGACAATTCGTTACTAGTTCAGCACTCACCGGTTCTGTGTTGGAGAGCAAATCCACAGCGTTTACAATCTGAGTACGACGTTTCGCCAGTAATTGCAACCGGCATCATCAGGCGGACAGCCAGATGTGTGTAGAATCCTCATGTTTCGTTCCAAAAATATAGGGAAATATGTGATGGTGTTACTTGTCAGTCCTTCTTGTGCGAAGTGGGCGGGGGGGGGTTAATGAATGCATATAAATTACAACGCGATATAACCCCCAAAAGCCTGTATTAGGGATGATATTGGTGGCGAAAGCGTACGTGTTAAACTCGCTGTGGGTCTAATGCGGAAGGGGGTGCCAGGTGGGGGAGCGGTGGCGTAGCTGTTAGCGCAATGCGCAACGAACCCGGTGACCCGAGTTCGATTCCCGCATCGCGACCAACACACCAAAACGACACCCCAAAACGACACACCAAAACGACACACCAAAACGACAAACCTTACCGGCTGTGTCGGGTGGTTGGAGGGTTACGACACATTTTATACTTGCGCGATCTAACCCAAAAATCTGTATTATGGCCAAAATGTCGATTATGTGAACCGGTTATGGGCCTTGCCCTAGGTCGACTCAGCCTCAAATGAGTACCTGGTGTGGTGTGTAAACATCGTCAAACATCGTCAGTGGGGAGACAAAGGCGGGCCGGGCGTGTGTGCCGTTCCAGCCTTCATAGGTGCTCGCTAACAGCACTTGCCCCAACAGTCTGTTCAGGCGATACGGGGGATATCCGTCTTTTGTGCTCGGTCGAAGCCTTCATCGAGCAGTGGCTAGACCATGGCTGATGATGATGATGATAACGGCAGTCCGCTGCAGTCAGCAAAGTTCGGTCGAAATTTGGACAATTTCCAGTTCTGAAACGTGCTTAACAACACATCGGTTTGACGTGTAGCGGTCCCGTACATGTGCCGCTAAACCTCCCCACTCTCATGCCTCTCCCAGCCTGCTGCTTGTCGGGTGGGTAGGGGAGGCGGCGGGCGGAGAGTGATTTGACAGCGGAAGATTGTTGTTGTCCTGCGTGCTACTTACCCAACAAACCCGTTGTTCGATTTGGAAGAGGGAACTCATTGAACGATTGCAGTGAGTGGCAGCTACTGGCCACACACAGGGTCCGATTGTGTTGAGCCGAGAAACCAGCGGTCCCCAACCTTTTTGGCACCAGGGACCGGTTTCTTTGAAGACAAATTTTTCACGGACCGGGGGGGGGGGGGGTCATCATTGGGTCTTTCCCCCTTTTCAAAGTAGCTCTCCAGCGACGTTTGTTATTGACTCATTTTGACCAGGGGTTAGCAGCTTGTGGGCTTGTCAGATATTGCGGAGATCTGAACACGGTTCCACCGGGCTGCACTGGCTTCTTTCGGCAGCGCTGCCACATTGCTGCACAGAAAGTCAGTGGGAAGTTTAACACGTAGGCTTTCGCGACCAATATTATTCATAATAAAGTTTTTGGGTTTAGATCGCGTTATTTATAAACGTGTCGCAACCCTCCACCACCCGACACGGCCAATCAGTAAAAAAGTGTCACGTTGACAAAAGACAAATAGTTCACTGCTTTAGCCCACCGGTGTGTTGAAGCGTGAAACCACAATTGTGAATGTTGTGGTTTCACGCTTCAACACACCGGTGGGCTAAAGCAGTGAACTATTTGTCTTTTGTCAACGTGACACTTTTTTGCTGATTGGCCGTGTCGGGTGGTGGAGGGTTGCGACACGTTTATAAATAACGCGATCTAAACCCAAAAACTTTATTATGAATCAATGGTAAGTGTTGGTCGGTTGAGGTTGAAGCCCCTTCTATCGATGCCCCTTGCCCTCACCTTCATGGCTATGCAAGGAGAAGCACGGAACCTTGCCCAGAGGGGATTCCACACCGAAGCGCTGCACGAGTTGGAGGCTACACGCGGCTCCCCGAGTTTCCCTCGTGGGTCAGAGGCGACCGGCTATTCCCTGCATCAGAACCAGAACCGGAATTCGCGTAGTTTGGTGACGTTCGGGGTTGATGCAGAGCAGGTGGATTGCTATTTTTCTTCGTTAATTGTTGTGTTGTGTTGTTTATTTGTGTATTGTGGAAAATATTCAAGGGTTTGTTACAAGAGGTGGTGGTTTTTCGGTTAACCGATCTGAGGAGTGGCCGTGCTCTTAAGAGCTCGTGTGGCTAGGCGGCTTTACGAGTGTTTTTTTTTTTGGGAGGTCTTGGTGGCAGAGGTCGCAAATGGGTTGATTCCTTACCCGTACCCGACCGCACCAGGGTCGCAAACGGGTACCCGTACCCGGCCGTACCCGTACCCTACCCGTACCCGGCCGGGTAGGGTACGGCCGGGTACGGGTATCGGGTACCCGATTGCGACCTCTGGGATGAAGCCATGTTGCAGGCGCGGGTGGGTTGATTCTAGGAACTTGAATTGTGAAAAGAGACAAGACGTTGGGAAATGAGTGTCAGTTACTCACCAGTGACTCACGGCCTACCCGTACCCGTACCCGGCTGGGTACGGGTAGCCGGGTATCGGGTAGGGTACGGGTATCGGGTACCCGGTTGCGACCTCTGCTTGGTGGACCCCAATCAAACCCTCACCTTGACCTTTCACGCGACTCCCACGGCGGACGGGGAAGTGCTGCCATCTACTGTATGGACAAGACCGAATTCTGTCAATCACAATCTGGTAACCGAGCAGAGACTTTAATAATAATAGTACAATTTGTAACGCGCGCAAATTTGCAGACGTAGTGGCCGCAACTCAGAGGCGCGGAGCCAAGCTCAGAGTCGCTCAAAAGCATGATTGTAGAGGTGAGTTTTTAAGTGTCTCTTGAAGGAGGCGATTGAGGTGATGCTGCGAATGTGCAGAGGGATATCGTTCCAGACTGTTGGGGCTGCCACCGAGAAGCGGCGCGTAGACATGACCATCCTGGATCTTGGTATTGAGAGGAGGTCGTGAGTCGCGCTGCGCAGGCATCTGCCGTGTGCTGAGCTGCAAGTTGTCAGTAATGAAGAAAGATACGGCGGGCAGGCGGATATGAAGGCATTGTGGCAAAGGCAGGCGGTCTTGTATGTGACCCTACTGGCAATGGGGAGCCAGTTGAGAGCGCGGAGACGAGCTAGTGAGTCGAGGCGGGGATGAGTGTGGGCAATGACGACGCGTGCTAGGTTATTTTGTAGTCTTTGAAGCTTCCTTAGGTTGCCAGCGGAGGTCCGGACAAGGACGGAGTTACAATAGTCAAGGCGAGACCCAACTATGCAACATGCCAAAGTGTTGGCAATTTCAGTAGAGATGAGAGGACGTATGTGTCTAAGAGCCTTCAGGTGAAAGCTGGCTGTTGATGCGACCCAGAAGGTCGAAACCTTGTCCCAAGCTTGAAGTAACAAATGATACTGGCTCATGTTTGTCAGGAAAGCCGTTGGATGTAAACATTTGTATTCATATCATGGGACTGTTTTTTGCCAGTGTCAAAGTATGAAAAATAAAAAAGGTTTTACCCTTTCTGGCAATAAAACAGGTGTTAAAATGTTCAAACACTTAAGAGATTCCTTTTGCAAGGAATCAAGTCTGCATTAATCACACGTACTTGTGGTGAACATGCAAATATGGAGCTGCTCGCCCCGAGCTAACACATTCCTGCGGAGGGAGCTGGTAGTCACGTTGGGTTGCTCGGTCAATGGCCAGGGTCAACGGCGGCGTGGTGTATTTCCCGCAAATATGGCCGACTGTGAGGGCGGGCACAAGCCGGCGTGAGTAGGTTAAACGTTGAGTTTTATAAGGGCACCACGGGGTGACCAGCCCCTCCCCACCCAGCCCACCCAGCCCCACCCTCCCCACCCAGCCCCACCCTCCCCACCCAGCCCCACCCAGCCCCACTTGCACAACGGACGGACACAATAATTCCGTGGGCTGGTGTAACCAGGAGGTTCCTACCAGTATTATTTGTCTCATGAAAATGAAACCGACAGCATATACAATAATAATGAAAGTTTTAAAATACCAAGTGTCAAATAAAAAGAGGCGATGGACACGACTCAACAGTGAACTCGCTCTTTTAATAGTTAATCAAATACAGTTCATTCCTAAATCTCCCATTTAATTACAGATCGGTATTTTTTTTTATTTTCAAGTTGTAATAATTACACTTCTCTCCATCGAGTTAGAATCTAAATATGCAACTCGCCATATAAAAATTTCCCGTAACACTTTTTGCTACTGCGGTGTGTGCATGTTAAGTTAAACATTTGAAATTGCTTAAACAAAAAATTCTTAAGTTATAAATCACGAATCCATATGGGTCCGTTACAAATATAATAGCAATAATAACAAACAAAAACCTTCAATATAAGTCACATTAACATTCCCAGGTGGCCTCATGAAAAAGTGGCTTTCACAACAAATACTTTCTTTGCGATATCCAAAACGTAGTCTAGTGGTGCACTCGTTAAGCTGGATCCACACACGAGCGGTCAGTGGTGCAACACAGAGGTCGCAAACCGGGTACCCGATACCTGTACCCTACCCGATACCCGGCTACCCGTACCCGGCCGGGTACGGGTAGCCGTTTGCGACCCTGGTGCGGCCGGGTACGGGTACGGGTAAGGAATCAAAACCCGTTAGCGACCTCTGGTGCAACAACATCTCACTTGGAATCGTGCAACTCGAATTGCCTCCACTGCTTTGTCCGCTACATCGGAGTGCGCAGGGAGTTGTACAATACGTACGAGTCTGGGCGTGGGTAAAGTGTCAAGCTACGCCCTTGACAGCAAAAGACCCCCCCCCCTCCTCACCTATTTTATGATCAGATTCACACACACCAAGATCGGAACCAACATTATTCACAAGCGTGCACGTGATGGAAGAGATCACTACAAATTGTTGCGCGAATCACTTGACAGTACAGTCTTCCCGACTGCATGCAACCAGTTGTGCAACTGCTCACAACTGGTTGCAAACACTTCCACACAAGCGATTCAGTTTTAAGCAACCGAATTGGGTAACTTATGGCTCGGCGTGTGCTCACTGATCAACTTTATTGTACTCAGCCCGCAACCCAAAGAACCCAAGATAGAATCCTGGTTGCAGTTTGTCAAACCCTACTCATTACAACCATTATCGCCATCCAGTTGCTGTTTATAATATTAAATTGTTGGACATTCAGTTGTTTTTAAATGACAAAATCACCCATAATACGCCAATAGTCAGATTTCAAAAGCCAAGCAGGTATGAGCCTAGTGATTGGATGGGCAACCATCAATCATAAAAGGTGCCTTAAGGCCGAAGCAGAGCTACCGTGTGGGTTTCAGGGGCCAATGCAGCAAATTGCAACATTTGACTGTGCTTCTTTGCTCCTGGCATTCACTGCGCACCGATCAGCGTGTAGTATGGTACCAAAACTCTCACGACTCGCACGGTGTGGAAAGGCTCTCATCCAGCAATGAACTGACAAAAAGAGGGCTGCACATCTACAGATTTATTTGGAAGAAAAAAATATTCCCCACCATGAGAACTTTCCTCCACTTGTTCAGTCTCCCTCAAAAGGATTAGCGTCACTGGCCAACATTTGTTTGTCCAGGGAGACAATTTTAGCAAGAGACTCGTGTCTTGACGATGATCTTTGGTCATTTGCCTTAAGATAATTCAACTACTTGCTGTAAATGACGCACTCGGGCAGAAAGTGTCCGCAGGCTTAAAACAAATCGTCAACCATGGTCAACCCACTGCTTGTGATGAAGGCCTGCCCAAGCAGTCAGTCTCACACGATACTGCAATGTGTGAACCCACCTAGCACGAAGCAACCGCTAAACCAGTGCCGTACGATCTGCTATATAAACAAACGCTTCAGAAACATGGTAATTAATTACAGCAACAAAAATTTACCAAAAACCGAAAAGGTGTGAAAATCAGCAGTGGGATTCCACGCTTGGAATTATACCGAGACTAGAGGAACATGTGTGAGAGAACATACGCAGTTTAAAGGCATTATTCAGACTTAAGTTGGCTTTGGGAAAAAACATGCTGCTAGTTATGACCGATGGTCAAGAATGGAAACAAATGAGTAATAATGTTTAGTCGCCTTTAGGCAGTGCCTAACAACGTCAACAGTGATGTGGGGGGGGGGGTCTTATCCGCATAAAGGCCTCGAGTCACAAGGCAACAGCAGCAGTAGGCAATGATGGCTAAACGGTTTTGACGATTCTTAACAGGGCTGAAACCAACAGTCCGTCTCATTGTCCTTTTGTTGCTGGACTCTTGAGTTGATGTTTAAAAAACGAGGCAGCGTTAATTATCTTATTTCAATTATATAGCACCTTCTTAAAAAAAAGGCACTGAATAAAATAATTAACTTTGTACAGCAGACGTGTGACGAGATGAGGATGGTAGTACGCGCGTATGATGCTGCGTGAAACAAACGACGACGAAAGTGACCACGAGTGGTTAATGATGAGCGAGTGTGATGAATGGGTAGGGAAGTTGGGACATGGGATGGTGTTCATGATGGGGAAGGGAGGGGGAAGATGAGTTTTGGTTAAGTGAGGGAAAATAAGTGAGCTTTCAGGGAAGAACGAAACATGGGCAGTGAGGCCGACTGTTTGACGTGTAGGGGCAGTTTGTTCCAGTGTAAGGGGGTCAGAAGTGAGAAAGGTGGGAATTCTAGATTTGAAGTTTTCGTGACTGCAAGGATCCATACTCTTTGGTTTTTTCGGTAAAGTCACGTGGGTAAAAAATATAAAATAAATTACCTACGTGACTTTACCGAAAAATCCAAAGATTAAGGTGGGAATCGTTATTGGGCACAGGGAGGAGAGGGAACAAACAGAGACAGCTGTGATTGTGAACGCAGAGGTCGAGGAGGAGCAGAGACTGAAATGAGGGAAACGAGATCTGGTGGGGGCCGGACCATGGAGAGATTTGTCAACTGGGGTGAGGAATTTGAAAAAGCAACGGAAATAGACCCCGGGGCCGGCCCAGGTCACGGTGGCGGGACCATGTCGCTCAGCTGGCGTGGGAAAGCCTGGGAATTCCCCAGGAAGAGCTAGAGCCTGTGTATAGTAGTGTATAGTGTAGTGTATAGTAGTGTATAGTGTAGTCGTGTATAGTAGTGTATAGTGTAGTGTATAGTAGTGTATAGTAGTGTAGTGTATAGTATAGTAGTGTATAGTAGTGTAGTGTATAGTATAGTGTAGTGTATAGTGTATAGTAGTGTATAGTGTAGTCGTGTATAGTTTAGTGTATAGTAGAGTCGTGTATAGTGTAGTATTGTGTAGTGTATAGTGTAGTGTATAGTTGAGTAGTGTAGAGTAGTGTATAGTGTAGTCGTGTAGTGTATAGTAGTGTATAGTGTAGTCGTGTATAGTAGTGTATAGTGTAGTAGTGTATAGTGTAGTAGTGTATAGTGTAGTCGTGTATAGTGTAGTGTATAGTAGAGTAGTGTACAGTGTAGTGCTAGAGTCTGTCGCCAGGGAAAGGGAGGTCTGAATCGCCCTACTCAACATGCTGCCGCCGCGACCCTCACCAGGACAAGCGGATTAAGAAATGAACGATAACAGCTGGACGAGGAGAGGTGATGTGTGCGAGTGGTAGGTGAGATTGAAAATGATCCGGCATTGTGGATACGTTGGGAGCAGTTTTAATGCGTAAGAGGGAAGACCAAGCATGAGGGAGGTTGTAGTAATGAAGTCGAGTGAAGATGGAGTGTATTAGAAGTTTTGCGGCCGTATTTGAGATGAGGGGGCGAGACTTTGCGAATGTTGTTCCAGGAGGAGAGGATGATGTGAGTGTCATCAGCAAAGAAATGATGAGGAAGGTTAAATGATGAAATGAGGGATTCGAGAGGAGAGTTGGAGAGAGATAAAAGAGGGGAACAAGGACACCACCTTGGGGGGACGACACCGATAATGACGGCGGACGGGGGAAGAAGTGACGTGGTTTGATGAGAATGTTGAGGTGCGCGAGAGAGAGAAGCAAGTAGGATGGTAAAATGTATCGAAGGCTGCAGTAAGGTCGAGTAGGACACATGTGGCTTGGTGATGTCACGTGATATGCGAGGCTAACAGGGGGACAAATTCAATGCTCATAATTGTACCTTTTATACAGTCAATAAAAATCCCCGTTTGCCAATTATTATCATCACTCTTCTGTGCCATTTCGTTGCCAATGGAGACATCGGCAATGAACTTTTGTCGAGATGAGAATGTGACCCTATCATTTGTATTATCTAGCTTAGGCCAACAGTACAAGGGGGCAGGCTAGTTATAGCAGTTCAGCCCTTTGTCAATCCACTGCACGATTAGGGCCTTCCGATGCCGTGGGGGGAGGGGGGTGGGGTTATAGAGTTAGTTTTCACCATACTGGTCAGTGCGGTTTGATAAAGACAGGGGGCATACATAAGGGATCACAACATTTTTGGAGGCAACTTTTCCAAAGTCACTTCAAATTCATCAGCCACCTTGGGAATGTAAGACCCACCCAAGAACAGGTCAAAGTAAAATAAAATTAAGCCTAAATAAAATAACATTAATCACCCCCTTCTGGGCTTTTCCCTTCAGCTATCACCACCGGTAAGACAAAGTTAATCACTGCACTGGTGGTTAAAGTGTTGCTTCAACGTTTCATGTCTCATCCCTCGGTTCGACATCGAAAAAAACGCACACACACACACACAAAGTAAAGAGTTTTTCACAAATTATACGTATATTAGAATAAAATCATGCTAAATCCCATGATCTGAACCATTTAAAGAAGTGGAGGAGGTAGGCAGTAATGTCATTCCCGACATCATTATTTGTATATGCAAGTGTGTGTGTATTTATGGGCGATAGCTAGTGTGGGTCCGCCTGTTTGTGTGTGATGATAAAGTGTTTGACAGTGTGTGGGTGTGAGCAAGTGTCCGGCAAAACAACCCCCTACTTCCTCGTTGGTGCCGGACAATAACGCTGTGGTAAGGAGTGCCATGGGGGAAAGGCAAATTTCGTTTGTCCATTCCCCTCATGGCGTTTGGAGCAACCACAGCGGCCAAAGGGGGGCTCTGGAAGAGTGCGAGGGGCTGGTAACCCCTCCAACTTCAGTCCAAGTACCACGCACAGACTGTAACTATAGGGGCATCTCACTCCTGTGTGCTTGGAAAGGTCCTAGCAAGGATTATTCAACAACGCCTTGCCAGGCACGCTGAGGAGATGCTTGTGGAGCCCCAATGTGGTTTCAGGAAAGGGCGGTCCTGCACATATGCCATATTTTCTGTCCGTCTGCTACAGCAGAGGTTTTTGGAATTCCAACAAGACCTACATGTCTGATTTATTAACCTGGTCAAGGCCTATGATACCATCAGTATGCCTGGGCTGTGGGTTGTTCTTCGTACTTTCGGAGTCCCTGACTCTTTGCTCACAATCATTAAGGATCTTAATGATGGTGAGCAGGCCCAGGTAAAACTACGTGGCCGGGAGTCGGAGCCATTCGCTGTTCATCTTGGGGTGGCGACAGGGATGTCTCTGGCTCCCACATTATTTAATATATATTTTGACCACATAGTTCACGAAGCCTTCGATGGCTATACCGGGGGAATTTCCATCTGGTACAGATACAATGGGAGGCTGATCGATGCCCGGGTGTGGTCAAGGGATGGCTCCGTATTGGGTCAACCATGTTACGTATGCCGATGATCTGGTAATTGTTGCTCACTCAGAGGAGGAGTTGGAGGCGCTGCTGCTGAACCTGGAGCGTGCTACTAAGAGGCAGGGCCTTACCATCCAGCCCCACCAACACTAAGCACCTGCCTGGGTATTTTGTACCATCAGACACTCCACCCCCACAACTCCCAATTGGTGATGGGGTAGTTGTGGAGGGAGTGGAGAGTTTCCCATACCTAAAGAACAGCAAGTTGGCAGAGTAGGGGGCACAGGTGGTGCATCGGCCAGTCACCTCAGTCAGTCGACCCGTGGCATCTGGGTCTGCCCTGTGACCTCTTGGCAAGAGGTCACTGGGTCTGCCCCGTGACCACTTGGCAGCGGGCATTCGATACTTCACGTGGCCTCAATGTGCATAGCCTGGCACGAGCGCCGTGGTGACATCACCGCCACTTAATGGCGAATGGCGGTTGTTGTTCATTGTGTGAGCAAGTGTGTCTTATTATAGTGTTGTGTGCCTGACAGCTTGTACCTATTATTACTGTACATATTCGCCCGTGCGTTTGTACATATGATTGCAGTCTATGTTACCCTGTGTCTGCTTTTCCTTGCCTGTGTGTGTGTGTGTGTGCGGTTGCGTTATCCCATGTACGTGTGCATCGACCGCTCCCGATTTTTCGGCACACGTGTGTACATGTGCGTGTACGTGCGCGTCTGCATGTGTTCGCCTGTGCGAGCACGTTAGCCTGTGTGTGCATGTCCATGTGCCGGCTGCTGATGGTGTCTCAGCAGGTGCTGCCTGAGGGTGGCACGCACAGGGAAGCGCCGGCCACATATTCCACACTCAAACGGTTTGAGCCCCGTGTGAGTCGTCAGGTGGTAGGCCAGCACCTGGGTGGGGGGCACACATACGTGCGCGCACACACACAGTTATGTACATAAGTACAATGTATGGGCACGTACACACAAAGACAAATATTTACCAGTATAGGATGCACAGACTGTTTGGGGCAAGTGCTGTCAAGCCAGCACCAGCAATATCCTGGCTTCAAATCCCAAGTTCAGCCACTCAGAGTTAAACCAAGTGGAGACGTTCATTGTCTCTGCCTAGTCAAAAATTCCTGTCAAAAACATTGCGTGACATCATATTTAGCTGTGCACTTCATTTGGCTAAATTCCACATCAGAGAATTCGATTGATCGATTATCACACACACACACAGTCACCTGTACTCGCGTTAACCCCCATGCACTCGCGCGCGCAAGAAGCATGGCGAGGAGACGGGGAAAGTTGGCTGGTGGGAGATGGGGGGTGGGAGGTGGGGAGGTAGGGAGATGGGAATTTCACATTCCAGAAAAGAGCGACGGACAAGTGGTGCAAGGTGGAGCTGGGAAGAGACGGGAGAAGGAAGACAGGACGGAGACAGGTGGAGAAGCCTGCAGCAGGGGGATGTGAGGGAGGAGTGAAAGGGCCTCCAGAGCAGAGGGGGCGACAGTCACCTGCTTGCGGCCGAAACTCCTCCCGCACACGTGGCAGGTGTGGCGCTTGAGGCCGGCGTGCACCTCCAGGTGCAGCCGCATGCCCTGCTTGGAACGGAACACCTGCACCGCGCGGCGAGACACGGGAGACGCGGTGAGAAAACTCTGCATTTGCAAAAAGTTGCAATTTTGTCCCCGATTTAAAATGTTCTGCCCCCCACACACTCTACTCCCTTACTTAAGTTCTTCTTCCCCTACCTTCCCCTCCCCACATAAAAGTACAAGTACCCTTCTCGCGGTCCCCACTCGGTGGGGCAGAGAGCCCAATCTCCTCCCTTTTATTGCAAGTGTTGGAGCGCAGAGTTTCGGACTTGTGTCCGCAGAGTTTTCTGTACCCCCCCCATACTGTAACATAATTAGATCGCGTAAATATGTGTCGATAAACCCGCCACTACCAGTCACAGCCAATTAGCAAGGTTAGTCACAGCCAGATATGGCTGTCGCCTGATGAAGCTAGATGTAATTACTGGCAAAACGTCGTACTCGGATTGAAAATGTTTTGGCTTTGCTCTCCAACACACCGGTGTGCTGTACTAGTAACGAATTGGCATGTTCTGTTTGTATTACAAACCTTACTAATTGGCTGTGTCAGGTGGTGGCGGGTTTAACGACATTCATATTTACGCGATCAAACCCAAAAAAAACTGCATTATGGATGATATTCGTCGCGAAAGCCTACGTCTTAAACTGAAAAATATAAGTTGATGTCCTCATGCGCAATTCATGATGCAAAGCGCAAGGCCGCCCAAATAGTGGGCGTGATTAGCAGGAGAGTAGGGGAGCCTTTGGCCAGTAGATGGGGCCAACATCAAAAAGCACAAGATGAGTGTGTGGGCTGAGCTTGTGGTGAGTGGGATGATGACACGAGAGACGGGTAGCTGCTAGATAAGCATGTGTCTTGATTGAGCCTTCCCGAAATTGGCAGCTTCAGGAAACACGGCGCGGTTAGACATGGGTGGAGGTGACGCGACATACTGACACAACGAGCTGAACACGATTAAAGCTGGCATAAAAATGGAAACTTCAGCCATAGCCCTAAACCTGCCGTCGCCATAACCCTCGGCTAATACCGGACCTTAACGAAGCAGCCCCGACCATAACCCGAGCACTAATCCCCACCTAGGCCATGATCGCAACCCTAAGATCTTTTCCAAACTGTAACTCCAACCATAACACTGGCAGCCACGCCGATATAACCATAACCCGAGCATTAACCCAACGTTGATAATCACACCTACCCCTAATACTATCAAAACTCTAGCACTAACCCGAGCTGGCTAAACCTATCATAAACTCGAATCCCTCCTAGTACTACCCTCGGACTCACTTTACACCTAGAAATAACAACCGTCACTATACACGAGCCCTAGCGTTCTGGGGGTGGTGTTCGACACAAGAAAACTAAACAAATGTTTACGGCCCCAAGCAGCTTCAGAGCCCCAGAACGATGTAAACAATCAGGGCGCATCAAATATCAGCTCGGTTTCAAATCCTGATGAACAGAAAACAGCTAACTAACATTAAAAAAGCATATTAGTCTCTCGGTGCCATCTGGTCTGCATCTCTTCTGCCAACTAACATCATCTTTGTGTCTGGTCTAACATCGCCCTCATATCATGGCATCTGTGTATCATCGACATCTCTTCTATTATCTCACTACATCTCAATCAAATGCCTTTAGCTCCTTTCACCCAAATGGGCCAGTACCACCACTGCTAGCATACACTAAACTCTCCTATCCATAGAATTAAGGACAGGCGAGTGAGGAAAAACCATTGTACACATCGTAACTTTAGCTCTAACCCATAACGTTACTATCCCTCGCTGTATTCCGTGTACTAACCATTACACATACCTTTGGTTCTTTCGGTAAAGTCACGTAGTTAGAAAAAATAATAGATCACGACGTTTCGATCACAATCGTCACCTGATCACGCAATCAATCCTCGCCTGATGACGATTGCTTGCGTTGCCATCGAAACGTCGCGATCTGTTATATTTTCTACCCACGTGACTTTACCAGAAGAACCAAAGAGGATGGATTCCTGCAGTCACGAAAGCTTCAAATCAAGATAAAACATAATCCAACCCTATTCATAGCTCTAGCCCTCACCTCAACAAAATTCGAAACCCCTTCCCCCGCACCTCCAATTTGCACAGTTGGCAATGTACGGTGCGACAGAAGTTCAACAACAATACACTCAATCCGCCCGAACACCACAATATTTCTAACACCACTCATGTTCAACACCGAGCTACAACACCCCCCTGCCACCCCTCGATCCCGCCCAATAACACACGTCTCTCACCTTTCCGCACAGGTAACAAGTGAAGTCTCCTCCAAACCCGGGGGCCATGCGTCCGCCGCCCCCGTCCTCCACGCCGCCATCCATCGCCATGGCGGCCCCAGCGCCTCCTATCGCCATCGTCCCATCCACCTCCTCGGCACCGTACCCCCCCATCGAGTCGTCGCACGCTCCGCCGGCCCCGTGCTGCCCATTATGGACCGCGTCTGCCCCATCGTCGCCCGGTTTGCGCTTGTCAAATCCTTCGGCACCGTCGCCAAACTGACCCTCATCACGGCACAGCCGGCTGTCTGCGATTTCGGCGCCGCCGCCGTCGTTGCCGCTGTCGTCGTCGTCGTCGTCGCCACCGTTTGCGTCGAGCTCATCGCCGTCGCCGACGGTGGCGGACGAGAGTTCGGGCATGCGGCCGCTTTGGTCGATGAGGAAGGGTGGCTCCTCAAACTCACACTTGATCTCCGCCACCACCACCGGGAGGCCGAAGCTGTCGTCGCTCGCTTGTGCGCCAGTCGAATCATCGGCATCACCAGTTCCACTGCCATTGCCGCCACTGCCGCCGCCGCCGCCGCCATCATCACCGCCACAGTCAGCGTCCAGTGAAACGTCCGCCTTTGTTTCCTTGGAGCCGGAGGTGGTGGTGGTGGTGCCGGTCATGTCGCTGCTGCCGCCGCCGCCGCCGCCGCCGCCGTGGTCTTCATCATCATTTTCGTCGTTATTTCTGTGCTGGTGGAGGCGGTTCTGCTGCCAGGCCTCCTCCGTCG
Source organism: Lethenteron reissneri (assembly GCF_015708825.2). Classification (NCBI taxonomy): domain Eukaryota; kingdom Metazoa; phylum Chordata; class Hyperoartia; order Petromyzontiformes; family Petromyzontidae; genus Lethenteron; species Lethenteron reissneri. Next base: position 12,820,742 of record NC_083780.1, on the reverse strand, counting down.
ATTCATCGGTCAAGCGTTTCCTACGGAGGCCCGACGCCAGTAAAGGCGGCGAGGTTGGTGGTGGTGCCAGATGTGCTTGTAGGAGCGGTTGCGGTTGGTGCAGCAATGTTGGAGTGCTGTGGTGCTGCTGGTGGGCATGGTTGTGATGTTGGTGCTGGTGGTGATGATGGTGGTGGCTGGCTCCGTCGGGAAGATCGGGAATGCCGGAGAAGTACTCGGCCTCCGGCCCAGCGGGATTGTGGGAAGGCTGCGGGGAAAGAGGGTGGCCACAAACAGAGACACAACACGTAAAATACAGAATTACAGTTCATGTTGTCTTAAGATGCGGTCTCTTGTAGACACTATATATTTAATGGTTGTTGCTGCTGCTTACATCAGTTGTACCCAAGGGGCAAATGAAAAGGACTTGCAAAAGGGTGTTTTAAAGGGTGTATAGGAAGTAGGTTGCCGAAGAGAAAGGCAGCCGAGACGAACTCAAGATCCATCTAAAAGGACCAAGTAACAGACAAAGCATATGTTTGATTGCCGAAATAAATGATAAATTACAGCCATTTGCCAATCCACTGCTGGATGTGGGTCTCGACACGCCATGCCGGCCATGGGGTTTGTCTGTGCAGGTGGGTGAAACGGGAGATGGCACCCATTGTGAACCACCCAGGCCTCATTATGTCTGTGTCAGGACACGCATTCCCTTTGAATAAACTCACCGTGTCACCGGCTCCGCCCACTATGCCGTTGGCCCTGCCCCCTGCTGTGCCATTAGCTCCGCCCACAGCTCTGTTTGCTCCGCCCCCTGTGAACAACAGGCAAGGCAGCCATGACGACAATGTCATCAAACCGACAACACCCCCCCCTCACACCCCCCCCCGTCAAGTGGTGCACAGTACTCTTTGCCACTGGAGGTCCTGAGCCAATGAAGGAAATTCCACATTCCTATGGTAGGACTCAGATGGGTCCTAAGTAATTAAACACCGAAACCACTGTTAAATTCCCAGCACCGAATTCCAATAAACTGCACATTCCTGTGACAAGAAGCAGTCACACCTTCATTCAGAAAAATTACAGCAACCACTGCGTCATCAGGCGGCACTCATTTTACTGACCAGAGGTGATGATGATGAACGTAATAGGTGATGACAAAGCATCCACTGATGGCGACAATGATTGTGCCAATGATAATACTAATGGTGATGAAGTATGATGATGATAATAATAATGGATGCTGTAGCTGTGGCTGCTGATGCTGATGGTCTTACTGCGGCTGCTGTTGACGATGGTACTGCTCCAAAAAAAACGGATGTTTATCCTACTGCTGCTCATACAAATAAGGATAATTATGAAGACAATTATGCTGCTTCTGCTTGCGATGTTGCTGCTAACGATTGTGCTGATGCTGATGATAATTTTGACAACACAGCTGCTACTAATGTAATCTGGGAGGAGCCTCAGAGTCGAGCCGCTGCTCCTCCGGATCGAGAGGTAAGGAGGCCCCCCCCCCCCCAAGACTCCCCCTAGAACTCTACCAGGCACGTACCACTCAGCGAAGACCCCGGGGCCGGCCCAGGACACTCTGGAGGAACTATGTCGCTCAGCTGGCCTGGGAATTCCCCAGGAAGAACTAGAGTCTGTCGCCAGGGAAAGGGAGGTCTGGACCGCCCTACTCAAACATACTTTCGCTGCAACCTTCACCATGACAAGCGGACTGAGAAACGAACGAACTGCTCCTCATGGCTCTATTGACGATGGCAATGCTACAGATAATGATGCCGCTACTGATGAGGATGTTCCTGCTGCTGCTTCTAATGATGATGCTACTGCTAAGGTTGCCGCTACCGATGATTGCCACTGTTGCTCCCTGCTGCTGCCGATGATGATGATGTTGCCAGTGATGATGTTACTACTACAGACAATGCTGCTGCTTCTGGTGATAATGCTGCTATTGATGACACTGCTACTACTGATGATGCTGCTGCTTATGTTGACGATGCTGCTGCTACCAATGATGTAAATGGCGGAAATGATGATGTTAGCAACACTAGCAGAATGGCGATGGTGCCCCCACCTCTCGGCTCGCTGTGCAGGATGTGCGTGCAGCGCGTCACCACGTGCTCCATGTGGAGGTAGCTCGCGGCCGTCAGGTACGACAGCACTTGGCTCTCGGGGAACACCAGCTGGCCTTGGGGTGGGAGAAAGCAGAGTGGGGGCAGCAATATCATCAACACCGTCATCATCATCATCACGATCCGTCATTCCTACTGCGAACGTCATCATGAGAAGCATTGTTGTTATTATCACCGTCATTATCGCCGTCATCATTATCATCATTTATACAGTGGGATCAATCATTAAATCACTACCATCATCAACATCGTCAATCCTGTTTAGAGAATGTATTTTACATGTGACTATCATACAGTTGGAGCACCAGATATGCAAGAAAATGTAATAAATATGCTTGTCAATGTTACGTCAATCATGTGAATATCATCGTTATCGTGATGAAAATATCAAGATCAGAGGAATCACTGTCGATGTTGGCCATGACCAGGAATGAAACTTAAGAATCTCTGCATCAACGCTACAATATATATAAACATGTGTGTCACACACACTAGGATACCATAATGCAGTAGATAATATGTATTAAATGTAATAAGAGAACAGCAGTGGATATAAAGTGTACATTAAATAAAGTACAATGTTTCACTGCATATAGAATGTGTTAAGCAGCGACCACTGTGCCACCACTCCTGCAATACATACAGCTGATCGCAACCAAATGACGTAGAGGGCGCTTGAGATTTCAATACATGCCTCATACATCACATGCGACTTTTGGGCCAAACATCAGCCAAGTTGCAACGTGTAACGATTCAATTTTCAATTTTAATAACGAAGATTGCCAAAATGTAGGCAAAGCGGACCTGGATTTTGGGAACGTAGATCATCTTTCTAAAATTTTAGCAAACGTTATCTGCCTCGTGGGGGGTGCAGCAGCAACACAATGGTTGTCCCCGCACTGTGAACCCACATAAGCAGACATGGAGTTTGTGAATGTGGGAGAGACCGTGACGCAGGAAGCCCCCAATCTTCTCACCCGTGTAGCAGGAGAGGAGGATGTCATGGAAAACTCTCGGTGGAATGGCCGGGCACGGGGTCAGGGTGAGGGTGAGTGGGTTTGGTGAAGGCTCGCTGCCCTATAAACACAGACAAGCGTACGCACACACGCACGCATTGATATGGAAGTAAACCACGAACTCGTGTGCAGAGCAGATATGCCTGGAGACGCACACACACACACATTGACACCCACACTCGCATATGCAATTGCACACGAGCGCAAATGCAAGTAAACACACAGTTGTGTGCACAGAAGACAAGCTTGTAGATGCACAAACAAGTTCACATGCGTCTGTGCACACCCAAGTAAACATGCACGTGTGCACAGAGATGCTTAGAAGATTTATTTTACTATTTTTATTTTACCAGGTAAGGCCCACTGAGCTAGACAGCTATTTTTCAGAAGCGACGTGGCCACAAATGATAGCTTAACGAAGTTGCTTAGCACGTGGAAATTTATAGCAGCCAAATACTCTAAATGCATGTTTCTAAACGTGGAGGGAAAAACCGGAGGAACCAGAGAAAAATCCACGCGACTATGGGGAGAGAGACACGCAAACTCCAAATATACAACAGGCGTCAGGGTCGGGATCGAACCGACGCCCTCCTGTATACCAGGCGAGGAAGTTAACATTTCGCCAACGCGGCGCCCATGCATAAAGGCAGATACATGCTTGAACATGCATACGTAGACCTTCGCAAAAGCACAGATGTGCATATCGTTACACAAACTATCATTAGAATGATAATGGTGGCGATGACAAGGGTAATGACGGTGGTGATGAGAAAAGATGCCAGCGGTGGTGTTGCTCACTGTAATCTGGGGGCTGACGTGTTGAATATCATGAAGATGGTCATGATGATGGTGGCAATGGTGATGGATATGATGAATGACGATGATGATGAAGAGGATGATGAGGGCGGTGGTGCGGCTCACCGTGGTCTGCAGGTGGACATGGTGAATGTCACGATGATGGTGGAGATAATGGTGGTAATGAGGAAGGCGATGATGATGATGTGGTTGGCTCACCGTCGTCTGCAGGCCGGCGTGCGACAAAAAATAGGGGCTCGCCGCGGCCAACACGACGCGGTGGGCACGGAACATCATTGCTGTCGGGCCAGAGGTCGTCCCGCGCACCACTCCCCGGTCACGGTCGAGGCCTGAAGGTCAACAGGTCAGCCAGAGGTCATGCGCGATACACGCACGTGCGTAACGTGCACGCATGATAACTGTGTACGTGTGCGCAAGTCAGAACACATAGGGTCATTTAATTTATTTGTGGGGATTGTGGGACTATACACGTACAGCTCTTTTGTCACTACGCAGAGCGCCGACTGCTACAATACCACTCGCACACCATGCAGGCATGTACTCGCACACATGCTACTACCTCTCTATGCGCAGCACAAACACGTACTTATACATAGGTTAACCCCCCCGGATATCCTTAACTTACCGTTGGGGCAAGTGCTGTTAGCGAGTAGCACCTATGAAGGCCAGCAAGGCACACAAGGGGATGGGTGGCCAGCACCACACCAGGCTGCCTTTGTCCTCTACTAGTGTTGTTTAGCCATCGCACAAGGTATTCATTTGGGGCTGAGTCAATCTAGGGGAGGCCCATGACCGGTTCAGATAATCGTCACTGGTGTTGGTCGTGAATGGACACCAAACTCAGTCGCCAAGTTTTTTTATACAGCGCACTAACCACTGCGCCCCACATATGTTAACACAAAGACAAAGATTCCCCCATGTAGCCTTAACGGACTTGTTGGGGCAAGTGCTGTTAGCGAGCACTTATGAAGGCTGGCACGGCACACAAAGGAGTGAGGTGGCCAGCACCACCCCCGACCGCCTTTGTCTCCTCAGTGGCGATGTTTACATACCGCACTAGGGACTCATTTGAGGCCGAGTCGACCTAGCGGAGGCCCAGGACCGGTTCAAATTAATCGTCACTGGTGTTGGACGTGAGCGGGAATTGAACTCGGGTCGCCAGGTTTGTAGCGCAGCGCACTAACCACTGCGCTACCGCCCCCAACATATGTTTACACACGCACGTGTGTGTGCTTGAGCCTACCTCTCTCGGCGCTGCGCACGCACACTGTGACGTCGCAAAACCTCCCTTCCCTGCGGAAGTCGCGCAGCTTGTCCAGCAGCAAACTCGGTAGAGTCGGGAAACTGCACGAGGAGGCAAGGAAAAACAGCATAAGCAATGATACCGTACATACATACATAGGTGCTTTGGTGTCGGCTCCAGGTTCGGAGGTCAATGGTCAACAATGTATGGCAGCACATCCTCTCGGCACAATATCCCGTGATGTTCGCCGTGCCGAGCTGGGTCCACTCTGCATGCTCAAGCTGCTTCTGTTTAGTTTTGTTGAAGGGGTTCTAGATTTGAAGCTTTCGTGACTGCAAGGATTCATACTCTTAAGTTTTTTCGGTAAAGCCACGTAGAAAAAAAATAGAAATAAAATAATAAATCACGACGTTTCGGAGGCACCACAAGTCTCCGTCATCAGGTGGGACCGTCACAGCTAAATCCTCACTTGATACAGTAAATTTATCTGTGACGGTCCCACCTGATGACGGAGACTTGTGTTGCCTCCGAAACGTCGTGATTTATCATTTTATTTCTATTTTTTTTGCCTACGTGACTTTACCGAAAAAACCTAAGAGTTGTTGAAGGGAGGCAAAATATGCGCAGCAAGTGTGAGCTGGAGGACCTGGGCCGGATTGCACTTGCCGATGACTCGTACCAGCAGTGATAAGATTTGGTCTCCGAGGAGGAGGCTCGTGAAGGATGCTACTGGGCAGTTGGGAGGCAGTCGCCCACCAGAAGTAACGAAGGCCGGAGGAGCGACGTTCGCCACAATGAGCAAGAGCGCTGGCCGGCTAAAACAGGCCAAGCGGGCAGCGGGGAGCGCAGGTGGTGCATCTGCTCCGTTAACCCACAATACTGGAGCCTCCGCTGTGAACCTACAGGTAGCAGCAAAGCCTCAAGCCTCCCGGAGAGTGGTACCTGACCTGGCATGCGCACCGCAGGGAGGGACCCACCTGAGAGTGATGCTGGGTTCGGGCGCCCCCTGAGCGCATGGCGGCTTGGGCCTCGGCAGCCTCATGAGGCCGGGGGGGTCTCGGTGCGGTCTCAATGCCGTGTCCATGGTGGTGGCACCTGTGTCCTGTAGCACCACACGCACGCCACAACACACACACACATACAGATAAAAACCATGTGTGTACAATATACACAGCACAGCGCATCCCGTGTATACACTACACACATACATGTCTACAATCTACGTCGCATGTATACACATCATTACGCGCATACGCCAGACACACAATGGGAATGGACATCGCCTCGGCAATACCATATACACCACAAGTAAGCACATAACATGTATACAGTGTAAACAGTACACGCCACAAAAAAACACACACACGATGCATCACGTGTGTAGACCATAAACAGAATAAATCAACCGCACAAAATCACACCTCTCCACGTGCGGACACAATGCACTGCATGTACGGTACATTATATGCCAAATATATATACACAGGGTGCGATGAGCCAATAGCCACAGATCATTTATAGACCACGTTTAAAATAAAGACGAATATACATGGCGAGCGAATCGCTGAAGAATGTACAATCATCTAGTATGAATAATAGTAACAACAATAAAGAAACGTACAATGTGCACATTTTCTCAAAAAGTCTCATTTTCAGTTGTGCTACGGAGGTGCTTCCACAACTGGAACATCTGTTAAAGTTTATCAGACAGATTTATATACTATACACACACACACAAACCACAGCACCTGTATACATAACATTCACCACACGTGCACACCGCATGTATACAATGATGAACACGATACACGCCAACACGTATACACTCCGCTATACGTGCACACACAATACATCACACGCAAGGAGATATACACCATGTGAGCGCACCATTACCACAACCATGTAAACACTCAAGCGGTGTGGAAAAACACTGCTGGATGAAGGCCTCCCTATGTGGTGAGGATTACTGTGGGTTTTTTACACCATACTTTGCCACGCAGGTCATTGCGGGTTGGTGAAGGCGGGGAGCACAGACGTACAGTACAAAATGTATTTTCCTGCAAGTGCCCTCTACTGACCACCACATAGCCCAGCAGCCGCCTATAAAAAATACAACAACGTGCCGTGTATGGCGGTCACCTATCTAAGCACTATTCAGGCTCAACCCTGCTTAAAAACCCTGGAGATGTGATGAGATCGGGCGCATTTCCGAGTGATTTGATTGCCGACGCCACCGCTGGTCGAAGGGCCTCTCCTAAAGGGACGCTCTATAGGGTATTTGGCCTACTTTTCCACGCCAACTAGACGTGCGGAAAGATGAGTGCGTACCCACACTTTACCCCACGACATGCAACCTGCCTGATCGACTCACTGTGGTGTGTGCCCATTTATACTGCTGGGTGGACAGAGGCTTGGGGAATTTGAGTAACTTCGCCCCCAATTTGTTTCAACTGCCGCGCAGGAAAAAGGAATCGAACCGGCGACTTCTGGTTTTGCAAGTCCAGAGCGCTAACCATGAGACCATGGCAGCCCCCTACAAACATACTACACCATGAACGTCACACCACGCTATGAGCAAACCCATACCGGACATGCCACACACTAAAGACACACCGCACATTTATAGCACACACACACACCACTATATCGTGGCTAAAGTGCCCTGCACTGCGACCCTGTTTGGTGACCGACTATCGTGCTGCCCACCACCCATGGCCAACATCAGGGCGAATGAGATCTGAACTCGTTCTGGGCATCCCTCCCCTCTACCCTGGACCAACAAGCCACACTGACCAGCATGGTGAAGTATGGTCAAACAACCAACACGACCAACATAGCATGGGCAGATCTTCACCTAGCAGCGGACTGTAAGAAGGCTGTCAATTTATAATTCATACAAAAAAAATATATGAAAGCCAGGCCGCCACGCACACCTCATTATACCAAACACGCGCCGCATATTAACACACAAAATACAGACTCATGTATCAAGTGCTGTTCGCAGAGCATCCATTAAGAACAATGCTACTTAGTAAAACGCACTCACGCAATACAAACAAAATAGCAAATTCACAGTCAAGAGTCTCAACATGGTCACAAAGATAAAGATACCCGTATAGCCTTGTGTTTACGTATGTAGAACTTCTTTCGCACCGTACGTAGCCACCCCTGTTTGCTAATTGGAGGTTACAGGACTTCAACGGACTGCTGGGGTAAGCTCTGTTTGCGAGCGCCTATAAAAGCCAGCACCGTGCAAGAATGGATGTGTGCTCAACACCACACCCAGACCGCCTTTTAACCAGCGCCGACATTTAAGGCCGAGTTGACCTAGGGGAGGAGACAGTTTCAGACATCACTCTCCACTACTCCCCATTACAAGGAAAAAAATACTTCACAAAACTGTTGTGGCAAGTGACATTGGCGAGCACCTATTAGGATAACTTTGATTATTTGGCCACTACAAATTTCCACATGATAAGCCACTTTATTCTGATATCATTTATGGCAAGGTCGCGTCTGGAAAAAAAAACCTAATAGCTCAGTCGGCTTTACCTGGTATAATAAAAATCGTTTCGTTATATTTCTCAATCATTTGCTTACCTTTCGTATATATATTCTATATGAAGGCGGGCATGTTGAACAAGGGGGGGGGGGGGGGCGGTGTAGTCAACATCACACTCCCCCATGCACACACACATGCATGCAAACACACACACGACCACGCACAGTAGTGTACAGTGCACACAGTAAACACACACGTGCAAACACTGCAGTTGTTAATCACACTGCAACCCTTCCCATTCAAATTCCCAACAGCGCACACAGAGCATGGTGGCCTTTCCCTGCGTGTTGACACACTCAAGAACAAAAGAGCCTTAGAGATTGCAAGGGATCAGGGGCTGGCGTTGTTAGCGAGCACCTGTTAAGGCCAGCCAGCACAATGCCTGCTCGCCTTTGGCTTTCCTCTTGATGTTCATGACTACGTGAACATGCACAACACCCTTGGTCAATTCACTGCTGGATGAGGGCCTCCCAAAGCCAAGCAGGCCCGTGGATGTTGTTTGCATAGACAGTGTGAGTGTTTTTCACTAATTTTCAGAGGCAGGGGCCACTTTCGCCGATGAGACATCATCAGTGTGAAGGCCGCCACACATTTGAAACCATTGGGGGTTTGTGACAACACGATGATGATGATGTGTTTTCACTTTTGTGTATTGTTGGGGGCCGCACGTCAGAGGTCGCAAAAAGGCCACCAGGGGCCGCACTAAAGGCCACCACAGGGAACGCCAGTGGACCCACAGGCCTTGCAATGAAGAACACGAGTGTAGTAACAGCTGATTTTTGCTGCACTGCCCTCTGGACAATATAGACTCCGCAGCCACATGCAAAACACCTGTTTTGCACGTGGTTTTCACCCATTCAAGCACCAACCAGGCTCTCAGCCTGCTTAGCCTTCGAGATGGGATACGATCATCGTGTTCATCATTCCTGGTGATTTGACCACACCTGATAATTACGAGTTGCCACATGGGTGCCCCACGACACGATTTGGTTCCCATGTGTGTCGACATGCACGCACAACGCACCACTCAATTATCAGCAGGCACAGAGCACATTAAATAGCCGACACACTCACCAAATCAAAACCAATTACACACTCACACCCATGACATTGCACTAAGCCACGTAAAAAAATGTTTTATTCTATTTGTCCAGAAAGGAAGAAAAGTCATACGCGCGTATGGATTGTGTACCACTTTCTAACTCCCGATTGTCTTTGGAAGTATTTTCTGAGTGAAAACAATCCTGGTGCTCATGGCAAGCTTGCCACGATGGTGAAAATGGCTGGTTTTCTCCAGTGTATTTCCCTAATAGCAACTTAATACTACAGTTTTGGTCACATTGGATCATCTTCATGAGTTGTTGTTCCCTTCCCCGTCTGTTACAAATGGACAGACGGATAGAGGCCAGGCATTCGTGCTTTGAACCGTAGTTGGAGCGCGAAAAAAAACATCACCGAGTATCAAGACTCTCTCAGGAGGGTCATGCATTGGGATGTTTGGCCAATTCCTCTTCAAAGTCCTCTGCATGTGGGAGAAAACCTCAGTACCCGGACAAAATCCGTGTACGCATATGAAAGGTTAACACTTAGCGTCAACATCTCACGGTGACTAGGAGATGTTAACTACCTTGCCTGGTATACAGGAGGTCGTGGGTTCGATCCCAACCCTGACGCCTGCTGTATATTTTGAGTTTTAATGTTTTCCCCGTGGTGACATGGATTTTTCTCCGGGTCCTCCGGTTTTTTCCCTCCACATTCATAAACGTGCGTTGACAGTATTTGACTGCTAGAAATCTCCACACGATAAGCCACTTCAATGAGCTATCATTTGCGACCAGGTCACTTCTAAAAAAGACCGCTAAAGCCCAGTGGGTCTTATACCTGGTAAAATAAAAATAGTTTCGTTTTAGTTAATCCAGATGGGTTTGCGGAGTCCATTTGCTGTACTGCAACCTGCTGGTCCCCTTGCAGCCCAGCCTGTTTGGGAGTTTGTAAATCTCTCTGTGGTCCACCAACCCTCGTTTCCATAGCTCTGGATTAAAACAGTGCCTTGGTATGCTCATCGTCCCAATAAAAAAAGCACACATCAGGGCCCATCTCCACTGTCAACCCAGAGCCCGTGATGCTAATTCTGCATTCCTACGATGGGGGCCAAGATCTGTTGTTCGGCATGATGTCCAACGCTTCGCGCTCCTTGTGCAGGGAGGTCCAAAATATTGAAGAATATCACCGATGTGTACCAATACATCACAGCAAGCAACGCACTTTACATCATGAAAACACACTGGGGACCTGATAATTGACACCTTTTTTACAAGGAGTCATGTTTGCATAGACCAAAAAACATAACTTTGATAATTGTATGCACTGTCCTTGAAGTTTTTTTTACTGGCAAATGAGGTTCCAACACTGGGGACCTATCGAGCGCAACCGCGAAAAACCCACGCAGTGGTAGCCCCAGGACCGATATGGTGTGGTGAGCCTTCATCCACAGCAGTGGATTCACAAAGAGGCTGCACGTGTGTTTTTTTAAATATTACTGTCCCATGAAAAAGTGAATGGTTTAGTAGCAAGTATTCCCAGTGTCAACTCTGAAAACAGCAGAACAGAGCGAGAGCAGGAGGTAGCATGCGATACCGAGTTAGAACCATCTGGGGCATGTTAAACTGAGCAGTGTTTATTGTTCTGTGTTTATAAAGCTGCAACCTTGAGTCTTTAAAGTTGTCTGTTAAGGTCAATTTCAATACTTTGGTTAGAAACCATATACCCAACACAAAAACACTCACTAAGCCAACCAAACAAACCCACACAAATCGCATTTAGCCAGACCATATTTACTCTGTACATGTACAGTCATTTTTGTCAAACCACTGCTGGATAAGGGTCTCCCTATGCATGAAAGGGGGTTATTAGCCATATTTCACCACAATGGTCCGTGCAGGTTATGAAGGTGGGGGAGCACAGACGTAAAGAACAATCATGCAATGAGCCACACTCCCCTCTGTTGACAACAGCAACCTCCATCACACCTGTTGTATGCATGGCAGTCACCCAACTGAGCCAGGCTAAAACCCGCTTAGCTTTAACGATCTGACAAGAAGGGGCACATTCCAAATGCTTGGGTCATAAGCCTAATCGACGAAATATCCAACACAAAACGCACCACACAACACGGCCGCCATACAAAAACACATACCAACCATACCACACCCAACGCTCACTTAAGCATACACAAGCCACACAGAACACACACAACGCCCCCCCGCCCCCAACCCAGCACACACACTACACAAACATACCCACCCAGCTCCGAGTAAAAAACACACACCCAACACCCACACACATCAACTCACACCCAACAAACACCACATTCATATCCAACAGACTCCACACACACACATAAAGACAAAGCTCCACCCCCCTGTAAACGTTAACGGACTATTGGGGCAAGTGCTGTTGGTGAGCACCTATTAAGGCCAGTTTTCTGTGACTACACACGGATACCTCCCCAGTGCTGATGATGTTTACACACCGCAGTACTTTACTCGTTTAAGGCCGAGCCGACCTAGGGGCGCAACCAGTTGGTTCAGATATAAATCAACGCCACTCTCACCAACACACACACACATAGAAACATTCACAAAAGCAAAGGGTGACTCTGTTGGGGCAAGTATTGTTTCGCGAGCACCACGCCCGGCCACCTTTGCCTTCCCAGTGCTGATGTTACATCGCACGAAGTACTCTTTTGTTTTTAAAGACCAAGTCAACCAGGGGAGGGCCTTGAACTAGTTCAGATATTCGCCACCGATGTTGGCCGTGAATGGCAAATCGAATGTGTGTCGCCGGTTCCTCAAACGTATGCAGTTCACACACGCATTCATACAGATGCCTTTGCACAGAGAAGACAAACGCACATACATACACATGGTCGACTTAGCCATACACGGCTGAGTGAATCTACCTGGAGCCCAGAACCCATATCATGTATCACTCGCCACTGATGTTGGCCTGTGTAAGGAATTGATCGCCAGGCGCATGGTAGACTTCACCAACCACATACACCACTGAGTACACACGCAACACAATATCATTATGGTAACCCCTGCAATTCAATGCATTTGCCACGATTCAGGGCTGCGATTCAATCATGTTTTGTTACATTATTGTGGATGGTGGAACTTTCAGTTGCTGCAGCGGAGCATAAACACTTCATAAACAACATATACATTTGTTTAATTCGCTTGTTACACACACAGAATTTGACGCACAATAAGTCTAAGAATCGTCGTGAATCCATGCATTGAAACATTGTTCCACCCGATACTTAGCACGCAACAAATACACGCACAGCAATCACACCGCTTGTATCCAATGCACAATACATTCTGCATTTACATACACACCCATCTATTGACTCCCAACTAATACACAACAATACACCCATGTACATGTGCGGCCCTTTGTCAATCCCATGGTGGACGAGGAATCTCCCCACGACTATGTGGGTAGAGGAGATTATTTGACCATGCTTCACCACGTGGGTCGTTAGCCTTTTGCTGCCCAGAACGCGGGACAATGCTACTAGCAGTAGCCTATAACGATGATGTCGTCTTGTGCGTAGTGGTGGTGACTGCACAACGAAGCACTTATCCAGACTCTCAAGTTTTCGTAGCTCTAGATATTTGCAGATAATTCCAGTTGATTTGGTCACAGGCAACCAAAAATAAACAAACTCTAACCCAACACATAACACACATACCATAAACACACTAATTCACAATAAATAACACGTACAATACTTTCACACAACAAGGTCTGTGCACTCAAACCAAACCAAACGAAAAACTCAAACTCATAGTCACAGATAATACATACTTATAACACAAATCTTACACAAACGCATACCACACATGTATAGCCAATACATGACACACACACATATACTCAAGACGTAGCAAATATAAAACTCACCCACACAACTGCAATCCGACGAAACAACACATTCCACTCACTCTACAAAACGCAATCCAAACGACACACACACACCACTCACCCACCCACCCAGACACAACCCCAATACAAACACCATATGCTAAGCACTCAGCACCTATCCCTCGGCAAACCCCCCTTCTAAACCAAGTTCTCTATAATGTAGAGGGCAGCCACGTGGCTTCTAAACCATCGCCGCCATCATCTCCCGTCGTTGCCATGACCACGCCGAGCTCACACCAAAGCTTTCAAATCGACGTCTAGAGTTCCATGGAAGGCGTTTACGTCACAATAAGAATTGACCGTAGAACTTAGAACGCCAAAGTTAACGCTCGGGACATTCTCAGAGACAATAATTTAAAAAAATCCCCAACTTCCACACACATCAACTCATCGAGTGTGTTGGAGGTTGCTGATTCTCCTCTGCTGGACCCAATGTCTATTACTGCCTTCCACCACCAGCCCCATTCGGACGGTAAACTCCGCCCCTGTTCAAATAGAAGCTCAAAACCAAAATTTTGTATCTCAGCCTTAGAGGCGATTTATACAAAATATATATGCCGACAATTTTACAGCGTTTTGAGATGCGGACATAATTATACGATATATAAATTACTGTATTAATCTTAATATGAAGCTTTCGTGACTGCAGGAATCCATACTCTTTGGTTCTTTCGATAAAGTCACGTAGGAAGAAATATTGTTTTATTTTATTTCTACCTACGTGACTTTACCGAAAGAACCAAAAAGAGTATGCTATTGTATTGCAAACCACGACTGTTAACAAACTGAATGCGGCCAGGCATCGCAATGAAAACATGTCTCAGAGACCGAGCGAGACTTTGCCAGGCAAATACATGACACGTCGTTGTTATATTGAGTTTCACAACACGCATCGGACCATCGTCATCTGGCATTACGGCCTGTGTGTAATATATACACACATGTTTTTTCGGTAAAGTCACGTAGGTAAAAAATACAATTAAAAGTTAATAATGGAAATAAAATAATAAATAACGACGTTTCGGAGGCAACACAAGTCTCCGTCATCAGGTGGGACCGTCACAGATAAAATTACTGCATCAAGTGTGTGTAATTCTTATTAAATACATTATCAAAACACCTTTTAAGGGGTGTATCAGGCCAGATCGCTCAGCTGTCGAGGTGAGCGACTCGCCATCATGTTGCTAACTCAAATCCTTATTGGGGGTCGATGCAGCCTATCATTTCTTCGGGGTCGATAAAATCAGTACTCCTTTGTGAGAAAGCCTATGGATAGACTCGTCTCCCGTCATACGTATTAATATACTTCCACCAATGTCTCATGGCTGTAAACATTTGCCCTTGTTGTTTACTTTGTAAGGGTCGCAGTAATGACACGTGAATAAGGATGCACAAAATTGTGTTTTCCAACAATCAGTGTGTGTCTCCATAACTCAAATGAGCATTGGGATCGCGTCGGCTGCCCTGAGCAAAGGGCGATAAATTCCAGTCCAATAATTCCATTTGTATAGCGGATTTTCATCAAGGAACTCAAGGCGCTGTACAAGACACATCAGCAGCAGCAGCCACTCGGCATATAAATAAACTTCAAATAATAATAATTCCAAACATTAGTAATGGGGAAACTGCAACCAAGTCAATATTTATCATCGTTTTCACACCAATGTTGGCAGTTCAGTGAAAACTTTTTCAAAGTACTACAGTATGCGCTTTTTGCTCTCAAAATAATGAATAAAATATTATTTAATTCTAGATTTGATTCTAGATTTGAAGTTTTCGTGACTGCAAGGATTCATACGCTTTGGTATTTGAATACTGAATTCAAAGCAAGCTATCTCCATGCGAGAGACCACAACTCCATCGGACTTCCCACATAGTAAGCGTTTCATCTACCAACTGAAAACGATAGGCCGGGCTCTCACATTAAAGCAAATCGTTCAAACATAAAACATGTTCTCATTCCATTCGTGTTACAATTCAGTTTTCGACTCCCACGGTCACACAAACAACGCCGGGTAATATTTACATAGCACATTTACATATCAGCCGGTAGGGTAATGCGCTGTGTTGCTGGTAACGCCGCGATTACCGGCCAATATAAAGTTGCGAGTTACATCGGAACCGGTCCCGATTTTCCCCGAGGTTGACTGTTGCCTTATTACGAGAACTGTACCTAGTGGAGTTTATAAACATCGACAATGGAGATACAAAGACGGCCGGAACGTGGGTGACGCAGCCCACACTGCCCTGCCCAATATCGATGTAACACGAACACAGCGAAGCATGTTGACCTCCCAATTTAACTCCAAACAAGCACAGCACAAACCGACAGTGTTCAATTTAAGCCAAATAACACTAAATTTAAGTCGTCGTGGCCTACATCGCAATCTAAGCCACGCGTGTCGCCTAACACCCCGCGCGGGTCTCGCTGGCCTCGGAGTCGGCGGCCTTTCCAGGCCAGAACCCAGGGACCGCGGCGGTGACTCCGGGGACTAGGCCCCGACCCACGTTCGCGTAGAAGTCGCGAACCGCGGCGACGTTTCGCGGCTTCCCCCCTCACGGCCGAGATAGCGGCGCGGTCGCTCTTACCCTGGCGGGGGACGAGGAGAGGCAAAGACGGACGGGCGGGTGCGGCGCACCGCGAGATCGCGACGCCGCGAACAATAGAGGCGAAAACAAACACGCGTGTGTTTACACAACACGCGACGGCGGCCGAGACGCGCCGCGTAGAGGTTGGGCAACGATTACCAAACGCGTTTTTTTTCACCGACGCCAACACGCTTACCGTATTCTCCAGAGAGGAGGCGCGTTTCTAAAATCCGGTCGGGGTGGATGCGCGTTGTGTATTGGGTGGGGAGCGGTGGTGCAGCGGTTAGCGCTACGCTGCGCTATGAACCTGGCGACCCGGGTTCGATTCCCGCTCACGGCCAACACCCAGTGACGATTATCTGAACATGTTCCTGGGCCTCCCCTAGGTCGACTCAGCCTGAAATGGGTAGCTGGTGTGTAAACATCGCCACTGGGGAGACAAAGGCGGTCGGGCGTGGTGCTGGCCACCCACCCCCTCGTGTGCCGTGCCGGCCTTCATAGGTGCCACTCGCTAACAGCACTTGCCCCTAGTCTGTTAAGGCTACACGGGGGATCTTTTTACGTCGAACTTCTTTCGCACCGTACGTAGCCGACGGTGCTAATAACTTAATAACTTTATTGATCCCCACAATACGCACAAAATAATGCGTTCCTCTTCTTGATTCTTTCGGTAAAGTCACGTAGAAGAAAAATAATAAAATTAATTTGTTTTGTCTTTTTATTATTTCCCTTCTACGTGACTTTACCGAAAGAACCAACAAGATGAATCCCTGCAGTCACGAAAGCTTTAAATCGAAATTTAATGCGTTCCTCTTTCTCTCCCGCCCGCAATTCAAAGTATGCAGTTCGGCACGCACCTTTGAGCCCTTTCAGGTTCTGTTTCATTTTTGTTGTCGTCCGTGTTCATGCTTTAGTTCCGTAAGCCAACCTACAGGATGCGATAAATATGCACTTAATTAAGCACTCAATCTCCCCTGCACTCGTTCACTCAATTTGTACGCATTGGGTTTGGAATGTACGGGGAGCGGTGGTGCAGCGGTTAGCGCGCTGCCCTACGAGTTCAATTCCCGGTCACGGCCAACAATCCATTGACGAATACCTTTGAACCGCTCCTGTGTCTCCCTCTAGGTCGACTCAGCCTCAAATGAGTATCTGGTGCGGTGTGCTCACATCGCCGCTCGGGAGATAAAGGCGGCCGGGCGTGGTGTTTTGCCACCCCACCCCTACGTGCTCACGAACACCAACTTATTGTCGGTTCTTTCGGTAAAGTCACGTAGAAAGGGAATAAAACATAATTATCCTATTGTTTCTATTATTATTTTATTATTATTTTATAAAAATAATAAAAAATAAAACATAATTATCTTGTTTTATTTTTATTATTATTTGATATATTTAAAAAAACATTATCTTGTTTTATTTTTATTTTATAAAAAAAATTATAAAAAACATAATTATCCCATAGGCCGTAACAATCGTACGTGAGTTTCAAAAAAAAACATTTACCACGCTGACTATTTAATTATCTTGTTCTATTTTTTATTATTTTATTATTTCCCTTCTACGTGACTTTACTGAAAGAACCAAGAATATGAATCCATGCAGTCACGAAAGCTTTAAATCGAAATTGAACAGCAACTTGCCCCAACAGTCTGTTAAGGCCATACGGGGGGGGGGGGGGATCCTTGTCCATATCTAATGTATTGGCGATGCATGATCAATACACCCGCAATATTAAACAGGGCGGCCAACGTGCTATCTCCTTGTGCACGATCCAGGCCCATAACCTGCTGAGCTTCTGGGATCTGACGCATGCCGGCGGATCCCAAAGGCCGTAACAATCGTAGGTGAGTTTAAAATAAGTATAACCCGTAAAAACAAAGTTTTTCACTATAAATCCTTTACATGCGTGGCGGCTAGAGTCCTCTCGTCCTCTGGCTCGAGATGGCTGCCACCTATGGGTCAGATGATTGCATTGCACCATTAAGCAATTGGTAATTAAATATATTTTTGTCCTAAAAAGTGTAAAATTTTGGGAAACATTTTTTCACGAACATTAATTGTCACGCACAACGAGTCTGTGTGGAAAATGTCAGCTCGATTGGATCACGGGAAGTGGGTTAAAAAACGACCGAAAGATTTGCACGGTCCTAAGCAAGCAAGCAAACTTAATATAAAGGATTTAAAAAAAACATTTACCACGCTGACCATTTAGGATCAGAATATGTGTGACTGCCTAGGCCCTTGGCAGTCACGATGCCTTCCCCTATCGGGAAGGTGAATGAGCATGAATTCTTGAGACTACACTGAGCTGAAGGGTGTCATGCACATTTTTGGTGTTCCTAAAAAGTATTTTTTCATGTGCCCAGAATAAACCAAATGAATATTCCAGCAAGAGCTGTGATCTTCCGTCACCCATCGCTGAGTATAAACCATCACGCATCGCCTGGTGTGTCTGCATGCTCATGTCCCACAGCTCAGATACATCTCAGCTCTCTTGAGCTTAATCACGGCGGCTCTTTGTAGCAGCTCTGCTTGCATTTGTGAGACACCCAATCATGCTCGAAAGCCGTTTCAAGATGAGCACATTTAAAGTTGGCAACAGACTAATGCATCACCGTGGACATGAAATCAGTGTACACGGCATTCTTACAAAACGATGGTCTGCAATCTGCATGTCCTGGAAGACTTTCTCAATCGAGGGGGGGGGGGGCTCAACGCACATGACGCTCAGTGGCGTAGTGACATTATCAGCTCAGGGCTGGTGCGGGAATCGGTTCGATGGGTCCCCAACATTTGATTTGTCTCGCACGGTCGCACCTAGGCGATATATCGCGGCTCCTCCTGCCAACTCTACTGGACATCTGTGAAAACTACCGGACAACTGTGAAAAAGATCTCCATCGCTCATTGGATTCCTCCAGTATAAATACTCACATTCTGATAATCGCATCATTACGCTCACGGTCTCGAACATTTAACGCTGCAGGGGCGATCAGTCTTAGCAAAATGCAGCTACTACAGCTCCGTAGTTACCGCTTTGCAATATAATTTACACGTATCTAATTAATTACATATACCAGAAACGGAGTTCTATTTCAAATGTCATTTTACTCCAAACGTTACTGCTCTAATTAATTAAAATTAAACGTGGATCGTAACTGAATGCCTTTGCATAAACAAATTTCAACCGCGATTTAAATACGTTTGTTCTTTTACACTCTTTGTTGAAAATGTATCATGGTGGTTGTCAAGGGGGGGGGGGCCAAACTCGAAGCTTTGGCCACCAGGGAGGCCAAGGCACCGCCTGCCTCCACGCTAGTTGCGCGACTGGACACGCTCATTCGCTTGGCTGGTCCTGTTCTAAAGCTGAATGCTCTTGATTTGAAACGGACAGTCTTATCAACAGGTCCACGGAATCATGGGAACAAAAATGGATCCGACTGGGACACAACTAATCTACACACAGTGTACGTACATCTGAATCGGCTTTAGCCTCTCATAAACCGTGTCAGGTGAGTGGTGAGTTTAAATATTTGGCGAACGATGTCTGGTGCGTGTCTTGAGTGGTGAGCATAAATACCGAGGCGCATAACAACGCGAGCAAAGCTTATATTTTAATTATTACAAAGCAGCGCTGCGTCACTCAAGGCACCTTTGCTCAACCACTACGTCGTAGAACCAAACAGAGGAACCACGTGGGGATTGTGCCAGCCCTGGGTCAGCTCAGCCAGAAGTGGTCACAGTCAGCGGATGAGCATTAGGTCTTGATCCGGAGCCTCCATCATCCATGGGTGCAAGAAGACCTGAGCGAGCTGAGGTCGAGCCAAAGGCTTGAATGACAGCAGCTTCAAAATGAGGTCCTCGCACCGGGTGTCTACCTGTGGACACATGGGGCAATGACGCAGACATTTTCTGTTGTCTTCTCAGTGACTTTTCTCAAATTCTCGCTTGCATCTTTCAACTGCAGTCTGTTCTACCACAAGGAGGTAGTATAGGGTGAAGCACAGTCCGCGATAACATGTAAGATACTCAAGCGGTCGAAACGTCGTGATTTGTTTTATTTTATTTCTACCTACGTGACTTTACCGAAAGAACCAAAGAGTATGGATTCCTGCAGTCACGAAAGCTTCAAATCAACATGCAAGATGCGTATAGGCAGGCTGAACAAAGACTGAGGCGCGTGGGTAGGATCTAGAGGCATCCAGCCGAAGCAGCCGTACAACTGCGTATTCCTCTAAAATATAATTACAATAACCCCCTCCTCCGTCTCAAAACGCTGCACCTGATGAGTTAAATGATGACGTCACCCTGCTGCTGCTCTATTTAAGACCGGGAGCAAGAGCAGAGCCTCACCATTCTGGCGAATTGCCCGCTGATGCTGGATGCAATTAGCAGCGAAACGTCGTACTACTCAAAAATTGTAAATGTTGTGGTTTCACGCTTCAACACACCGGTGGGCTAAAGTAGTGAACTATTTGTCTTTTGTCAACGTGACACTTTTTTGCTGATTGGCCGTGTCGGGTGGTGGAGGGTTACGACACATTTATAAATAACGCGATCTAACCCAAAAACGTTGATTATGGACTGCGTATTCCTACTCACGTGACATAGTTCTGTTCACTAAATCGCTTTATATCCATTCGCATCTACATTATAAAACGTGTTCCCTCATGCATTCATCGAGTTATATCCAATTCGCGTTATGAAAACATGTGCTATAGTAGAACAGACTGTACTCACCAAGTCCCAGCTATTCCTGTTTTGGATGGAGTAATGATGACGATGACTTTGCTTTATTTACAACTCGCACTCTTAATGTCAGGGAGCCTCATAAACGCTTTACATCAAATCTAATCTAAAACATTTGATAGAGCACCCCCAGTGGCAGCTGTCTCTATGGGCACAAGTGGGACTTGTGCAGCGAGCAACTGGGACAGGAGGTCATAGAAGGAATCAGAATCATCAGCCCTTTTTTGATCCGTTTAGTGATGTTCAACCCATTTTGGGTTTAGGCTACCACAACCATTCCTATGTTGATGGGGACGAGTTCACAATAACCTGGGACCCATTGCTTCTCATACCTCACCGCCATACTCATCACGTTCCCTTCATATTTTTATTCATGAGAAAAGCCACTCCCTGTCTCTTTAGTTTCCTGTCTCGAGTGGAGGATGGTCCATCCCCCATGGTGACGGAGCCAGAACCAGCCTACCAGACCTCCTGCATTCCACGGGGGTCCAGACGGTACCCGCCCAGATTCGGACAGAGGAATGGTAGCCTCTTCTCCCCAATGAACGTTTGGACATTTCCCGTGGGTAGCCGCAGCGATTGGCTGTTGTTTGTAGAGGATCCCTGAAGGGGGATTTCAGTCCCTGGCTCTGCCATATGGGGTTCCACCAGGGGATATCATAGACGTACCGTCCTCTCCGAAGCTTCAGACACACTCTTACTTTAATGTGTTTTTTCCTGTGGTTATTTCGAAATTAAGTTTAATGTGGACGGATTACCAGCCCTTTGTACTCATTCAATGGCCCCATTTGCAACTGTGGTGAATGCGAGCATGTTATGAGGGTAATGGCCTGACTAATGTCAGCCTTTCCCCCAATGGCATTACCCACAACGCTCCAGTGTTACTGTCTGACACCACAAGTGGGGGTCGATTTTCCCAAACACAAGAGTGAATACTCACACACGAACACTCGCCTGTACACAAACGCACACCTTTACTTACAATCACACCTGTCCAGCATGGTGAAGTGTGGTCAAACAATGACCATGACCAGCACAGCATGATGAATCCCTCATCCTGCAGTGAACTGACCAAGGCTGTAACTTCACAGGCGCATTAGCCATGCATTCTCATTACCGTGGCATTCGAAGAGCCCGCACCGTCTCTCCGTGGCGAGGACGAGGACCCCGATCCCGACGGCACGTTGCCAGCCATGAAGTCGTCGTGGCCACTGTCATCGGCAGTGCCACCGCCACCGCCGTCGTCCGTGCCGGAGGGACCCGGCAGTGGCTGCGCGTGAGACGATGGGCCCGGAGTGGCTACTCCAGAGAACGTCACGCCCTTCTTCTGCTGGCGCACCAGCTGCATCAGGTTAGAATCATCGAAGGGCATGTAGCCCGTGACCATGATGAAGAGCACCACGCCCAGGCTCCAGAGGTCGAGCAGGCGCGGGTCGTACGGCGTTCCCAGCAGCACCTCGGGCGACGTGTACGCCGCAGAGCCGCAGTAAGTTTTGCTCAGCTCCTCCAGACAGCCCGGGTGCCTGCGGAAGGTTGGGTGGGCGGGTGGGTGGGTGGTGTTCGTGGGATTTGGAATAAAGCTACCAAATGCGTTTGTTTGGTCAGCACAGTTCTGGATGCATAACATGCTGCCCCCGATGTTCCAAAGCCTTTGTGAAAATTGGGATTTTGACGTCCTAATTTCAAGTTTTTTGACCATTGTTGGACACGTAATATTGTACGTAATAAATTAGGTTTCGTAAAAACATAAATGTCAGGTTTATTCTAAATTAAATTTTTTATAATTACGTTCGTTGCGAAATCCTCCATTATGTCACGTGGGAGTTGGTTTGAGTCAATGGCTGTATGATGCATGGAGTAATTTCCTCTATCACAATTTACATGTTTCTTTTTTATTATTTTCCTGTCACGGTCCATTCTACCAGCGTGATACCTATTTAGTTCAGTTCAATCTCTCTCTTTGCTATAGATTTCACATATGCTATTCAGTCTGGCTTTCTTGTCGCCCTCAGACAATTCTTGCGACAAATACAAATTTCGACATCACAATGACAATAGTTTTTTCGTGAGAATTCTCATTGACATATCTTGCCGCTAATTGCTAAACTTGATCCATTTCCATTTAAAGAGATCGCCTTTGCTTAAACTGGGTTTTCCATTGTCGTGAGTTTATGGTCTCGGCAAAGAAATATACATCACGTTACATTTGGTTCCGCGCTTAAATGAGTGATGTTCCACCTGTGAGAATTAAAAGTATCGTGACTGTCAAGCGTTGAACCACCCCTCCTTGTAGCAGGACAGATGGGAAAGTGCTGCCCCCTACTGTGTAAGCTCGAGGTCACTTGACGGCATCTGAGAAGTTCTGTGGCATCTCCTGTCGTGCGCTTGTTCTCAAGTGTGGACAGTTGCACTACTCTGTGAGAGATCCAAAACAAGCCTTCATCTCATGAGTGTTTGTGGTGGTAGGTGACGTCACTTGAACTACACTGACACGTGCGACTACGGTGAAACACAGACCATGGTGCATCTACTGAAAAGTAAAACAAATGTTTTACGCAACTATAAGGTTTCGATTTAAAGCTTTCGTGACTGCAGGGATTCATCTTCTTGGTTCTTTCAGTAAAGTCACGTAGAAGGGAAGTAATAAAATTATAAAAACAAAACATAATAAAATAATTCTCACGACGTTTCAGCCACTACGCAAGCAGCCGTCCTCAGGTGAAGAGCAGCCGTCCTCAGGTGAAGAGGACGGCTGCTTGCGTTGTGGCTGAAACGTCGTGAGAATAATTTTATTATGTTTTATTTTTATTATTTTATTATTTCCCTTCTACGTGACTTTACCGAAAGAACCAAGAAGAACTATAAGGTTTTTTTAGGGGGTGCATTTACGGTAAGTATAATCAGGGTATTTTACGTAACTTCATTTCTAAATGAAATATCATAAGTAAAATATGAATTTACGTCCAAAACAAAAGTTTTTTTCCGGATCAACCTACATTTGCATCACAGCCCCACGGACCACCTGGAGGACCGTCACGGACCCAGTAACCTGGGACCGCACTGTTGAGAACCACTGCGCACTAGAGAATCGGTGGTGCGTTGGGACTGACGCTAGGTCCATCTGGAACTGCCGGGCAAAGCCGAAGTCGGTGAGACGCACGTGCAGCCCGTCGACCAGGAGCACGTTCTCGCACTTGACGTCGCGGTGAGCCACGTGCATCTGGTGCAGGTAGTGCACGGCACTGCAGAGCTGCACGCACGCAAAGACAAAGGTGCCCGCAGATAGTGCGTGTACAGATTTGTGGGGAAAGTGCAAGGACTGTATGCACAACAACAACGACGAAACATAAAACAACAGCTGCCATTTGGCCACGAAGTTACACTTGTGACCGCAGTGCTTGTGCTAGGCCCGATGCACTTTGAACAATGTTGAACAGTGTAGGGGACAGAGAACATCCCGGTTGTTCCCCACTGTTAACAAGAAATGTGACTTAAAGCTTTCGTGACTGCAGAGATTCATATTCTTGGTTCTTTCGGTATTTCCCTTCTACGTGACTTTACCGAAAGAACCAAGAATAAGAAATGTGACCTTTAATGATTGCGCACAATCATTAATGATCTTAATGATAGTCAAAAGGCAAGGGCTCTGGGTTATCATTCGTGATTTTGGGGTTCCTGTGGTATTTTATGAATTGACCAAGAATGGTCTGTCCACCTCTCCTGGTGACTGAAGCGAGAACCAGTACACCGGACCTCATGTATTCCATAAAAGTCCAGGCGGTATCGGTGTGGCTCCCAAAAGAGAAAATTGCAGCCTCTCCTCCCCAACGAGCATTGGGACGTTACATGTGGTTAGACAGAGTCATATCCTGCTGTGGCTGGCTGCCTTTGTCTCCCCAGTGCAAGTGATAATGGCAAAGACGTGACGGCGATGACGTTGCTGATTATGTATATGATAGTAATTATGACTAGACCACATTACCACCACAACAATAACCACAACCACCACAACGAAGCACCACCAAAGACAAACATCCCCTGTATAGTCTTAACAGACTGTTGGGGCAAGTGCCCTTAGCGACCACCTATGAGGGCCGGCACGGCACACGATGAGGCGGATTGGCCAGCACCACGCCCGGCCACCTTTGTCTCCCTAGTGGCAATGTATACACACTGCACCAGGCACTCATTTGAGGCTGAGTCAACCTTGGGAAGGTCTACGACCGGTTCAGATAATCGTCACCAGTGTTGGCCGTGGAGTGGGAATTGAACTCGGGTCGCCGGGTTTGTAGTGCAGCACACTAACCATCACCACGAACACCATCACCACCGCTAGCGTACCTCTGTGAAGATCCCGCGAGCCGTGCGCTGATCCAGGCTGCCCCGTTCCTGCATGAGCCGGAGGAGGTCGGACTGCGCGAGCTCCATGACAAAGAAGATGTATCCGCGGCAGCCTTCGATGAGCTGCAGGACCTCCACAATGTTCTGGTGGTGCAGGGATCTGTGGCCCGAACAGGCAGAACACGTGGTCATAATGGCCAGGTTCGAAGACTCTCTGAGCTGGCAAGCATTGATCATAGGGCTGCATGGGTGAGATACATTGGGCTTGGTGCATTTGTTTTTCTATCATAATCATTCGAGGCTCATAATGGCCAGCTCTGCAATACTAAACTCGGCAGCGTTGATAAGATCATAAAGTGTATTCATCTCAAAGAGGTTCATAATGGCTGTCGACATCTTTGGTATGGTCTGCTTCGGTTAACCTCCACAATGTTCTGGTGGTGCAGGGATCTGTGGCCCGAACAGGCAGAACACGTGGTCATAATGGTCAGGTTCGAAGACTCTGTGCTGGCAAGCATTGATCATAGGGCTGCATGGGTGAGATACATTGGGCTTGGTGCATGTCTTTCTATCATCATCATTCGAGGCTCATAATGGCCAGCTCTGCAATACTAAACTCGGCAGCGTTGATAAGATCATAAAGTGTATTCATCTCAAAGAGTTTCATAATGGCTGTGTCGACACCTTTGGTATGGTGTGCTTCGGTTAAAACCCACGAGGTTGGGTGCCTCTCGTTTTTACATGGCAATTTGCTCATAATGGCCGGGTCTGAGAATCTGAGTGAGCAATCGGGCTGAGTTACTCTGGTAGTTCACAATGGCCATGTTAGAAACACTGAATCAGCATCGCTGAATTTCAAATGGTGGTATTTGATGAGATCTCCAAACAATACACAGACTGGTCTTTGACAGGGTGTCCGGACATTACAACTGATGCAGCCAGTCTCTGCACGGGGTCTTTAGATAATAGATCGTTCTCTGATGGGGTGTCTAGACAATACACAAGCTGGTCCCTAATGGGGTCTCTAGACAATGGACTTACAGAGCCAACTGATGGAATCTCTACAGTAGAATGACAGGTCAACCTGCGATGGGGTCTCAAGACAAGGCAGATTTACGTGGTGGGAGTGTTCAGACGATGGGTCAGAGATCTGTCTCTTTATGGGTCTTCAAACAACAACAACAGACTAGGCCTAAGGCCCTCGCCTGATCGAGCCTACCTGAGCAGGTCCACCTCTCTGGGCAAGAACTTCTCCTCGAAGTCGGGAGGCAACTTCCTGCGGTCGATGACCTTGATGGCCACGTCTCGTTGATGCTGCTCGGACGTTGCAAACTTCACCTGAGATGATGGCGAGGGTGTCAGTTGTGTAACTCAATCCTTAAACAAGGTCTCAAGATTCTGGATTTTAAGCTTTCGTGACTGCAAAGATTCATACTCTTTTAGGTAAAATAATAATAAAATACAATAATGAATGAATGAAAAGAAATAAATTAAATCACGACGTTTCGGAAGCAACACAAGCCTCCGTCATCAGGTGTAACTGCTCCAGTAATTTAATTTATATTTTTAAAAACACGTGTCTTGAATCGCTCTCTTCACACGCTACAGTAATTTTACTGGAGCACCTGATGACGGAGGCTTGTGTTGCTTCCGAAACGTCGTGATTTAATTTAGTTATTTTCATTTATTATTTTATTATTATTATTTTACCTACGTGACTTTACCGAAAGAACCTAAGAGCAAGGCCTCAAGATAAATAACGTCGCGTGTACGATGGTAACGCCGAATGTTTTCGACAGAGGGCCTTTGCTAACTTCCTCGGGGTTATCGTGTCGTGATTTAACGCATTATGGGCACCCCTCAGCAAAGTTGACACGGGTTTGTGGGCCTTACCTGGTTAGATACAAAAGATACGTTTATTTTTAATATATACCAAGTTATTTGTTTAGCTTTCCCATACTTTGCACGGATAGCGTGTTTTTTTTGTTGTAACGTTTTGATGACCCTACTGGACATGTGAAACAATATCTTAAAGCTCATCGGATTCCTCCAGTATAACGATTCAGAGAGTTTCATCAATGAGTCATGCCCAGCTATAGAATGCTGTACCAAGGTTGAGTCGTATTTTACGAATTGTCAAACCACTTGGTGCTCTTAAAGCCATGCAAAGCACGGCCTCGCGTTTTCGACGTGGTCACAACCCAGCCAATCTTATGAAAAAGTTAATGTGACGACGATTACCTTTGAGTACGTCCCTTCGCCAAGAGTGTAGCCGAGTCTGTATCCATATCGACTTAAAATGTGTTTAGCATCCATTCGTAAACTTTAACACTTCACCATCTAACGATATAGTTATCATTAGATATTTTAAAACGATCCTGATTACATCGCCCGTAATAGTAGTCTCACAGCGCTGCAGAATTAATAATAAAAACTCAAAGGTAATGTTGTTATATTAACGAATGCGCATTATTCAAACCGACTTGATGGGCACGCGCATATCTCAACGTGCGTTGTGGCCGGCCACGTGCGGACCACGTGGTCATTCTGATGTCCGGCGTCACGTGCCACTAAGCCGAAGGGAGGTCAAGGGGGCCCACGTTAAAACTTCGTTTGCAACATCACGAAGGTTTAACATTTTCTGGTTAACTTTTAGTTTATTTAAATATGCATTTATTTAAATATCCAAATGCTCACAAATGTAAAACTATTGCAGATGCTTGCAAGCCTTGTACGACAATACATTCTGCCAATAATACTGGTAGGAATCGCCAGGTTACACCAGCCCACAGGAGATTGTGTCCGTTGTGCAGGGAGGGGCTGGGTGGGGAGGGAGGGGCTGGGTGGGTGGGGAGGGTGGGGCTGGGTGGGGGGTGGGAGGGGTGAGGCTGGGTGGGGAGGGGCTGGTCACCCCGTGGTGCCCTTATAAAATGACCATTAAACATACACATTTGTTCGTACAATTACATTCACTTCGGCAACTTAACATTTACATTATGCAAAAAATAAAAATAGCATAAGACTGCGCATAAACACATTTCTTTCAAACTACAACACGTCAGTGTATGTAGCCTTTAATACATGTTTTTCATTGTCAGGTCAGAGACATTACATTTGGGCAATAGTTTGACCGAGTCTGTTCCGGGCTGAAATGATCTGTTCAGAACCAGATCAGGCTACAATTGTGGTGCAGGAAGTGGCTAATCCATTATGCCATCACACACACACACACTTAAATCGTCCTTAGGTTCCCAACAGATTGTGTTGAGAGCCAAACCAATATATCCACGACTGCTCTTGCGTGTGTTCATGAGCCACGATGTGTGTTTTTGTCTATTTTCTAGCAATATCTCTATTATGCTATCAGTCTAGCAATAGGACGAAGGATCTATCTGGATCTTGCAAACAGCAGTGCACAACCATCTGGTCCGAGAAAAGCCCACGGAGAGAAGAAACCACAGAGCTACCTCTGATATCTCTTCCAAGTACACACAGTAGCAAGCAGGGCAGCACTGTCCCACCTGTCCTGCTGCAGCGAATAATGTTCAGCATATGACAGTCAAACTAATATATTTTTCATCATAATAGCTAAAAATTACCAATATTAAGTGCAGAACCAAATTTTACGTTAGTGTTCTAGATTTGAAACTTTCGTGACTGCAAGGATTCATACTCTTAGTTTTCTCGGTAAAGTCACGTAGGTAAAAAATGAAATTAAAATAAAATAAAAATTTTAATTTCATTTTTTACCTACGTGACTTTACCGAAAAAACTAAGAGTATTTACGTGTTTTTTTCGTGCAGTCTTCGGTGACATCGTGAGCGGGGACCATCAGCAACGGATGACTGAACCCGGATTTGTATTGAGGATCTCAGCTGTGCCAGTCCAGCGCTGGCATCCAAGCCATCCGGCCTCCTCCAAATAACGTGTTTTTGTTTATTCAGAATAACTGTATTGGTGTGACGTCATCAAAGCAAAGTATCAAAGGCTTCTCTGAAGCCACGTCTGATGACACGATGATGTCAGTTGACTGGGCCCAGCCTCTTCTGGCCAGGCCCTGCCCACGTTTGGTTTAACCCCCCCCCCCCTTCCCATTACACCCTGTCCCTCCACTTAAATAATAAACCATGCCCACTTCTAATAGCATCGTGCACTTTCAATCAAACGTGTCCTTTTTAAATTAAGCCCAGCCCCGTTTGTAAAAGCCATTCCTTAAAGTTAACTACCTCCTTTTTCTTAAATACATCTTAGCCCTGACCGCCCTTTAAAAAAAATGACTTCCCCTTTTAGAGCAAGCGCCATCTCGTTTATTTAGACCCCTCCCCTCGCATCTCTTCTTTTTAAGCCCCGCCCAGACTTTGTGACATGGTCCACCTCACCACTCTTACAATGCCCCACCAAACTCTCCCACACAAAGCCTTTCCCCTCAATTGTGTGGCAAGTGCCACCCCATGTTTTCACAAAGTTCCAGGGCTCCCTCCAACAAAACTCCACCCCCCCCCCCCACAAAACCCCACCCCCTTTGTAATAAGCCCCACCCCTCATGGCTAGGCCACGCACCCGGGGCTAGGAGCCACCCCCGCGGGAGCGGATGTTGTGCCAGATTCTGAGCAGAGGTTCCCGGTTCAGCCAGATGACTTCGTTTCCCCGCCACGCGTACAGACTGCACACGCACACACGCGTACACACATACACATGTAAATGCACGCACGTGTGTGGAGACAGGTTACGCACACACGCGTACGTACATACACACGTGTGCAATCACTTCAGGTGGAAACGTGTGTATATATTAAAGCAACGAGGGAGAATATTGAAATAACCATTGAATCAATTGAATATCGGTTTCATTAATGAAATATAAAAACTCGCATACCATTGGCATATCACTGACAGATGAACACACGCGGCTCAAAAAGCTTGCTTTAAGCACAGGAATTAATTAAATTGATGCCTAATGATGCCAGGTGTTGTTAATGCCCACTGACAATGACGTCATCTTTCTTGGTTCTTTCGGTAAAGTCACGTAGAAGGGAAATAATAAAATAACAAAAATAAAACATAATAAAATTCTCAAGACGTTTCGGCCACAATGCAAGCAGCCGTCCTCAGGTGAAGAACAGAGCTGTCGGAAAGACAGCGTCCTAATGAACACTTTATTATGTTATATTTTTATTATTTCCCTTCTACGTGACTTCACCGAAAGAACCAAGAATATGAATCCCTGCAGTCACGAAAGCTTTAAATCGAAATCTAATGACGTCAGCGTCTTGAGATGAGAGCGATGGAGGCAAACTATCTTCACGGTCGAATCGCCACGCGGTCAACGACGGTGAACAACTGGGCGAGGGGTTTTGTCTGCGGGATCTCACATGCCGAACAGGGCTCCACCCAGATGCGCCGCGTGGTCAAACAACTTCCAGCCTAGGATGAGTCCGGTCGTGTCGAGAGCCATGATCCCCATGAGAGCCTGAAGAAAAGAGCAGGGGGCAGAAATGGGATCCGTTATAAATTGCAATGACTTTGTTTACCGTAATGACCTGCGATTGCTATGTAATTATAACTTGTAACGTTAGCCAAGAATGCTACATGCTGTTGCTATTGTAATTATAATTAAAGCTGAGTCTACAAGCAGACTCCGGTCATCCTCGCAGCGGCTTTTGGCAAACTGTCGAACAAAGACGGTCACTGCATCGCGTGCTTTCAGATGTGCTTCTGCGGCCATCTTGAATGCTCTTCCGATATTAGGAAGCCACTGAAGCTATGCACTTTTAAATCGAGATTGAAAATGCATTTCTTTAAAACTGATTTTTGTGTTTAGTTTAGTTTGTTGTCCCCCCGCACCTCCGATTACCACGGTTGGCTAGGCACGGTGCGTATGAAGTTCAACATACATACAGGACGTTAGGAACACAGATTTAGCAGGCAAAGAAAGGCAAGGACATGGGGAAACTGGTATGTGAGGACCCATTGACATGGGGACGTGTAGACAAAGGCACAAGGAGACAGTGCTACATGGGCACACAGGGACATAAGGACATGGAAATATGAGGGCAAAGAGACCCTAGTACAAGGGGACACTGGGGAGATTTGAGACATGGGTACATGGCAACATAGGACACGGGACATTGGTAAGATCAGGGACAAGGACACGTGGACAGAAGAGGTGGCGTGCAGATGTAAACAACATGGGGACATACGGATGTGAAGGGAGGGGAGGAGGGAGGAGAGGGAGGGAGGGAGGGAGGGAGGGAGGGAGGGAGGGAGGGAGGGAGGGAGGGAGGGAGGGAGGGAGGGAGGGAGGGAGGGAGGGAGGGAGGGAGGGAGGGGAGGAGCTACAGTAAAATGGGGGTGTGGGCCCAGGTAGATGGGGAACAGGACTTGGTGGTATTGGAAAGGGCCGTGGTGGTAGGTGTGGAGACACGGATGAAGGGTGCTGGACCATTGTAGAAGGGGCCGGGCCTTGGTTTAGGGCAGGGGTCGGCAACCTACGGCTCCAGAGCCGCATGCGGCTCTTTACGGGCTGCTTCTTGACGATATGTACGTATGTACAGTATGTACTCAGATGCATTGCGGCTCTTGAAATACTGAATTTTGTACCGAATTGGAAAGAAATGGCTCTTCTTGTTATTTTGGTTGCCGACCCCTGGTTTAGGGAGACGGGGCCTTGGCAGAGGCGGGGAGGGTGACAGAGCTACTCACGCTGCTGGCAGTGAAAGGGATCATGGGCAGGAAGATGATCGCGAGTTTGCTGTCGGGGAACTGGGTGCAGACGGCAGCGAGCACGGCCATGATGGCACCAGACTGCACGGCAACGACATTGACATCAGCGACGATATCAACATAATCATCATCATCAACGTAACATCATTATACTCATCATGACAACCATAAACACCATCATCACGATCACCATTGCTATGCACCTCCGGTTAGCGCATTTGGCTACGTACGGTGCTAATGAAGTTCAACATACATACCTACTCTGATTGATACCAATCATCACAATCATCAATCATTAGCACTGTAAAATCGTTACCATAACCATAATTGCAGCTTCACCGTTTCTTCATTACCATCGTCATTACACAGCTCTCATCACGTATATCATCATCGTTATAGTCAAGGTGGATGAACTTACCGCGCCGAGGGAGGGGGTGAATTTTCCCGTCACCGTCTTAAAGACGTAGCTCGCAAACGACGAGGTAACACCTAACACGCAGCACAGAGCACAGGCGTGTAAGCACACGTGTATTCAACGTGAGTCGCACATGCAAATGAGTGTAGTTACATGCTCGTGCGTACATGAATGAATAATTGAGCGTGTTAGTGAGGGAGCCAGTGAGCGAGTAAGCCAGTAGACTAATAACCAAGCGGGTGAGTGGGTGGATGAGAGAGTGGGTACTCAAGTGAGTAATCCAGTGAATGAACTCAGAATAAGAGAGTGAGTGGGTGGGTGTTAGCGAATAAATAAGCAAATGGGCGAGAGAAGGAGCAAGCGAGCAAGTGGGTGTGTGATGATTTAAACTAACCTGAATTATTTTTATTTTACTAGGTAAGGCCCACTAAGCAATACAGCTCTTTTTCAGAAGCGACCTGGCCACAAATTATAGCTCAAAGAAGCAGCTTATGTGGAAATTTATAACAACCAAATACTCTAAAATGTATCTGGATTATAAATGTGCAAGGCAAAACCGGAGGACCCGGACAAAAATCCATGCGAACACGGGGAGAGAGAAACCGCAAACTCCAAATATACAGGCGTCAGGGTCGGGAGGGAACCCACAACCTCCTGCATACCAGGCGAGGGAGTTAACATCTCGCCACCGTGGCGTAGGTATGTGAGTGAACGCGCAGGCAGGCAGGTGAGCAAGTGGGTGGATGAGTCACTAAGCAAGCGCGTGTGTGTGGGCGAACGAGTGGGTGTGTTTCGATTTAAAGTTTTCGTGACTTCAGGGATTCATCTTCTTGGTTCTTTCGGTAAAGTCACGTAGAATGTAAATAATAAAATAATAAAAATAAATCCTTGTAAATTAATTATTTTATTATGTTTCATCTTCTTGGTTCTTTCGGTAAAGTCACGTAGAATAGGAAATAATATTATTACATAATAAAATAATCAATTTATCATGTTTTTTTATTTTATTATTTCCATTCTACGTGACTTTACCGAAAGAACCAAGAAGATGAGTGGGTGTGTGATCGAGTGAGTGGGCGTGCATGCGGGCGAACGAACGCACCTGCGGATGTGTAGAATGCGAGAAACTGCTCGCGACCGAACATGGAGACGGCGCTGTGGGAGAAGCTCCACAGCACGTACATGTTGGCCGCCAGGTGCATGGGTGAGTAGTGGCTGAAACACGACAGGATCATGGGCAGGCACGGGGCCTCTGCGTACACAGACAACCGATACAGATACACAGTGCGACACACAAACACACCTAAATTTCGATTTAAAGCTTTCGTGACTGCAGGGATTCATCTTCTTGGTTCTTTCGGTAAAGTCACGTAGAAGGGAAGTAATAAAATAATAAAAATAAAACATAATCAAATAATTCTCACGACGTTTCGGCCACTACGCAAGCAGCCGTCCTCAGGTGAAGAGCAGCCGTCCTCAGGTGAAGAGGACGGCTGCTTGCGTTGTGGCCGAAATGTCGTGAGAATTATTTTATTATGTTTTGTTTTTATTATTTTACTACTTCCCTTCTACGTGACTTTACCGAAAGAACCAAGAAGACAAACACACCTGTTTACACATGCATGTGATTAATATCACGTATGTATACACAACCCTGAAACAGGCGTTTAGAGTATTTGGATGCTATAAAGTTCCACGTGATAAGCCAGTTCGTTGAGCTATCATTTGTGGCCAGGGCACTTTTAAAAAAGATGCAAATAAGCTCAGTGGGCTTTACCTGGTCAAATAAAACAAATTGTGATTTACTTACCTTGTCTATACTTTGCAATCCTTTCGTGTTTTTGTATTGTTTGTTGTTGTAACTGTCTGACCCACCCCCTACTGGACATCGGTGAAAAAGAGCGTTATGGCTCATTGGATTCCTCCTGCAGTATAAATAAAGGTTCTGCATATGTTAGAGAAGAATGCACTCTAAATTTTGATTTAAAGCTTTCGTGACTGCAGGGATTCATATTCTTGGTTCTTTGACTTTACCGAAAGAACCAAGAATAAGAATGCACTCGTAAATAAAAATGTATCCAATACACAAATAAAGATCTCCCCCTCGTAATAGCTTCGCACAGACTATTGAGGCAAGCGCTGTTTGCGAGCAGCTGTCATCTCGAACCTATAATCTATAAGCACCTATAATATATATACACACCTATTAGGGATGTGTTCCCAATTTTTTGATTAATCATAAAAATCCAAACATCGGGCCTGGATATGATATATCAGAAAATCAGAGGATAAGAGTTTAATTGTATTGATCTCAAAACATTACCTAAACGGAAGTGATGTCATTTTTAATGACATGAAATCAGTACCTTTGCATCCAAAAGCGCCATCAGATAAATAATATTTCCTGATGACGACCGCTTGTGTTGCGATCGAAACATCGTGGTTATTGTTTTATTTTACATTTTTATTTTATATTACCGGAAGAACCAATAATAAGTCTACATTATAGACTGCCAGTACGCTCACTCAGGTTAAGAACCAGGCTACAGTCTACATTATAGACTGCCAATACGCTCACTCAGTTTAATAACCATTGCTACAGTCTACATTATAGATTGCCAATACGCTCACCAGCTTAAAAACCAGGCTACATTAGTGTTTTTTATTAAGATTTTTAATCACTTTTTATTCTTTTCTATCTACGTGACTTTACTAAAACAACCAAATAATAAAATATTTGCTTCATTATATAGTAAAAAAATGTTTCACATTAATATTTTTGTATTACTGTTGGACCTTAATATAAAAAATAAAAGATTAGTTTAACAAAATATTTTAAATGCTCAAATATTGTGCATAAACAATTAATGTTATTTATTAATGTGTATTCAATTTAAATCTGAAAACATGACAAAAACGTCAATTGACCTGAAACATCCGAATATCCAACATTCAAAAAATGTTAATCCGAAACTCATCCCTAACACCCATATCCACACATTTTACACACGTAATAAACACACGACCTACGCTTTCACATGCCAGCCAGCACGTGAAACACACGTACGCAACCGACACATAAGCATGTAAACACGCACACGCGCACACGTGGTGGCACGTACGCACACACGCGCGTGCACACACCTACTTGCGGCAGGGTTGGCCATGAAGAGACGCATCATACTCGACTGCAACGCCGGCACCCGCCACATTCCAAACACCAGCACATTGATCGCGATGATGCCTGCACGCATGCACACGCACATTGGCCATTGGTTGTACGTACACATTCCACAGGACAAACACACGCGCACAAACCTGCCGAGGGGTTTGTACAAGCTGCAATCGGCGGTCATGGCGTAAGATTACAAAGATTTTTTTTTAGAATGCTTGCAGTGCAGTGCAACGTTTACAGAGCTACTTCTAAGAGCCCTACCCAACAGACTTAGAAACAAGCGTTGAAAGTATTTGGCTGCTATAAATTTCAACAATATGCACATCTGTGCTTTTGCGAACATCTACGTATGCATGTTCAAGTGTGTGTCTGCCTTTATGCATGGGTGCCGCGTTGGCGAGACGTTAACCTCCTAGCCTGGGATACAGCAGTGCGTGGGTTCGATCCCGACCCTGACGCCTGTATTTTGGAGTTTGCATGTTTTCTCTCGACGTGGTCGCGTGGATTTTTCTCCGGTTCTTCCGGCTTTTCCCTCCACGTTTTTAGCGTATAATCGGCTGCTATAAATTTTCACGTGATAAGCCACTACGTTGAGTTACCATTTGTGGCCAAGTCGCTTCTGAAAAAGAGCTGTACAGCTCAGCGAGTCTTACCTGATAAAAAAAAATAAGTTTAGTTAAAGTCTAGTTTAGACCTCTGGCCTACACAGTAGGGAGCACTTTTTATTGCCAGCAAAGCACATGACGGATATGGATGGTTCCAGCACCACCACACACACTCACACACCATTGCACCAACATCTCTTTTTAGGCTGAGTCAACCTGGGTGTGGCCCACAGCACGGTTTGGAAAGTGAACCATTGCCTCTGCTACTGCACGTGACCAGGAATTGAGCCCGGGTGACGGGCATTGCGGTGCAGTGCGGTGCAGTGCGGTGAGCTGAGCAGAAAAGGACGCACCAGCGACAGTCCTGCCGCCCTCAGACAGCGAGTTCCACCACAGGTTGATCTGAGGGTGCAGAGGAGATGACAAAACATGGGACGTAATGAGACCTCGCCAAGCCTCTCTCTCCCTCTTCATATTTTGTGTTTTTTGTTCTCCTTTTGCTCATCTCTCTTGCCTGTTTAACGCTTTTCAACAAAGTTGAACGCATGAACAGATTCTCTCTCCGAGTCTGCCAATTTTAACCCGTAAAGATGATCTAAATGAATTAAAGTATCTTCTTGGTTCTTTCGGTAAAGTCACGTAGAAGGGAAGTAATAAAATAATAAAAATAAAACATAATAAAATTATTCTCCCTTCTATGTGACTTTACCGAAAGAACCAAGAAGAACCAAGAAGATGAATCCCTGCAGTCACGAAAGCTTTAAATCTGAATTAAAGTATAAAAGTTATTTTACTCTTTGTAAAACTGGCCAAATTGTAAACAAAATCCAGCGCTAAAAACACTTGCCTTGCCGGCCAATGCGATGACATCACACGTGATGCGCTCGCCTGCCCTAATGATGTCACCGCGTGTGCTATCTCACGATGGTGTCTCCCTGTGTCTCTTACTGCCTCTGTCTTCCCATCTCTCTTCACCCTGTGCATATCTTTCTGTCCTTTCCCCCCTGTGTCGCTCTCTGCATATATCTCCCTCCCCGTGTAATTATCTCCGCGTTTATCTTTCCTGCTAATTATCTCCCTCCCCACGTACGTATCTGTCCCCACCTGTTTGCGGAAGTCCCCACTCTTTGCGGGCCGTGTGCGTTCCATCCAGGCATTGCGCGCGTCACTCAGGTAGTTGTTCACGCGGTGTTTTACCACCTCGTATTGCACGATAGAGGCAGTCGCAAATGCACAGCCCGAGAACTGCACACAGGTACGGATACATGGGGATGCGTGACACACACACGAACATATACGCATGGAATGCAGGGGTTGACGCAGGGATGCGTGACACACGCACACATGAACAAATACTCATAGAATGCAGGGGTTGACGCAGGGATGTGTGCATTCATGTGCAGACAAAAAGACAAAAATCCCGCGTAAAACCTGTAACAGACTGTTGGGGCAAGTGCTGTTAGCGGGCATCTATGAAGGGCGGCACAGCGCACGAGGGGATGGGTAGCCAGCACCACGCCCGGCCGCCTTTGTCTCCCTAGTTGCGATGTTAACACATCGCACCAGGTACTCATTTGAGGCTGAGTCTACCTAGGGGAGGCCCAGGACCGGTTCAGATAATCGTCACTGGTGTTGGCCTTGAGTGAGATTCGAACCCGGGTCGCCAGGTTCGTAGCACAGCGCAACACTACCGCTCCCCACACATGCACATACGTGTACAGCGAACAGAAAATATTACATCCATCCGAGACCACCACCGGCCTAAAACCACGTTACAGATCCGCAAAGCTTCTCCCCAGCGTGCCTAGTGAGGCTCTGTTGACATGTGCGTGCCATGGGGATGAATGCATTACCCCAATGGTGAAGAACAGGGGACGCACGAGGGAAACGGCAGAACCTCGCCCTCCGCCCGGGATGGACTCAGCTGGACGGAGCAAACCATTGCGTGCAGGAGGGGGCACAAGACTTCCTTCCTTGGACACGCGGCGGAAGCCACGGCACGTCGTCTGCCATGGCACCAGGCACCTGGGGAGAGAAGGGACAACGTGAAGGGGTGTGTGGTTGTGTGTGGCAACTTTGCCAGTGAGGTGCATTGGTGGTGCATTTCAGTCGGTTGAACCCATAAAACCTGCATCCGTCCTGTGACCTGCCAGCGAGCCTTCAACATTTTGTTCATGGCCTCAATGGACACCTAGCTAGGAACGAACGCGATGTTGATGTTACTGTCACTGGGAAATGACGGCTGTTTTAATGTGTGCAGTATATGCATGTGGGTATATATGTGTGGGTGTTTGGGGAGCGGTGGCGTAGTGGTTAGCGGGTTTCGCTATGAACTCGGCGACCTGAGTTCGATTCCCATTCGCTGCCAACAGTGATAATTATTTGAACCGATCCTGGGCCTCCCCTAGGTCGACTCAGCCTCAAATAAGTACCCGGTTCGGTGTGTAAACGTCGCCATTCGCTGGCCCCCCCACTCCTTCATTTACCGTGCTGGTCTTCATAGATGCTCGCTAACAGCACTATACGGGGATCTTTGTATTTTGGATGTTTGTGCGTGTTTGCATGTGTATAGTTAGACCATTGTGTAGGTGTTTGTGTGTGTACACACTTACGTAGTTGTTTCAGAGTTGTATATGTCACATTGGGAGCTTATATTTACAATATAGTTTAGGTTGGTGTTACATGTTTGTGAAGGTGTGCACACAAATTGATATACAGAATAAAATGGTACATATCAGGAATATTAAAAGTGGTGAATGACCAGTGTTAGTAAATAATATTGGCGAGGGTTGGTGAGTGATAAATAACTTTGGTAAGTAATGAGTCTTTGAGCATTGGTGAGCAGATAACGAAAGGTATTTTTTACTTCAGGATAGCCAAGCACAGCAGTGCAGTGCATCTTGTATGAAGTGTCACAACCGGCCACCGATTATATAATTATTCAACACAAAACAATTATATCTGACCAAAACATTACATTTACAAAACCAGCCCACTTCAATAGAATCCATCCATCACTCTTGCCCAATTTGAAAAGGAAATCACTAAGCCACCGTTTTGGCAATGATCGTGATTTCAATGAACCCGACTGATGGTTGTGGTTTAAGTCCGACCAGTCTGCAATATTCTGACATCCAAATCTTCCTTGGATGCCCCTTTCTTTAGTCCTTCCTGTGCGGTCTTGTAGATTTTGTTTTGATATTTTGGCCGGAAAACGGCAGTTTTCTTTAATGGCAGCAAGGAGTTATGCTTTCTGTATTGATTGGGTGACCACGATGCTCCCCCCAAATTGTTGTGTGCGCTGTCCATTCAAAGTAACTTTCGAAAACCATTACATTTCAAACGCTTGCACTGTATCCATTTTAAAGTATTGTCCAAACAGGCGATGCCCAGACCTTGAGTTTAGACGGTGAGATTATTGGGATTAACTTGGTACAATCGTGACAAAATATGCTATCAGAATGTTTCGTATCATTGCAACATAATTTTAGCACGTGCATCTGTAAACGATTCGGTGAACGACTTGGATAGTGAATGCGGGAGTCGCAGGAGAATGACGGGGTTGGATAGGGTTGCTGCTATGCACGCTAGGGGTTACCGATTGGTTGTAGGACGATTCACAACATTCGTATTTTTTTTACGAAACTCCCCATGTTTATGAAACTCGTGAAGCACGCGGACACTATTATTATGTTAGTTTCAGCGTTTCGTTGAATGTCAGCGACTGGCATCGATAGTATGTATTTCGAATGTATGTAGCGATGTCTGCGTTTGGCGTGGACGGCATAGCTCAGAAAGTGAGACGCCTCGATCTTGCGTCGAGGCGAATGACATTACCGAGTGGCAGAGCGAATCACTGAGCGAGCGAGCGACGGGTTCAAGAATTGATGCGACGATATAAACGACCGAGAGATTGAATCAGCTAATGCGCAATTGCGTGAATGAATTACTGAGCGAATATGTGACCGAGGAAGTGAATTTAAGTGAGGTAGTGAATTGAACTGAGGCGTTAAATTGAACTGAGGTGTTGAATTGAACTGAGATGTTGAATTGAATTGAGGTAGTGAATTGATTTGAGGTAGTGAATTGAACCGAGGTAGTGAATTTAATTGAGGCAGTGAATTTAACTGAGGCGTTAAATTGAACTGAGGCATTGAATTGAATTGAGGTAGTGAATTGATTTGAGGTAGTGAATTGAATCGATATAGTGAATTTAATTGAGGCAGTGAATTTAACTGAGGTAGTAAATTGAATCGAGGTAGTGAATTGATTTGAGGTAGTGAATTTAACTGAGGTAGTGAATTTAACTGAGGTAGTGAATTGAATCGATGTAGTGAATTGAACTGAGGTAGTGAATTGAACTGAGGTAGTGAATTTAACTGAGGTAGTGAATTGAATCGAGGTAGTGAATTGAACTGAGGTAGTGAATTGGCAGCAGCGAGTGCCGACAGCCGTGAGCGAAACACTGGGCGAGTGACGAAAGCAATTGACTCGGCGATTTGGCGAGCGACTCAGTGAATCGGTGGACGAGTAGGCGGGTGTGCGAGTGAGTGAATGAGTGACTGAGTGAGTGACTGAGTGAATAAGTGACTGAATGAGCGAGTGACGAATGAGTGAATGAGTGACTGACTGAGTGAATGAGTGACTGAGTGAAGGAGTGAGTGAAGGAGTGAGGGAAGGAGTGAGTGAAGGAGTGAGTGACTGAGTGAGTGAATGACTGACTAAGTGAGTGAATGAGTGACTGACTGAGTGAATGAGTGACTGAGTGAATGAGTGAGTGAATGAGTGACTGACTGAGTGCCTGAGTGAGTGACTGAGTGAGTGAGTGAGTGACTGAGTGAATGCGTGACTGAGTGAGTGAATGAGTGACTGAGTGAGTGAAGGAGTGAGTGAATTCAACGAGTGACTACTGAATGAGTGACTGAGTGAGTGAATCAGTGACTGAGTGAGTGACTGAGTGAATGACTGAGTGACTGACTGAGTGAGTGACTGAGTGAGTGAATGAGTGACTGAGTGACTGACTGAGTGACTGAGTGACTGACTGAATGAGTGAGTGACTGAGTGAATGAGTGACTGAGTGAATGAGTGACAGAATGAATGAGTGACTGAGTGAGTGAAGGAGTCACCATGAGAGTGAAGGACGCGCCGCACACGCGCCCCTCAACACGGCTGCCATGTTGACCCGGTGAACTTCCGGCTCCTGCACCGACGTCACGTCCGGCTCCGCTCACGCGACAACAAAAGAAGAAATAAATGTCCCGACGGAAAAACGCAACTCCGGAACTTTATTATTGTACCGACTTATTATCGTACCGACCATTCATGTTCTCTCTGTTGTCTATTTCTAAAAATATATATATTTGCAAGTATATTTATGGTTATACTCTTTGGTTTTTTCGGTAAAGTCACTAAAATAAAATGTAATAAATTCAGTGATTTTATTTATTTTATTTTAGTTTTCATTATATTTTATTTTATTTTTTAAAAATTACCTACGTGACTTTACCAAAAAAACCAAAGAGTATGAATCCTTGCAGTCACGAAAACTTCAAATCTAGAATATATTTATGGTTGTTTATGAGTGTAGTTCGCACTCTACATATGAATTTAAACCTTTCGTTAAAATGTGGGATTTTTGTCTCAACGTCACGGTAATAGGAGCTGCCGATGTTGTATAGCGAGTGGGTTTACTCTCCAAACACACAACCAGTTAAAATGTTAAACGCTTAACTCGTGTAACGAATTGGCCACGTTTAGTTTCCGTGTTGTTGGTTGTTTGACTTGCATCCCACTGGGATTTTTGCACACAGCGTTGGTGTACGGTGATTTTTTTCTGCAATATTTTGCTGTCTTTTCTTAGATTTTCTGTTTGCACTTAGTCACATATTCACTTTAAGATGTTTTTTGTTCATGTTTTTGTTTTTTGTTTGTTGCGGTTGCACCCGATTAAAGAGCCGAATGGCTCACAGGGCTCTACCTAATACATGAACTTGATTACCTTGAACTTGACAAACCCCTTCTCTCAGTTATGGATGGTATTGGTCGCGAAAGCCTTCCGACGACATGTTTAAATGTTGTTGTGATTGTTTTGTTATTGTAACGTGCTGACCCGCCCCTGCAAGCCATCCAGCAGTAAATATACAGATACCATAGGGGCCGTCCATAAATGACGTCACGCGATTAGGGACGATTTTTGACCCCCCCCCTCTTCGTCACAAAAAGTCAGACCCCCCCCCCTCAAATATGACGTCATAAAGCTCTGCCCCCCCCCCCAAAAAATGCTTCAAATCGCTTTCAACTATTGTCATTGTAGTGCGTATTTAATGTGGCGCTG
This sequence comes from Lethenteron reissneri, assembly GCF_015708825.2. NCBI lineage: Eukaryota > Metazoa > Chordata > Hyperoartia > Petromyzontiformes > Petromyzontidae > Lethenteron > Lethenteron reissneri. The sequence goes on along the minus strand of NC_083780.1, from coordinate 12,778,060 downwards.
CACTCTGATGTTGTAGGAGAAAACATTTATTAAAAAGTATTTTTAATTAAGTAGAACGTGTTGTCTATATTTATTTAAAGTTGCGCATTTTGATGTGACGTCACATTTCTCAAACCCCCCCCACCCCTCGTCACAAATGTCTGACCTGCCCCCAAGTGCGTGACGTCATTAATGGACGGCCCCATACCGTGTCAACCCATACGGTTTACCCCGTATTCTTGTGCAGGGAAATTGAGTTTTCAGGTCCATACGGCGTACATCCGTTTCATTACGGGCACAAAAATTATGTATCTGGGGTGTTTTCGCCCTTGTGATGGGACTTTGTAAGATGAACGTTGAGATGTATAAGGAGCACGAGGTGACCAGTCAGGTCTGAATTGGTCTGTAATAAAGTAGGGCGCTGATAAGGGGTTGACGGGTTTGGTAGATTATGATTCTGACTGTTACACAATGCAAGGAAACGAACACGTGGATCTTTGAAGACGCCCAAGAGACATCGAGTTTGTGGCAGAGGTCGCAAACGGGTTTTGATTCCTTACCCGTACCCGGCCGCACCAGGGTCGCAAACGGGTACCCGTACCCGGCCGTACCCGTACCCTACCCGTACCCGGCTGGGTACGGGTAGGTTACGGGTATCGGGTACCTGATTGCAACCTCTGGGATGAAGCCATGTTGCAGGCGCGGGTGGGTTGATTCTAGGAACTTGAATTGTGAGAAGAGACAAGACGCTGGGAAATGAGTGACAGTTACTCACTAGTGACTCACGGCCTACCTGTACCCGGCCGCACCAGGGTCGCAAACGGGTACCCGTACCCGGCCGGGTATCGGTTAGGGTACGGGTATCGGGTACCCGGTTGCGACCTCTGGTTTGTGGGCTCAGGCGGGAGGCGTCGCGACTTGAAGGGGCTCATGGCCCCGGTGTTCGTGACCCCTAATTGGGTGGCGGTCAAGAGGAGGATGAAACGTTTCAGTTTCATTTATTTGGTCTAGCCATGTGAGCCATTCGGCTCTTGATTCCGGTGCAACCGCAACAAACAAAAAACAAGAAACACATTCCTGCGGAGGGAGCTGGTAGGAACGTTGGGTTGCTCGGTCAACGGCGGCGTGGTGTATTCCGCAAATATGCCCGACTGTGAGGGCGGGCACAAGCCGGCGTAAGTAAGTTTAACGTTGAGTTTTATAAGGGCACCACGGGGTGACCAGCCCCTCCCCACCCAGCCCCACCCAGCCCCACCCTCCCCACCAAGCCCCTCCCCACCCAGCCCCACCCCTCCCACCACCCACCCAGCCCCTCCCCACCCTCCCCTCCCCACCCAGCCCCTCCCTCACCACACAGCCCCTCCCTGCACGACGGACGGACGGACACAATAATCCCCTGTGGGCTGGTGTAACCAGGAAATTCCTACCAGTACAAGCAAACATCTTAAATTGACTACGCGCAAACAGAAAAATCCAGGTAAAAACAGCAAAAACTTTCAGGAAAAGCACCGTACACCAAGGCTGTGTGCAAAACGTGGCCGAGATGACATTCACCCCGGCAGATGTCAGCCCGTGCGACCCGAGCACGATGGGATGGCGATGTCTCCTGGGAGGCCTTCCATCTACCAGTGGATAGATATCGGTCAGCGGCGTGTGCAATTGAGTTCAGTTGGGAAAGATGTGACAATTTTCAGTTTGAAAAGCTAATGCGGTTTCCCACAGTTGTGACTATTTTAACACGTTTTTTTAATTGCACGCTTTTATTTAACTCTGTCTGTTGTTCTCGTTGTTGTTGTATCCTCAAATATTGTAACTAAATTTTAACCCACTTCCCAATGTGTTATCGACTGCAAACTTGGTATACGTATGTCATACTGATGACAATACCATATTATATCAAAAAAATAAAATACAATTTTAACATTATTATTACCCGCTTTCGATTAACTGTTGTCGTATCCTCAAATATTGTAACTAAATTTTAACCCACTTCCCAATGTGGTATCGATTGCAAACTTGGTATACTTATGTCATACTGATTACAATACTATATTCTATCATAAAAAAATATTTCTAAACATTATTTTTGATATGTTATGCTTCGGCTTGGGTCTAATTGTCCACGCTCAAGTGACGTTGACTGTAAATCACCACGGTCCCTTACGTTATGGCATGCTTCGGGGCCACTTCCTGGAGTCGTGGAGTTCTTCCATTACTAGTAGGGTACGACCTGGGGATTCCACATTCCACCTGCATGTGGATATATAGTTTCCTCTCGGGCCGCAGACAGAGGGTCAGAGTGGGCCGTCATACATCCACAGCCCTGAGCCTCAGTACCGGCTCCCCCCAGGGCTGTGTACTGAGCCCCCTGCTCTACTCCCTCTACACACATGACTGTGCCGCCGTCCACCATAGCAACACCATTGTGAAGTTTGCTGATGACACCACAGTGGTGGGGCTCATCTCTGGGGGGGATGAGTCTGCCTACAGGGACGAGGTGGAGCGGCTGACAGCATACTGCAGGGGCAACAACCTGCTCCTTAACACCGCAAAGACCAAGGAGCTCATAATAGACTACAGGAAAAAGAAAACGGACACTCCACCACTAATCATCAGCGGGGACTGTGTGGAGAGGGTGGCAGACTTCTGCTTCCTGGGAGTCCACATTGGGGAGGGCCTGACCTGGAGCGCCAACAGCACTGAGCTTCTGAAAAAGGCCCAGCAGAGACTTTACTTCCTGAGAATTCTCAGGAATAATAACATCACACAGAAACTGCTGGTGTCCTTCTACCGAGCCTCCATCGAGAGCATTCTTACATACTGCATCTGTGTATGGTACACCAGCTGCACAGTGGCTCAGAGGAAAGCGCTCCAGAGGGTCATCAACACAGCCCAAAAGATCGCCGGCTGCCATCTCCCCACACTGGAAGAACTACACAGTTCACGTTGCATCAAAAAAGCACAGCACATTATAAAGGACTCTTCTCACCCTGGACACTCACTGTTTGAGCTGTTGCCATCAGGCAGACGATTCAGATCAGTCAAAACAAGGACAAACAGATTCAAACAGAGCTTTTATCCTACAGCGATCACCACACTCAATAATGCTAATTAATTATTAAGTAATAGTGTTTACAATTGATTGTGAAATAGAGATGTGCAATGACAAAATGTAACCTTATGTGGGTATGTGGGTATACTTGGGCTGTTTTTATATATAGTATAAATTGATTATCTTTCATTTAATTTTATTTTTATTTTCTTGTTTTATTTAATTTAAATTTATGAATGATGCCCTGACTGGTGAGCATTTTAAATTTCGTTGTACTGGTGACAATGACAATAAACGATCTATCTATTAAAGCGTGTTTAAAAAAAAGTATTTTTTTATATTTCTTATTTTTATACAGGGTCAATCAGTGTGATGACAGACTGAGTCGAAGTCTCGCGCATAGCCCACAGAATAACAAATAAAACAACGGTAGTGACTTCACTTTGATTTATTCTTATTAAATTTAATGTACAAATTAACAAACAAATATGTAACACAAAAGTCTTTAATGATAAAGCTACCAATAATAATTGTGCATTCATAAATCACCTTAATTACATGAGAATTCACTGCACGTCTAAAAGTTGTATAAAGCAAGGGGTGGTAACCTATTGCCATGGATTTTAACTGCAACTTGGAATCCAAACCTGTGGATTGCTCCCAGCCCAGACCTCTATAATCTCTCGTCACGGCAGCTCTCTCGCCTGCTTCAGCAGTTTTCCTGCTGTAATTGTCTCACCTGATGACGATCGCTTGCATTGCGATCGAAACGTCGTGATCCATTATTTTCTACCTCCGTGACTTTACCGAAATAACCAAAGAGTATGGATTCCTGCACTCACGAAAGCTTCAAATCAACATTGGGTCACGTCAACTGCTCTTTAATGCCAGGATTTTAACTCCAACTTGGAATCCAAATCTTTCCCATCCTTTAAAGGATGACCGAGACGAAAAGTAAAGTGTATGTTTGTGGGCGGCCCGTTCTGGGCTGTCCGATATAAGTTAAAAACCTCACAATTGGGAGCACACATTTATACCGTAGAAGCACATTTCTTGGGAGTAAGGCCAGGGTGTCCCTATAGCCGAAGTGCGGTGGTGTGCTTATATCAGCAGTTGCCCTTTGACCCCTCCCCCCCCCCCCCTTGCAGTTTAATTTAAACATGTGTTTTGCTGATATAAAAACTCTGCCTAGAAATGTGCTTATATCCACCTTCTACGGAATTTCTTTCAAGTGCACCGCCAAAGCAGTGGTAATATCTGAGCCATTTCTGGGTCTCCAATTTCACCCACACTGACCCACACAGTGAAGGGTGGTTAAACAACTCTCATGACCAACACGGCACGGAGAGAGGTTCTTATCCAGCAGTGCATTGACAAAGCGCTCTCAATTGTGATTTGATTATCAGAAGCTGTGGTAGTATTAGTAGTCGTGTAGTATTGTAACGGTAATGGTAGTAATACCGGGAGCAACAGTATTGATAGAGACTGAGGTCACACACACGCGTGAGTTGTTGTCATGATTAGTAGCAGTAGTCACAGCAGCATTAGCCATGGTAGTCGTAGCGGTAGTGGTGGTAGCAATTGTCAAGCGATTGGTGGTACAGGAATCCCACGTTTAATGCGGTAGATGCATTCCGAATAAAGGGCACGCACAGCGAAATCACGCAGCACAAACCACCACACGACGAGACAGCTGTCTGCCGAGCAGCACGCTCAGTAATAATACACACATTGTTGTCCCACGTAAGACCGCATAGCCGCGTGTGGGTGAATTCAAACCGCATATCGCGAATTTTTTTGGGTACAAATAGGTTCGTCGCATGTGCAGCGCGAAATCGTACAAACCGAAACTCGCGTAGAGCGAGGGAAACCTGTAGTTTGTAGCTCTTGCTCGTGGTAGTTTTGTTATTGGTAGAGTCACTGAGGGGGGGGGGGGGTCACACATATGAGTTCTTGTCGTAGCTGGGGTCGAGATCGGCGGGGGGGCTGGGACGGGGGCTGCCCCCGTTGGGGGTGATCAGGGGCTTCTGGACCCCGCTCGCCGAGACCGGGGCCATGGAGGGCGGCAGGAACACGGGGTGGAGGTTCTTGTTGTTCCTGCACACAACAACAACGACGACGACAACGATCCCCGTGTAGCCTTAACAGACTGTGGGGGCGAATGCTCTTAGCCAGTAGCACCCTATGAAGGCCGGCACGGTGGCTAGCACCACGCCCCGGCCTGCCTTTGACTCCACATTGGCGATGTTTACGCACCGCGCCAGGTACTAATTTGAGGCTGAGTCTACCTAAGGCAGGCCCAGGACCGGTTCAAATAATCGTCACTGGTGCTGGTCGTGAGTGGGAATTGAGCTCGGGTCGCCGGGTTCGTAGCGCAGCTCGCAAACCGTTGCGCTACCGCTCCCCCTACACACCCGATTCAAGAACCGAATGGCTCACAGGGCTATACCTAATAAATTAAACTTGAAACTTGGGGGGGGGGGCACACATGCGCACGCCACACTCTCACGTTTACACAAACTCACTCCCAGCGGGATGCTGGGACTCATTACATCTCGCGGAGGATCGCTCCGCTAAGTTAAAACAGTTCCACAGTTCGGTTCGCAAGTGCGAGTTCGCGTCCGCACATCGAATGGTTTTTAAAACATGAATGTCTTATGGGAGCTCGTTCGTAAGTGCAGATGTTCGTAAATCGAACGTTTGTAAGTCGATGACTGTCTTACAGTAATCACATTTTGACTGATGTAAGTTACATCATTACCATAGGTCTTTTAACTAAATAACCCTTGTATTTACTGGGTTTTTTTTACTCCTGTGGTTATTGATGGTTGTCCTCAAGGATACTACTGTGATTGCTGGATGCTGCCGTGGTAGATGTGCTTGTGATTGTGCGCCTTTTGGCGTTATTGTGCGCCTTTTGGCGTCATCTGGTCCAACACCATGTGAGACTAGGCTCTAAGGAAAGCTGTCTCGGGTGTGGACCAATCAACTTCAAGGACAGCGCATACATTATCAGAGTTGTGTTTTTTGTTTGCATTACGACTGCAGGTATTGTGGTCTATGCAAACATGACTCCTTGTAAAAAAGGTGTCAGTTTTGTTGCCAGATAAAAGGGTAAAAAAACAATTGTCTTGCGATTGTTGTTTCTGTCGTTTTTGCGATGACATTTTTGCGTTTGCTTTGGAGGCTCGTCGTGAAGTCTGTTCTGGTTGTCGTTGGAGTTGTTACGCTTTGTGATGTGGTCCGTTCATGTTGTTGCACTTGCGTGTGGTTGCTGCTGCTGTTGTTGTTATGACTGTGGTTATTAATGATCAGTCTTGTTGTGCTTGTTGTGGTGGATGTGATTGTTGGTCGCAATTGCGAATGCCGCTGTGGATGTCGCCCTTGTGGTTGTGGTACCCGCGTGGGTATTGGCTTTTCTTGACGTTTGTGCAGCAGAGAATTCCTCCTCCGACCACGCACAGGGCCGAGCCGGCCCAGCCGATGTAGAGTGCAGGGCCCAGCTCATACCTACACACAGGTGTTTGTTTACACGCACAACGTAAGTTTCAGTTTTTTTTCAGTTTCATTTATTAGGTACTAGCTTTACTACCCGGCTTCGCCCAGGACTTGGATTCACCACGGCCGGCCGCCTTTGTCCCCCCAGTGACGATGTTCACACACCACACCAGTTAATTGTTTGAGGTTGAGTCGACCTAGGGGAGGCCCAGGACCGGTTCAAATAATCGTCATCGGTGGTGGCCGTGAGCGGGAATCGAACTCGGGTCGCCGGGTTCGTAGCGCAGCAAGCTAAGCACTGCACATGCGCGGGTCACATGACAGATGTGACGTCATAGCTCACTAGCCATGCAAAAAATTTCATTATTGCGCCCCCACATGGCAATTTTTTAAAAAAAGTACCCACATGGCAAATTTCAAGTTTGTTGCATGTCGTGAAGTACGCTAAACATTTTGAACAGACACGCATAATCACAAATTTCTCCTTGATATATACTGTTTAGAGATAATCCTGTGAGCCATGCGGCTCTTGACTCGGGTGCAACCACAACAAAACAAAAACATGAAACATCTTCAAGTGACTCCACTTGCACACACGGAGACAAAGTTCATCCGCGTAGCCTTAACAAATTGTCGAGGCAAGTGCTCCTAGCAAGCACCACGTCCGGCCACCTTTGTCTTCCTAGGTGGCCATGTTTACACCGGGTATTTATTTGAAGCTGAGTTGACCTAGGGGTGGTACCGAAACTGGTTCAGATAATCATCACTGGTGTTGGCCGTGAGCAGGAATCGAACTCGGGTCGCCGGGTTCGTAGCGCAGCGTGCTAACTACGCCACAACACCACTCCCCACAGGTGTATGCAAACACGTGCACAGGTGAAGACACTCACGTGTGTGCACACAAACAGGTACACAACCGCCCACGCACAAAGATACAGCACCTATTCAGGCTGGTATGGCATAAGAGGGAGTGGTGTGGCTAACACCAGACCTGGCCACCTTTGGCTTCCCAGAGCTGATATTCAGGCACGACATCAGGTACTTGTTTTATCGCTGAGTCAACCCACGGGAAGCACAGGACCAGTTCAGATATTCGCCACTGATGTTGACGGTCGCCAGGAATTGAACTCAAATTTCTGGTTTTGTAGCGCAATGCGCCAGCCACTATGCCGCCGCTCCCCACACCATCATGACACGCACATACACACTGTGTGTGTGTGTGTGCATCTCACTTCTGCCCGAGGTACATGGGGTTGTAGAACTCGGCCGTGATCTGGCGTGCGTACCACGAGTATACGACCAGGAACAGGATACCTGCACTCTCCGACACACACACGCACCTTCATCCACGTGTCTTTATAACAAGGTGAGAGCTCATTCACGATTACTATCTCTGCTGTTGATTAATTAATTAATGTACTTTAGAGCTGGCTCAGCATTAGCCATTATGGACCTTCTTACAGAGAGTCCCAGCACTCGGGCTCAAAACAAGATTCTTGGTAGTGGCCGGCTCAGTGTGGACATTTTACTCTCTTAGAGACCAGGGTTCGAACCGAGGAATCTCATTCTCGCAGGTTCAGTGTCTCAGAAAGGGCCACTAGGAGCCGTCGTCGATGACGCGGCCAGAGGATCACAGTTCGAATCCAGAAACTGTCCCGATCATTACTGGAGGTGAAATAACCAATAATAATAATAATAATACGCGCAGTCTGCTTCATAGTGGACAATATGGATCCCCAGACGTCATTCACAAGAGGAGGCCATTGTGTGCTGGCGTCAAGGTCCAAATTAGCAAAATTCTAAAATCGCACAAACATGATTCATTTGGAACTATCGTATACAGAGTAGCGATCGTGGCCCCCTACCGGCAGACTAATGCCCCAGGTGACCCTTGCAAACGAGACTCATCCTGATCTCTTGAGTCCTCACCTGGTTAAACAAAATATAAACTTGAAACCTGCAGTACCGTTGAAGATAAAGCTGGCTCCTCCACATATGACCACGCGGGACTTGGTGGTAGCTCGGGCAGGGAGGACGCTGGTGCAGCGCAGCCCCAGGGTGGCGAGGAGACACGAGATGACGCCCAGAGCCATGCCCGAGATGAACAGCGCGCGGATAGCCTGCAGGTCGCCTAAGACAAACAAAAATAGATGGCGACAATTAACATCGACCACAGTCGCAATACAATTTCATTAAACAACTACATTGGACAAATGTCACGTGTGTAAGTATGTTGGGCATCTTTGGATGATGCCGTCTGTGTAGAACATGGCGGGAGGGGGGGGATTATCGTATACACCATAGCAGCCACGAGAGGGGGATATGGCATAAGGATAGATATGAGTCGCTCAGGAGGAACGACGCGGCTTGCTAGATAGTAATTGGTTGGAAGGTTTGAAAGGGAGAGATGGTGGGGATGGGGGTGATTTGAAAGAGGCAATGGGTCGATTGAAGCGGTTTCAAGGGGAGCAGAGGGATTGGTTAGAAGGAAGGGATGCATGGAGATTGGAGAGGAGGGAGAGAATAATTGGAAAGGGTGAGAAGGAGGAAGGGGGCGATCGGTAGAGGGAAAGCAAGGGACTTTGCGTTGGCTCGTTGTTGAGGACAATAAACTTTATCCAAGTGCCACATTTAGAGTCCATTATACACGCATCAGAAGCGAGCCTAGCGACAAGAAGAAGTGCCATTGCCATCCTTACCGAACAATGATCGTTCGAGCTTGCTAAACTTCTAACCTACCCCTACAAGGTATTTGTCGGCTCCACCTAAACCCTAATTCCTAACCTTTAACCTAACCCTACTCAGTTGAACTTAATGCCTCACGAAACCATAATCCCTCAACTGATTATGTCCCTACACAAGCACTCCCCCCTTGCCTTAGAATATGCAAAATCTTAAGCAAACACAAGATCCAGGTCCGATTCAATACAGTACACAAAATTCGTGATCTAATCCCATCTGTGAAGGATGTCATTCCTGACATGCAATATCCTGGAGTCTACAAACTGAGTTGCACCTGTGGTGGCTGTTACATTGGGGATACGAAACGACATGTCACGGACCGTGTTCGCGACCGCAAGGCAGATCTGAAACGGCAGAACCAATACCTCTGCCGTGGCTGACCATTGCTATAACGCTGTGGGCTCTCATGATATTGTTTTTTTTCCGAGACCAAGGTACTCTGCAAACCTTCGGGCTACTATCAAAGGTTTGTTCATGAAGCCATCCAGATATATAACCATGGACATAACTTCAACCGAGAAGATGTATACAAATTGAGCAATCATTGGAAGGATGTTATTAACCAGGAAAACCTCTAACTGCTTTGTATTGGTTGTCGTCTATCATATCTGTCAGGTACAACTACACCACGCAGCGCTCGCCATCCCCCTACCCCACACCACCTCTCCCCCCTTGCTCCTCCCCCTTTCTTACCTATATAACATCTTACCACGGCAAATCTCTCTCTCACTTCAGCAAAAACAGTTTCTTGCTGTGGTTTTCCCACCTGATGATGAAACGTCGTGATTTAATTTCTTAAATTTTATACCTACGTGACTTTACCGAAAGAACCAAAGAGTATGGATCCCTGCAGTCACGAAAACTTCAAATCTGGATTATGTCAGCTAGTTTAGGGCACCCAATGATGATATCACTTCTAAATTGTTCTTCTGAGCAAGAAAAGCAAGGATCACCGACTAAATCTTGAAGTGTGAATCGAAGCTGTTACAGAGGTTTGTTTTATGAATGCACATCATCTTGAAAAAGGTATTATAACATCTCCATATTTACCTACTTGCAATCATCTCACACTAAACTCTTAGCTAACTCTGATCCGTACATCTTGATAAACCTCGAACCCCTGACTTTATCCTAAAACACATTACTTAGCTCAACCTAACCCTAACACAGCCTCCTGTCGAACTCCTAACCTCTAACCTGACTCTGACCCCACGTAATTTGACCTAACCCTTAACTGCACCGTATTACTCAGCTCAACCTCTTGCCTCACCAATCCATAATCCCTCAACTGAAGGTATATCTGACCGACCCCTCACCCCTTGCATAACAATATGCAACATAACGAACTTCGTGAAAATTCAATGTGACTGTAATTCCTATAATGTAAAATTTAATATTCGACCACAGCAGGATTCGAACCTGCAATCTTCTGATCCGAAGCCAGACGCCTTATCCATTAGGCCACGCGGCCCTTCATGGTAGAGGAGCACCCTCCTGAGGATAATCTTGAGAGTCTGTTGCTCTTTTTTTGAAACCAGTGTATCCCTGCTCGTATGAGGAAACCATTTTGAGCCTTCAGTCAGTTGTGGAATTTCAACATACCCACAGCGCGGGCGCACTTATTTAATCGGGCAACCTGATAAAGGCCATCACAAAACCACTGGTGGTGTTTAGTTGACGGTTCACATGAAAATATAGCTTAGAAGCCCTTTTGCAGATGGCTTTGTCCACGTGGCCTAATGGTTAAGGCGTCTGACTTTATATAAAAATTATTGTAGGTGCAAATAGTGCCGTGGTCGGATTGAAGCTGATGTGTTTTTACTGTTTCTGTGTTTTCTTCCAATGCAATTATTACAAAGATCCAGATCGTTTCTCACACTCCTCTCTTTTGCCTATTTTAATACAATCGAATTCTTAACAAACAACCATTTCAATGTATCTACAATTATGCCAGCTGGTTTAGCGCACTAATAATGATATCATTTCTACATTGTTCTTTTGAGCAAGGAGATCAAGGTTCAGCGACTAAATCTTGAAGTGTGAATCGAAGCTGTTACAGAGGTTTGTTTTATTAATGCACATCATGTTGAAAAAGGTATTATAACATCTCCATATTTACCTACTTGCCATCATTTCACACTAAACTCTTAGCTAACTCTGATCCGTACATCTTGCTAAACCTCGAACCCCTCACTTTATCCTAAAACACATTACTTAGCGCACCCTAACTCGAACACAACCTCCTGTCGATCTCCTAACCTCTAACCTGACTCTGACCCCACATAATTTGACCTTACCCTTAACTGCACCGTATTACTCAGCTCAACCGATTGCCTCACCAAACCATAATCCCTCAACTGAATCTATCCCTGGCCGACCCTTCACCCCTTGCCTAACAATATGCAAAATATTAACTTCGTGAAAATTCAATGTGACAGTAATTCCTGTAATAAAAAAAAGAATATTCGACCACGGCAGGATTCGAACCTGCAATCTTCTAATCCGAAGTCAGACGCCTTATCCATTAGGCCACGCGGCCCTGCATGGCAGGGGAGCACCCTCCTGTGAAGAGTCTTAAGAGTGTGTTGTTCTTCTTTTGAAACCACAGTGTATCACTGCTCGTATGAGGAAACCAATTTGAGCCTTCAGTCAGTTGTGGAATTTCCAAATACCCATAGCGACGGCGCAATTATTTCATTCCGCAACCTGATGAAGGCCATCACAAAACCCCTGGTGGAGTTTAGTTGATGGTTCACGTAGAAATATAGCTTACAAGCTCGTTTGCCAATAGCGTAGAAGCCCGTTTGCCACTGGCATTGGCTGTGTGGCCTCATGGATAAGGCGTCTGACTTTGTATCAAAATGATTGTAGGTGCAAATCCTGCCGTGGTCGGATTGAAGCTGATGTGTTCTTACTGTTTCTGTGTTTTCTTCCAATGCAATTATTACAAAGATAAGAAATCGTTTCTCACACTCCTCTCTTTTGCCTATTTTAATAGAATCTAATTCTTAACAAACAACCATTTCAATGTATCTACAATTATGCCAGCTGGTTTAGCGCACTAATAATGATATCATTTCTACATTGTTCTTTTGGGCAAGGAGAGCAAGGTTTAGCGACTAAATCTTGAAGTGTGAATCGAAGCTGTTAAAGAGGTTTGTTTTATTAATGCACATCATGTTGAAAAAGGTATTATAAAATCTCCATATTTACCTACTTGCCATTATTTCACACTAAACTCTTAGCTAACTCTGATCCGTACATCTTGCTAAACCTCGAACCCCTCACTTTATCCTAAAACACATTACTTAGCTCACCCTAACCCGAACACAACCTCCTGTCGATCTCCTAACCTCTAACCTGACTCTGACCCTACATAATATGACCTTACCCTTAACTGCACCGTATTACTCAGCTCAACCTATTGCCTCACCAAACCATAATCCCTCAACTGAATCTATCCCTGGCCGACCCTTCACCCCTTGCCTAACAATATGCAAAATATGAACTTCGTGAAATTTCAATGTGACAGTAATTCCTGTAATGTAAAAATATATATTCGACCACGACAGGATTCGAACCTGCAATCTTCTGATCCGAAGTCAGACGCCTTATCCATTAGGCCACGCGGCCCTGCATGGCAGGGGAGCACCCTCCTGTGAAGAGTCTTAAGAGTGTGTTGTTCTTCTTTTGAAACCACAGTGTATCACTGCTCGTATGAGGAAACCAATTTGAGCCTTCAGTCAGTTGTGGAATTTCCAAATACCCATAGCGACGGCGCAATTATTTCATTCCGCAACCTGATGAAGGCCATCACAAAACCCCTGGTGGAGTTTAGTTGATGGTTCACGTAGAAATATAGCTTACAAGCTCGTTTGCCAATAGCGTAGAAGCCCGTTTGCCACTGGCATTGGCTGTGTGGCCTCATGGATAAGGCGTCTGACTTTGTATCAAAATGATTGTAGGTGCAAATCCTGCCGTGGTCGGATTGAAGCTGATGTGTTCTTACTGTTTCTGTGTTTTCTTCCAATGCAATTATTACAAAGATAAGAAATCGTTTCTCACACTCCTCTCTTTTGCCTATTTTAATAGAATCTAATTCTTAACAAACAACCATTTCAATGTATCTACAATTATGCCAGCTGGTTTAGCGCACTAATAATGATATCATTTCTACATTGTTCTTTTGAGCAAGGAGATCAAGGTTCAGCGACTAAATCTTGAAGTGTGAATCGAAGCTGTTACAGAGGTTTGTTTTATTAATGCACATCATGTTGAAAAAGGTATTATAAAATCTCCATATTTACCTACTTGCCATTATTTCACACTAAACTCTTAGCTAACTCTGATCCGTACATCTTGCTAAACCTCGAACCCCTCACTTTATCCTAAAACACATTACTTAGCTCACCCTAACCCGAACACAACCTCCTGTCGATCTCCTAACCTCTAACCTGACTCTGACCCCACATAATTTGACCTTACCCTTAACTGCACCGTATTACTCAGCTCAACCGATTGCCTCACCAAACCATAATCCCTCAACTGAATCTATCCCTGGCCGACCCTTCACCCCTTGCCTAACAATATGCAAAATATTAACTTCGTGAAAATTCAATGTGACAGTAATTCCTGTAATAAAAAAAAGAATATTCGACCACGGCAGGATTCGAACCTGCAATCTTCTAATCCGAAGTCAGACGCCTTATCCATTAGGCCACGCGGCCCTGCATGGCAGGGGAGCACCCTCCTGTGAAGAGTCTTAAGAGTGTGTTGTTCTTCTTTTGAAACCACAGTGTATCACTGCTCGTATGAGGAAACCAATTTGAGCCTTCAGTCAGTTGTGGAATTTCCAAATACCCATAGCGACGGCGCAATTATTTCATTCCGCAACCTGATGAAGGCCATCACAAAACCCCTGGTGGAGTTTAGTTGATGGTTCACGTAGAAATATAGCTTACAAGCTCGTTTGCCAATAGCGTAGAAGCCCGTTTGCCACTGGCATTGGCTGTGTGGCCTCATGGATAAGGCGTCTGACTTTGTATCAAAATGATTGTAGGTGCAAATCCTGCCGTGGTCGGATTGAAGCTGATGTGTTCTTACTGTTTCTGTGTTTTCTTCCAATGCAATTATTACAAAGATAAGAAATCGTTTCTCACACTCCTCTCTTTTGCCTATTTTAATAGAATCTAATTCTTAACAAACAACCATTTCAATGTATCTACAATTATGCCAGCTGGTTTAGCGCACTAATAATGATATCATTTGTACATTGTTCTTTTGAGCAAGGAGAGCAAGGTTCAGCGACTAATTCTTGAAGTGTGACTCGAAGCTGTTATAGAGGTTTGTTTTATTAATGCACATCATGTTGAAAAAGTATTATAGCATCTCCATATTTACCTACTTGCAATCATCTCACACTAAACTCTTAGCTAACTCTGTTCCGTACATCTTGCTAAACCTCGAACCCCTCACTATATCCTAAAACACATTACTTAGCTCACCCTAACCCGAACACAACCTCCTGTCAAACTCCTAACCTCTAACCTAACTCTGACCCTACATAATGACCTTACCCTTACCTGCACCGTATTACTCAGCTCAACCTTTTGCCTCACCAATCCATAATCCCTCAACTGAAGCTATCCCTGACCGACCCCTCAGCCCTTGCCTAACAATATGCAAAATATGAACTTCGTGAAAATTCAATGTGACAGTAATTCCTGTAATAAAAACTAAATATTCGACCACGGCAGGATTCGAACCTGCAATTTTCTGATCCGAAGTCAGACGCCTTATCCATTAGGCCACGCGGCCCTCCACTCATCCCGAACTAAATCATCTTAAGGGTGGGAATATTGAAAGAAACACGATGCAAAAAGATCTGCTTTTTTCTTTTCAAGGCTTCCATTTTATGAATGGAGCCACCCTCCCCTAGTTCCATTTTGTGAATGTAACATCGCCCCTCTCCTCATAGGCCCGAGTCGCGGCGGTGCCCCCCCCCCCCACCACTAACCCCCCCCCTCTACCAACCCTAACCCACCGCTCTCATTGGTCGGCACCCCCAAGCCAATGGGAGGGTTCTGGTGGGGCAGGGCCATGCACGACAGACAGACAAATAATCCCTGGTGGACAGTGTGGAACTGTTGTTCCTACCAGTATTAATACAAAGATCAAGATCGTTTCTCACACTCCTCTCTTTTGCCTATTTTAAAACAATATAATTCTTAGCAAACAACCATTTCAATGTATCTACAATTATGCCAGCTGGTTTAGCGCACTAATAATGATATCATTTCTACATTGTTCTTTTGAGCAAGGAGATCAAGGTTCAGCGACTAATTCTTGAAGTGTGACTCGAAGCTGTTATAGAGGTTTGTTTTATTAATGCTCATCATGTTGAAAAAGGTATTATAACATCTCCATATTTACCTACTTGCAATCATCTCACACTAAACTCTTAGCTAACTCTGATCCGTACATCTTGCTAAACCTCGAACCCCTCACTTTATCCTAAAACACATTACTTAGCTCACCCTAAACCAAACACAACCTCCTGTCGAACTCCTAACCTCTAACCTAACTCTGACCCCACATAATATGACCTTACCCTTAACTGCACCGTATTACTCAGCTCAACCGATTGCCTCACCAAACCATAATCCCTCAACTGAATCTATCCCTGGCCGACCCTTCACCCCTTGCCTAACAATATGCAAAATATGAACTTCGTGAAATTTCAATGTGACAGTAATTCCTGTAATGTAAAAATATATATTCGACCACGGCAGGATTCGAACCTGCAATCTTCTGATCCGAAGTCAGACGCCTTATCCATTAGGCCACGCGGCCCTGCATGGTAAAGGAGCACCCTCCTGTGAAGATTCTTGAGAGTCTTTTGTTCTTCTTTTGAAACCACAGTGTATCACTGCTCGTATGAAGAAACCATTTTGAGCCTTCAGTCAGTTGTGGAATTTCCACGTACCCAAAGCGCGGGCGCACTTATTTAATTGGGCAACCTGATAAAGGCCATCACAAAACCTTTGGTGGTGTTTAGTTGACGGTTCACGTAAAAATATAACTTAGAAGCGCTTTTGCAGATGGCTTTGGCCGCGTGGCCTAATGGATAAGGCCTTCGGATGAAACCACAGCAGTTTCTGTATCGTTTTTTTACTGTTTCTGTGTTTTCTTCCAATGCAATTATTACAAAGATAAGAAATCGTTTCTCACACTCCTCTCTTTTGCCTATTTTTATAGAATCTAATTCTTAACAAACAACCATTTCAATGTATCTACAATTATGCCAGCTGGTTTAGCGCACTAATAATGATATAATTTCTACATTGTTCTTTTGGGCAAGGAGAGCAAGGTTTAGCGACTAAATCTTGAAGTGTGAATCGAAGCTGTTACAGAGGTTTGTTTTATTAATGCACATCATGTTGAAAAAGGTATTATAAAATCTCCATATTTACCTACTTGCCATCATTTCACACTAAACTCTTAGCTAACTCTGATCCGTACATCTTGCTAAACCTCGAACCCCTCACTTTATCCTAAAACACATTACTTAGCTCACCCTAACCCGAACACAACCTCCTGTCGATCTCCTAACCTCTAACCTGACACTGACCCCACATAATATGACCTTACCCTTAACTGCACCGTATTACTCAGCTCAACCTATTGCCTCACCAATCCATAATACCTCAACTGAAGCTATCTCTGACCGACCCCTCATCCCTTGCCTAACAATATGCAAAATATGAACTTCGTGAAATTTCAATGTGACAGTAATTCCTGTAATGTAAAAATATATATTCGACCACGACAGGATTCGAACCTGCAATCTTCTGATCCGAAGTCAGACGCCTTATCCATTAGGCCACGCGGCCCTCCACTCATCCCGAACTAAATCATCTTAAGGGTGGGAATATTGAAAGAACACGATGCAAAAAGATCGGCTTTTTTCTTTTCAAGGCTTCCATTTTATGAATGGAGCCACCCTCCCCTAGTTCCATTTTGTGAATGAAACATCACCCGTCTCCTCATTGGCCCGAGTCGCGGCGGTGCCCCCCCCCCCACCACTAACCCCCCCCCCCTCTACCAACCCCAACCCACCGCTCCCATTGGTTGACACCCCCGAGCCAATGGGAGGGCTCTGGTGGGGCAGGGCCATGCACGACAGACAGACAAATAATCCCTGGTGGGCAGTGTGGAACTGTTGTTCCTACCAGTATTAATACAAAGATCCAGATCGTTTCTCACACTCCTCTCTTTTGCCTATTTTAATACAATATAATTCTTAGCAAACAACCATTTCAATGTGTCTACAATTATGCCAGCTGGTTTAGCGCACTAATAATGATATCATTTGTACATTGTTCTTTTGAGCAAGGAGAGCAAGGTTCAGCGACTAATTCTTGAAGTGTGACTCGAAGCTGTTATAGAGGTTTGTTTTATTAATGCACATCATGTTGAAAAAGTATTATAGCATCTCCATATTTACCTACTTGCAATCATCTCACACTAAACTCTTAGCTAACTCTGTTCCGTACATCTTGCTAAACCTCGAACCCCTCACTATATCCTAAAACACATTACTTAGCTCACCCTAACCCGAACACAACCTCCTGTCAAACTCCTAACCTCTAACCTAACTCTGACCCTACATAATGACCGTACCCTTACCTGCACCGTATTACTCAGCTCAACCTTTTGCCTCACCAATCCATAATCCCTCAACTGAAGCTATCCCTGACCGACCCCTCAGCCCTTGCCTAACAATATGCAAAATATGAACTTCGTGAAAATTCAATGTGACAGTAATTCCTGTAATAAAAACTAAATATTCGACCACGGCAGGATTCGAACCTGCAATCTTCTGATCCGAAGTCAGACGCCTTATCCATTAGGCCACGCGGCCCTCCACTCATCCCG
The DNA here is from genome assembly GCF_015708825.2 of Lethenteron reissneri. Taxonomy (NCBI): domain Eukaryota; kingdom Metazoa; phylum Chordata; class Hyperoartia; order Petromyzontiformes; family Petromyzontidae; genus Lethenteron; species Lethenteron reissneri. The sequence goes on along the minus strand of NC_083780.1, from coordinate 12,759,852 downwards.
AACTAAATCATCTTAAGGGTGGGAATATTGAAAGAAACACGATGCAAAAAGATCTGCTTTTTTCTTTTCAAGGCTTCCATTTTATGAATGGAGCCACCCTCCCCTAGTTCCATTTTGTGAATGTAACATCGCCCCTCTCCTCATAGGCCCGAGTCGCGGCGGTGCCCCCCCCCCCCCACCACTAACCCCCCCCCTCTACCAACCCTAACCCACCGCTCTCATTGGTCGGCACCCCCAAGCCAATGGGAGGGTTCTGGTGGGGCAGGGCCATGCACGACAGACAGACAAATAATCCCTGGTGGACAGTGTGGAACTGTTGTTCCTACCAGTATTAATACAAAGATCAAGATCGTTTCTCATACTCCTCTCTTTTGCCTATTTTAAAACAATATAATTCTTAGCAAACAACCATTTCAATGTATCTACAATTATGCCAGCTGGTTTAGCGCACTAATAATGATATCATTTCTACATTGTTCTTTTGAGCAAGGAGATCAAGGTTCAGCGACTAATTCTTGAAGTGTGACTCGAAGCTGTTATAGAGGTTTGTTTTATTAATGCTCATCATGTTGAAAAAGGTATTATAACATCTCCATATTTACCTACTTGCAATCATCTCACACTAAACTCTTAGCTAACTCTGATCCGTACATCTTGCTAAACCTCGAACCCCTCACTTTATCCTAAAACACATTACTTAGCTCACCCTAAACCAAACACAACCTCCTGTCGAACTCCTAACCTCTAACCTAACTCTGACCCCACATAATATGACCTTACCCTTAACTGCACCGTATTACTCAGCTCAACCGATTGCCTCACCAAACCATAATCCCTCAACTGAATCTATCCCTGGCCGACCCTTCACCCCTTGCCTAACAATATGCAAAATATGAACTTCGTGAAATTTCAATGTGACAGTAATTCCTGTAATGTAAAAATATATATTCGACCACGGCAGGATTCGAACCTGCAATCTTCTGATCCGAAGTCAGACGCCTTATCCATTAGGCCACGCGGCCCTGCATGGTAAAGGAACACCCTCCTGTGAAGATTCTTGAGAGTCTTTTGTTCTTCTTTTGAAACCACAGTGTATCACTGCTCGTATGAAGAAACCATTTTGAGCCTTCAGTCAGTTGTGGAATTTCCACGTACCCAAAGCGCGGGCGCACTTATTTAATTGGGCAACCTGATAAAGGCCATCACAAAACCTTTGGTGGTGTTTAGTTGACGGTTCACGTAAAAATATAACTTAGAAGCGCTTTTGCAGATGGCTTTGGCCGCGTGGCCTAATGGATAAGGCCTTCGGATGAAACCACAGCAGTTTCTGTATCGTTTTTTTACTGTTTCTGTGTTTTCTTCCAATGCAATTATTACAAAGATAAGAAATCGTTTCTCACACTCCTCTCTTTTGCCTATTTTTATAGAATCTAATTCTTAACAAACAACCATTTCAATGTATCTACAATTATGCCAGCTGGTTTAGCGCACTAATAATGATATAATTTCTACATTGTTCTTTTGGGCAAGGAGAGCAAGGTTTAGCGACTAAATCTTGAAGTGTGAATCGAAGCTGTTACAGAGGTTTGTTTTATTAATGCACATCATGTTGAAAAAGGTATTATAAAATCTCCATATTTACCTACTTGCCATCATTTCACACTAAACTCTTAGCTAACTCTGATCCGTACATCTTGCTAAACCTCGAACCCCTCACTTTATCCTAAAACACATTACTTAGCTCACCCTAACCCGAACACAACCTCCTGTCGATCTCCTAACCTCTAACCTGACACTGACCCCACATAATATGACCTTACCCTTAACTGCACCGTATTACTCAGCTCAACCTATTGCCTCACCAATCCATAATACCTCAACTGAAGCTATCTCTGACCGACCCCTCATCCCTTGCCTAACAATATGCAAAATATGAACTTCGTGACATTTCAATGTGACAGTAATTCCTGTAATGTAAAAAATATATATATTCGACCACGGCAGGATTCGAACCTGCAATCTTCTGATCCGAAGTCAGACACCTTATCCATTAGGCCACGCGGCCCTCCACTCATCCCCAACTAAATCATCTTAAGGGTGGGAATATTGAAAGAAACACGAGGCAAAAAGATCCGCTTTTTTCTTTTCAAGGCTTCCATTTCATGAATGGAGCCACCCTCCCCCAGTTCCATTTTGTGAATGAAACATCACCCGTCTCCTCATTGGCCCGAGTCGCGGCGGTGCCCCCCCCACCACTACCACCCCCCCCCCCTACCAACCCCAACCCAGCGCTCCCATTGGTCGGCACCCCCGAGCCAATGGGAGGGCTCTGGTGGGGCAGGGCCATGCACGACAGACGGACAAATAATCCCTGGTGGGCAGTGTGGAACTGTTGTTCCTACCAGTATTAATACAAAGATCCAGATCGTTTCTCACACTCCTCTCTTTTGCCTATTTTAATGCAATCTAATTCTTAGCAAACAACGATTTCAATGTATCTACAATTATGCCAGCTGGTTTAGCGTACTAATAATGATATCATTTCTACATTGTTCTTTTGAGCAAGGAGAGCAAGGTTCAGCGACTAATTCTTGAAATGTGACTCGAAGCTGTTATAGAGGTTTGTTTTATTAATGCTCATCATGTTGAAAAAGGTATTATAACATCTCCATATTTACCTACTTGCAATCATCTCACACTAAACTCTTAGCTAAGTCTGATCCGTACATCTTGCTAAACCTCGAACCCCTCACTTTATCCTAAAACACATTACTTAGCTCCAGAGGTGGGACAAAGTCATTGTTATGCAAGTCCAAGTCGAGTCTCAAGTCATCAAATTCATGACTCGAGTCTGACTCGAGTCCAAGTCACATGACTCGAGTCCACACCTCAGAGGTGGGACAAAGTCATTGTTATGCAAGTCCAAGTCGAGTCTCAAGTCATCAAATTCATGACTCGAGTCTGACTCGAGTCCAAGTCACATGACTCGAGTCCACACCTCTGCTTAGCTCACCCTAAACCAAACACAACCTCCTGTCGAACTCCTAACCTCTAACCTAACTCTGACCCCACATAATATGACCTTACCCTTAACTGCACCGTATTACTCAGCTCAACCGATTGCCTCACCAAACCATAATCCCTCAACTGCATCTATCCCTGGCCGACCCTTCACCCCTTGCCTAACAATATGCAAAATATGAACTTTGTGAAATTTCAATGTGACAGTAATTCCTGTAATGTCAAAATGTATATTCGACCACGGCAGGATTCGAACCTGCAATCTTCTGATCCGAAGTCAGACGCCTTATCCATTAGGCCACGCGGCCCTCCACTCATCCCGAACTAAATCATCTTAAGGGTGGGAATATTGAAAGAAACACGATGCAAAAAGATCGGCTTTTTTCTTTTCAAGGCTTCCATTTTATGAATGGAGCCACCCTCCCCTAGTTCCATTTTGTGAATGAAACATCACCCGTCTCCTCATTGGCCCGAGTCGCGGCGGTGCCCCCCCCACCACTAACCCCCCCCCCCTCTACCAACCCCAACCCACCGCTCCCATTGGTTTACACCCCCGAGCCAATGGGAGGGCTCTGGTGGGGCAGGGCCATGCACGACAGACAGACACATAATCCCTGGTGGGCAGTGTGGAACTGTTTTTCCTACCAGTATTAATACAAAGATCCAGATCGTTTCTCACACTCCTCTCTTTTGCCTATTTTAATACAATATAATTCTTAGCAAACAACCATTTCAATGTGTCTACAATTATGCCAGCTGGTTTAGCGCACTAATAATGATATCATTTGTACATTGTTCTTTTGAGCAAGGAGAGCAAGGTTCAGCGACTAATTCTTGAAGTGTGACTCGAAGCTGTTATAGAGGTTTGTTTTATTAATGCACATCATGTTGAAAAACGTATTATAGCATCTCCATATTTACCTACTTGCAATCATCTCACACTAAACTCTTAGCTAACTCTGTTCCGTACATCTTGCTAAACCTCGAACCCCTCACTTTATCCTAAAACACATTACTTAGCTCACCCTAACCCGAACACAACCTCCTGTCAAACTCCTAACCTCTAACCTAACTCTGACCCTACATAATGACCTTACCCTTACCTGCACCGTATTACTCAGCTCAACCTTTTGCCTCACCAATCCATAATCCCTCAACTGAATCTATCCCTGACTGACCCCTCAGCCCTTGCTTAACAATATGCAAAATATGAACCTCGTGAAAATTCAATGTGACAGTAATTCCTGTAATAAAAACTAAATATTCGACCACGGCAGGATTCGAACCTGCAATCTTCTGATCCGAAGTCAGACGCCTTATCCATTAGGCCACGCGGCCCTCCACTCATCCCGAACTAAATCATCTTAAGGGTGGGAATATTGAAAGAAACACGATGCAAAAAGATCTGCTTTTTTCTTTTCAAGGCTTCCATTTTATGAATGGAGCCACCCTCCCCTAGTTCCATTTTGTGAATGAAACATCGCCCCTCTCCTCATTGGCCCGAGTCGCGGCGGTGCCCCCCCCCCCCACCACTAACCCCCCCCCTCTACCAACCCTAACCCACCGCTCTCATTGGTCGGCACCCCCGAGCCAATGGGAGGGTTCTGGTGGGGCAGGGCCATGCACGACAGACAGACAAATAATCCCTGGTGGACAGTGTGGAACTGTTGTTCCTACCAGTATTAATACCAAGATCCAGATCGTTTCTCACACTCCTCTCTTTTGCCTATTTTAAAACAATATAATTCTTAGCAAACAACCATTTCAATATATCTACAATTATGCCAGCTGGTTTAGCGCACTAATAATGATATCATTTCTACATTGTTCTTTTGAGCAAGGAGATCAAGGTTCAGCGACTAATTCTTGAAGTGTGACTCGAAGCTGTTATAGAGGTTTGTTTTATTAATGCTCATCATGTTGAAAAAGGTATTATAACATCTCCATATTTACCTACTTGCAATCATCTCACACTAAACTCTTAGCTAAGTCTGATCCGTACATCTTGCTAAACCTCGAACCCCTCACTATATCCTAAAACACATTACTTAGCTCACCCTAAACCAAACACAACCTCCTGTCGAACTCCTAACCTCTAACCTAACTCTGACCCCACATAATATGACCTTACCCTTAACTGCACCGTATTACTCACCTCAACCGATTGCCTCACCAAACCATAATCCCTCAACTGAATCTATCCCTGGCCGACCCTTCACCCCTTGCCTAACAATATGCAAAATATGAACTTCGTGAAATTTCAATGTGACAGTAATTCCTGTAATGTAAAAATGTATATTCGACCACGACAGGATTCGAACCTGCAATCTTCTGATCCGAAGTCAGACGCCTTATCCATTAGGCCACGCGGCCCTCCACTCATCCCGAACTAAATCATCTTAAGGGTGGGAATATTGAAAGAAACACGATGCAAAAAGATCGGCTTTTTTCTTTTCAAGGCTTCCATTTTATGAATGGAGCCACCCTCCCCTAGTTCCATTTTGTGAATGAAACATCACCCGTCTCCTCATTGGCCCGAGTCGCGGCGGTGCCCCCCCCCCCACCACTAACCCCCCCCCCCTCTACCAACCCCAACCCACCGCTCCCATTGGTCGGCACCCCCGAGCCAATGGGAGGGCTCTGGTGGGGCAGGGCCATGCACGACAGACGGACAAATAATCCCTGGTGGGCAGTGTGGAGCTGTTGTTCCTACCAGTATTAATACAAAGATCCAGATCGTTTCTCACACTCCTCTCTTTTGCCTATATTAATGCAATCTAATTCTTAGCAAACAACGATTTCAATGTATCTACAATTATGCCAGCTGGTTTAGCGTACTAATAATGATATCATTTCTACATTGTTCTTTTGAGCAAGGAGAGCAAGGTTCAGCGACTAATTCTTGAAATGTGACTCGAAGCTGTTATAGAGGTTTGTTCTATTAATGCACATCATGTTGAAAAACGTTTTATAGCATCTCCATATTTACCTACTTGCAATCATCTCACACTAAACTCTTAGCTAACTCTGTTCCGTACATCTTGCTAAACCTCGAACCCCTCACTTTATCCTAAAACACATTACTTAGCTCACCCAAACCTGAACACAACCTTCTGTCAAACTCCTAACCTCTAACCTAACTCTGACCCTACATAATATGACCTTACCCTTACCTGCACGGTATTACTCAGCTCAACCTTTTGCCTCACCAATCCATAATCCCTCAACTGAAGCTATCCCTGACCGACCCCTCAGCCCTTGCCTAACAATATGCAAAATATGAACTTCGTGAAATTTCAATGTGACAGTAATTCCTGTAAATAAAACTAAATTTTCGACCACGGCAGGATTCGAACCTGCAATCTTCTGATCCGAAGTCAGACGCCTTATCCATTAGGCCACGCGGCCCTCCACTCATCCCGAACTAAATCATCTTAAGGGTGGGAATATTGAAAGAAACACGATGCAAAAAGATCTGCTTTTTTCTTTTCAAGGCTTCCATTTTATGAATGGAGCCACCCTCCCCTAGTTCCATTTTGTGAATGAAACATCGCCCCTCTCCTCATTGGCCCGAGTCGCGGAGGTGCCCCCCCCCCCCCCCACCACTAACCCCCCCCCCCTCTACCAACCCTAACCCACCGCTCTCATTGGTCGGCACCCCCGAGCCAATGGGAGGGTTCTGGTGGGGCAGGGCCATGCACGACAGACAGACAAATAATCCCTGGTGGACAGTGTGGAACTGTTGTTCCTACCAGTATCAATACAAAGATCCAGATCGTTTCTCACACTCCTCTCTTTTGCCTATTTTAAAACAATATAATTCTTAGCAAACAACCATTTCAATGTATCTACAATTATGCCAGCTGGTTTAGCGCACTTATAATGATATCATTTCTACATTGTTCTTTTGAGCAAGGAGATCAAGGTTCAGCGACTAATTCTTGAAGTGTGACTCGAAGCTGTTATAGAGGTTTGTTTTATTAATGCTCATCATGTTGAAAAAGGTATTATAACATCTCCATATTTACCTACTTGCAATCATCTCACACTAAACTCTTAGCTAAGTCTGATCCGTACATCTTGCTAAACCTCGAACCCCTCACTTTATCCTAAAACACATTACTTAGCTCACCCTAAACCAAACACAACCTCCTGTCGAACTCCTAACCTCTAACCTAACTCTGACCCCACATAATATGACCTTACCCTTAACTGCACCGTATTACTCAGCTCAACCGATTGCCTCACCAAACCATAATCCCTCAACTGAATCTATCCCTGGCCGACCCTTCACCCCTTGCCTAACAATATGCAAAATATGAACTTCGTGAAATTTCAATGTGACAGTAATTCCTGTAATGTAAAAATATATATTCGACCACGGCAGGATTCGAACCTGCAATCTTCTGATCCGAAGTCAGACGCCTTATCCATTAGGCCACGCGGCCCTGCATGGTAGAGGAGCACCCTCCTGTGAAGAGTCTTGAGAGTCTATTGTTCTTCTATTGAAACCACAGTGTATCCCTGCTTGTATCAGGAAAGCCTTCTGAGCCTTCAGTCAGTGGTGGAATTTCCACATACCCAAAGCGCGGGCGCACTTATTTAATTGGGCAACCTGATAAAGGCCATCACAAAACCACTGGTGGAGTTTAGTTGAAGGTTCACGTAAAAATATAGCTTAGAAGCCCTTTTGCAGATGGCTTTGGCCACGTGGCCTAATGGATAAGGCGTCTGACTTTGTATCAAAATGATTGTAGGTGCAAATCCTGCCGTGGTCAGATTGAAGCTGATGTGTTTTTCCTGTTTTTGTGTTTTCTTCCAATGCAATTAATACCAAGATCCAGATCGTTTCTCACACTCCTCTATTTTGCCTATTTTAATACAATCGAATTCTTAACAAACAACCATTTCAATGTATCTGAAATTATGCCAGCTGGTTTAGGGCACCCAATGATGCAATCACTTCGAGATATTTCTTTTGTGCAAGGAGAGCAAGGTTCAGCGACTAAATCTTGAAGTGTGACTCGAAACTGTTACAGAGGTTTGTTTTATGAATGCACATCATATTGAAAAAGGTATTATAACATCTCCATATTTACCTACTTGCAATCATCTCACACTAAACTCTTGGCTAACTCTGATCCGTACATCTTGTAAAACCTTGAACCCCTCACTTTATCCTAAAACACATTACTTAGCTCACACTAACCCGAACACAACCTCCTGTCGAACTCCTAACCTCTCACCTAACTCTGACCCCACGTAATGTGACCTTACCCTTAACTGCACCGTATTACTCAGCTCAACCTCTTGCCTCACCAATCCATAATCCCTCAACTGAAGGCATATCTGACCGGCCTCTCACCCCTTGCCTAACAATATGAAAAATATGAACTTCGTGAAAATTCAATGTGACAGCAATTCCTGTAATGTAAAAATAAATATTCGACCACGGCAGGATTCGAACCTGCAATCTTCTGATCCGAAGTCAGACGCCTTATCCATTAGGCCACGCGGCCCTGCATGATAAGGAGCACCCTCCTGTGAAGAGTCTTGAGAGTCTGTTGTTCTTCTTTTAAAACCACAGTGTATCCCTGCTCGTATGAGGAAACCATTTTGAGCCTTCAGTCAGTTGTGGAATTTCCACATATCCAAAGCGCGGGCGCACTTATTTAATTCCGAAACCTGATTAAGGCCATCACAAAACCCCTGGTGGAGTTTAGTTGATGGTTCACGTAGAAATATAGCTTACAAGCCCGTTTGCCAATAACTTAGAAGCCCGTTTGCCACTGGCATTGGCTGTGTGGCCTCATGGATAAGGCGTCTGACTTTGTATCAAAATGATTGTAGGTGCAAATCCTGCCGTGGTCGGATTGAAGCTGATGTGTTCTTACTGTTTCTGTGTTTTCTTCCAATGCAATTATTATAAAGATTAGAAATAGTTTCTCACACTCCTCTCTTTTGCCTATTTTAATAGAATCGAATTCTTAACAAACAACCATTTCAATGTATCTACAATTATGCCAACGGGTTTTAGCGCACTAATAATGATATCATTTCTACATTGTTCTTTTGAGTAAGGAGAGGAAGGTTCAGCGACTAATTCTTGAAGTGTGATTCGAAGCTGTTACAGATGTTTGTTTTATTAATGCACATCATGTTGAAAAATGTATTACAATATCTCCACATTTACCTACTTGCAATCATCTCACACTAAACTCTTAGCTAACTCTGATCTGTACATCTTGCTAAACCTCAAACCCCTGACTTTATCCTAAAAGATATTACTGAGCTCACCCTAACCCGAACACAACCTCCTGTCGAACTCCTAACCTCTAACCTAACTCTGACCGCACATAATATGACCTTACCCTTACCTGCACCGTATTACTCAGCTCAACCTATTGCCTCACCAAACCATAAACCCTCCACTGAATCTATCCCTGACCGACACCTCAGCCCTTGCCTAACAATATGCAAAATATGAACTTCGTAAAATTTTAATGTGACAGTAATTCCTGTAATGTAAAAATATATATTCGACCACGGCAGGATTCGAACCTGCAATCTTATGATCCGAAGTCAGACGCCTTATCCATTAGGCCACGCAGCCCTCCACTCTTCTGCAACTAAATAATCTTAAGGGTGGGAATGTTGAAAGAAACACGAGGCAAAAAGATCCGCTTTTTCTTTTTCAAGGCTTCCATTTTATGAATGGAGCCACCCTCCCCCAGTTCCATTTTGTGAATGAAACATTGCCCGTCTCCTCATTGGCCCGAGTCGCGGCGGTGCCCCCCCCCACTACCCCCACCCTCTACCAACCCCAACCGACCGCTCCCATTGGTCGGCACCCCCGAGCCAATGGGAGGGCTCTGGTGGGGCAGGGCCATGCACGGCAGACAGACAAATAATCCCTGGTAGACAGTGTGGAACTGTTGTTCCTACCAGTATTAATACAAACATCCAGATCGTTTCTCACACTCCTCTTTTTTGCCTATTTTAATACAATATAATTGTTAGCAAACAACCATTTCAATGTATCTACAATTATTCCAGCTGGTTTAGCGCACTAATAATGATATCACTTCTACATTGTTCTTTTGAGCAAGGAGAGCAAGGTTCAGCGACTAATTCTTGAAGTGTGACTCGAAACTGTTACAGAGGTTTGTTTTATTAATTCACATCATGTTGAAAAACGTATTATAACATCTCCATATTTACCTACTTGCAATCATCTCACACTAAACTCTTAGCTAACTCTGATCCGTACATCTTGCTAAACCTCGAACCCCTGACTTTATCCTAAAACACATTACTGAGCTCACCCTAACCCGAACACAACCTCCTGTCGAACTCCTAACCTCTAACCTAACTCTGACTGCACATAATATGACCTTACCCTTACCTGCACCGTATTACTCAGCTCAACCTATTGCCTCACCAAACCATAAACCCTCCACTGAATCTATCCCTGACCGACACCTCAGCCCTTGCCTAACAATATGCAAAATATGAACTTCGTAAAATTTTTATGTGACAGTAATTCCTGTAATGTAAAAATATATATTCGACCACGGCAGGATTCGAACCTGCAATCTTCTGATCCGAAGTCAGACGCCTTATCCATTAGGCCACGCGGCCCTCCACTCTTCTGCAACTAAATAATCTTAAGGGTGGGAATGTTGAAAGAAACACGAGGCAAAAAGATCCGCTCTTTCTTTTTCAAGGCTTCCATTTTATGAATGGAGCCACCCTCCCTCAGTTCCATTTTGTGAATTAAACATTGCCCGTCTCCTCATTGGCCCGAGTCGCGGTGGTGCCCCCCCCCCACTACCCCCACCCTCTACCAACCCCAACCCACCGCTCCCATTGGTCGGCACCCCCGAGCCAATGGGAGGGCTCTGGTAGAGCAGGGCCATGCACGACAGACAGACAAATAATTCCTGGTGGACAGTGTGGAACTGATGTTCCTACCAGTATTAATACAAAGATTAAGATCGTTTCTCACACTCCTCTCTTTTGCCTATTTTAATACAATAAAATTCTTATCAAACAACCATTTCAATGTATCTACAATTATGCCAGCTGGTTTAGCGCACTAATAATGATATCATTTCTACATTGTTCTTTTGAGCAAGGAGAGCAAGGTTCAGCGACTAATTCTTGAAGTGTGACTCGAAGCTGTTATAGAGGTTTGTTTTATTAATGCACATCATGTTGAAAAAGGTATTATAACATCTTCATATTTACCTACTTGCAATCATCTCACACTAAACTCTTAGCTAACTCTTATCTGTACATCTTGCTAAACCTCGAACCCCTCACTTATCCTAAAACACATTACTTAGCTCACCCTAACCTGAAAACAGCCTCCTGTCGAACTCCTAACCTCTAACCTAACTCTGACTCCACATAATATGACCTTACCCTTAACTGCACCGTATTACTCAGCTCAACCTCTTGCCTAACCAATCCATAATCCATCAACTGAAGCTATCCTTGACCGGCCCCTCACCCCTTGCCTAACAATATGCAAAATATTAACTAAGTGAAAATTCAATGTGAGTAATTCCCGTAATGTAAAAATTAAATATTCGACCACGGCAGGATTCGAACCTGCAATCTTCTGATCCGAAGTCAGACGCCTTATCCATTAGGCCACGCGGCCCTGCATGGTAGAGGAGCACCCACCTGTGAAGAGTCTTGAGAGTATGTTGTTCTTCTTTTGAAACCACAGTGTATCACTGCTCGTATGAGGAAACCATTTTGAGCCTTCAGTCAGTTGTGGAATTTCCACGTACCCAAAGCGCGGGCGCACTTATTTAATTGGGCACCCTGATAAAGGCCATCACAAAACCTTTGGTGGTGTTTAGTTGACGGTTCACGTAAAAATATAACTTAGAAGCCCTTTTGCAGATGGCTTTGGCCGCGTGGCCTAATGGATAAGGCCTTCGGATAAAACCACAGCAGTTTCTGTATCGTATTTTTTACTGTTTCTGTGTTTTCTTCCAATGCAATTATTACAAAGATAAGACATCGTATCTCACACTCTTCTCTTTTGCCTATTTTAATAGAATCTAATTCTTAACAAACAACCATTTCAATGTATCTACAATTATGCCAGCTGGTTTAGGGCACCCAATGATGATATCACTTCTCTTTTGTTCTTTTGAGCAAGGATATCAAGGTTCAGCGATTAAATCTTGAAGGGTGAGTCGAAGCTGTTACAGAGGTTTGTTTTATTAATGCACATCATGTTGAAAAAGGTATTATAACATCTCCATATTTACCTACTTGCAATCATCTCACACTAAACTCTTAGCTAACTCTGATCCGTACATCTTGCTAAACCTCGAACCCCTCACTTTATCCTAAAACACATTACTTAGCTCACACTAACCCGAACACAACCTCCTGTCGAACTCCTAACCTCTAACCTAACTCCGACCCCACATAATATGACCTTACCCTTAACTGCACCGTATTACTCAGCTCAACCTATTGCCTCACCAATCCATAATCCCTCAACTGAAGCTATCCCTGACCGACCCTCACCCCTTACCTAACAATATTCAAAATATGAACTTCGTGAAATTTCAATGTGACAGTAATTCCTGTAATGTAAAAATATATATTCGACCACGGCAGGATTCGAACCTGCAACACTTCTGATCCGAAGTCAGACGCCTTATCCATTAGGCCACGTGGCCCTCCACTCATCCCCAACTAAATCATCTTACGGGTGGGAATGTTGAAAGAAACACGAGGCAAAAAGATCCGCTCAATTCTTTTCAAGGTTTCCATTTTCTGAATGGAGCCACCCTCCCCCAGTTCCATTTTGTGATTGAAACATCGCCCGTCTCCTCATTGGCCCGAGTCGCGGCGGTGCCCCCCCCCCCCACCACTAACCCCCCCCCTCTACCAACCCCAACCCACCGCTCCCATTGGTCGGCACCCCCGAACCAATGGGAGGGCTCTGGTAGAGCAGGGCCATGCACGACAGACAGACAAATAATCCCTGGTGGACAGTGTGGAACTGTTGTTCCTACCAGTATTAATACAAAGATCCAGATCGTTTCTCACACTCCTCTCTTTTGCCTATTTTAATACAATATAATTCTTAGCAAACAACCATTTCAATGTATCTACAATTATGCCAGCTGGTTTAGCGCACTAATAATGATATCATTTGTACATTGTTCTTTTGAGCAAGGAGAGCAAGGTTCAGCGACTAATTCTTGAAGTGTGACTCGAAGCTGTTATAGAGGTTTGTTATATTAATGCACATCATGTTGAAAAATGTATTATAACATCTCCATATTTACCTACTTGCAATCTTCTCACACTAAACTCTTAGCTAACTCTGATCTGTACATCTTGCTAAACCTCGAACCCCTCACTTTATCCTAAAACACATTACTTAGCTCACCCTAACCCGAACACAATCTTCCGTCAAACTCCTAACCTCTAACCTAACTCTGACCCCACATAATATGACGTTACCCTTAACTGCACCGTATTACTCAGCTCAACCTCTTGCCTCACCAATCCATAATCCCTCATTTGAAGCTATCCCTGACTGACCCCTCACCCCTTGCCAAACAATATGCAAAAATATGAACTTAGTGAAAAATCAATGTGACAGTAATTCCTGTAACGTAAAAATAAATACTCGACCACGGCAGGATTCGAACCTGCAATCTTCTGATCCGAAGTCAGACGCCTTATCCATTAGGCCACGCGGCCCTGCACGGTAGGGGAGCACCCTCCTGTGAAGAGTCTTGAGAGTCTGTTGTTCTTCTTTTAAAACCACAGTGTATCCCTGCTCGTATGAGGAAACCATTTTGAGCCTTCAGTCAGTGGTGCAATTTCCACATACCCGTAGCGGCGGCGCACTTATTTCATTCCGCAACCTGATAAAGGCCATCACAAAACCCCTGGTGGAGTTTAGTTGAAGGCTGACATAAAAATATAACTTTGAAGGCCGTTTGTCAAATGGCATTGGCCACGTGGCCAAATTGTTAAGGTGTCTGACTTCAGATCAGACGACTGCAGTTTTATAATTCTCCTATGGTTGGATGGAAGTTGAAGCATCTTTTTTACAGTTTCTGTGTTTTCTTCCAACGCAATTAATACAAAGATAAGAAATCGTTTCTCACACTCCTCTCTTTTTCCTCACCAAACCATAATCCCTCAACTGAATCTATCCCTGCCTGACCCCTCAGCCCTTGCCGAACAATATGCAAAAAATTAACCCGTAAAAACAAAGTTTTTCACTATAAACCCTTTATATGCGTGGCGGCTAGAGTCCTCTCGTCCTCTGAATTGAAATGGCTGCCACCTATGGGTCAGATGATTGCCTGCCATCATTAAGCAATTGGTAATTAAATATTTTTAAAAAATTCCTAAAAAGTGTAAAGTTATGGAAAAAAAATTCACGAAAATAAATTGTCATGCACAACGAGTCTGTGTGCAAAATGTCAGCCCGATTGGATCACGGGAAGTGGGTTAAAAAACGACCGAAAGATTTTCCCGGTCGTAAGCGCGCAAGCAAGCAAGGATTTAAAAATACGAACTTCGTGAAAATTCAATGTGACAGTAATTCCTGTAATAAAAACTAAATATTCGACCACGGCAGGATTCGAACATGCAATCTTCTGATCCGAAGTCAGACGCCTTATCCATTAGGCCACGCGGCCCTGCATGGTAGAGGAGCACCCTCCTGTGAAGAGTCTTGAGAGTCTGTAGTTCTTCTTTTAAAACCACAGTGTATCCCTGCTAGGATGAGGAAACCGTTTTGAGCCTTTGTCAGTGGTGGAATTTCCACAGACCTGATAAAGGCCATCACAAAACCCCTGGTGGAGATTAGTTGACGGTTCACATAAAAATATAGCTTAGAAGGCCGTTTGCTCAGGGAATTGGCCGCCTGACCTTATGGATAAGACGTCTGACTTCGGATAAAAAGACAGCAGTTTCAATTCCTCCTGTGGTTGAATAAAAGCTGAAGCGTTTTTTTTACTGTTTCTGTGTTTTCTTCCAACGCAATTAATACAAAGATAAGAAATCGTTTCTCACACTCCTCTATTTTGCCTATTTTAATAAAAATCTAATTCTTAACAAACAACAATATCAATGTATCTGTAATTTTGCCAGCTGGTTTAGGGCACCTAATGATGACATCACTTCTACAGTGTTCTTGTGAGCAAGGATAGCAAGGTTCAGCGACTAAATCTCGAAGTGTGAGTCAGAGCCAGGGGTCGGCAACCTTTCAAAGAAGACAGAGACATTTTTTTGTTATTCCTGTCTTTTACTAAAATACGTAGACCTACTTGTACACAAACACAGCACGTTTCCTGCAGATGACACATTCTAACTTAAATAAACACAATAGGAGATGGAATAAATTGTGTCTATTTAGTCGCCCCACCCACCCCCTTAGTTATTCTTTAACAATTCAGTTTGAATCTACATTTTGTCGTCCCCAAGACATTCCATAGTCACCCATTCCCTGCCAGATTTAATACATTATTTTAAAGTTAAATTGTTTAAGTTTTAATTCTTCTTTTACTGCCGCCCGCAAGGGGGCAGCTAAAGAGCTGTATCATGCGTCTCCAGAGGCTTGTTTTACGAGTGCACAGCATATTGAAACAGTTGTTGAAACCTTTTCATATTCACTTCCTTGACCATCATCTCACACTGAACTCTTACTTAACTCTGATCCGTACATCTTGATAAACCTCTAACTTCTCACTTTACCCTTAAACCCATTACTCACCCCTTTCTCCAACCCCAACACAACGCCCTGCCTAACGCCGAACCTAACCCTAACCCCAACTAATATGAACTTATCTTTAACCACACCCTATGACTGAGCTCAAGCTATTGCCTAACATAAAACATAATCCCTCAACTGAATCTATCCCTGACCGAGCCCCTCACCAATTTCCTTTCATCATGGAAAAAGATTAACTTCATGGCAATCTAATTCGTATGCTACAGTAATTCATTGCAAAAGCTACGAAATATTCGACCACGACTGGATTTGAACTAGCAACGCTTGAGATTCAAAGTCAGATGCCGTATCCATTAGGCCACGCAGCCCGGCATGGTAGCACAGAGTCTTCAGTTTAAAATGTTCTTCTTTTGAAACCCCCAGTGTCTCCCTGCTCGAATGCGGAAAACGTTTTCACCCGTTGGTCAGCGGTGGCAATTCCACATTTTTTACGACGGAACGCAAGTTATTTCGTCACGCAACCAGTCTTCGTTTTGATGTTGGCTTAGATGTCAAAAATGTCGATGAAGTTGACATTTTTCTCTGATTGCTGGTAGTTTGTATATGCAGGTTGCTTGCGTGATTATTTGATATGGAATTAATTACTTTCCGTAATATTTGCGTTCATAATCATTCCATCGTCAGTTTCAGCCCGACTCTATCCACTGCTGGATGAAGGCCTCCCCAAGTCGTCGCCAAACTAAGTGAAAATTCAATGTGAGTAATTCCCGTAATGTAAAAATTAAATATTCGACCACGGCAGGATTCGAACCTGCAATCTTCTGATCCGAAGTCAGACGCCTTATCCATTAGGCCACGCGGCCCTGCATGGTAGAGGAGCACCCACCTGTGAAGAGTCTTGAGAGTATGTTGTTCTTCTTTTGAAACCACAGTGTATCACTGCTCGTATGAGGAAACCATTTTGAGCCTTCAGTCAGTTGTGGAATTTCCACGTACCCAAAGCGCGGGCGCACTTATTTAATTGGGCACCCTGATAAAGGCCATCACAAAACCTTTGGTGGTGTTTAGTTGACGGTTCACGTAAAAATATAACTTAGAAGCCCTTTTGCAGATGGCTTTGGCCGCGTGGCCTAATGGATAAGGCCTTCGGATAAAACCACAGCAGTTTCTGTATCGTATTTTTTACTGTTTCTGTGTTTTCTTCCAATGCAATTATTACAAAGATAAGACATCGTATCTCACACTCTTCTCTTTTGCCTATTTTAATAGAATCTAATTCTTAACAAACAACCATTTCAATGTATCTACAATTATGCCAGCTGGTTTAGGGCACCCAATGATGATATCACTTCTCTTTTGTTCTTTTGAGCAAGGATATCAAGGTTCAGCGATTAAATCTTGAAGGGTGAGTCGAAGCTGTTACAGAGGTTTGTTTTATTAATGCACATCATGTTGAAAAAGGTATTATAACATCTCCATATTTACCTACTTGCAATCATCTCACACTAAACTCTTAGCTAACTCTGATCCGTACATCTTGCTAAACCTCGAACCCCTCACTTTATCCTAAAACACATTACTTAGCTCACACTAACCCGAACACAACCTCCTGTCGAACTCCTAACCTCTAACCTAACTCCGACCCCACATAATATGACCTTACCCTTAACTGCACCGTATTACTCAGCTCAACCTATTGCCTCACCAATCCATAATCCCTCAACTGAAGCTATCCCTGACCGACCCTCACCCCTTACCTAACAATATTCAAAATATGAACTTCGTGAAATTTCAATGTGACAGTAATTCCTGTAATGTAAAAATATATATTCGACCACGGCAGGATTCGAACCTGCAACACTTCTGATCCGAAGTCAGACGCCTTATCCATTAGGCCACGTGGCCCTCCACTCATCCCCAACTAAATCATCTTACGGGTGGGAATGTTGAAAGAAACACGAGGCAAAAAGATCCGCTCAATTCTTTTCAAGGTTTCCATTTTCTGAATGGAGCCACCCTCCCCCAGTTCCATTTTGTGATTGAAACATCGCCCGTCTCCTCATTGGCCCGAGTCGCGGCGGTGCCCCCCCCCCCCCACCACTAACCCCCCCCCTCTACCAACCCCAACCCACCGCTCCCATTGGTCGGCACCCCCGAACCAATGGGAGGGCTCTGGTAGAGCAGGGCCATGCACGACAGACAGACAAATAATCCCTGGTGGACAGTGTGGAACTGTTGTTCCTACCAGTATTAATACAAAGATCCAGATCGTTTCTCACACTCCTCTCTTTTGCCTATTTTAATACAATATAATTCTTAGCAAACAACCATTTCAATGTATCTACAATTATGCCAGCTGGTTTAGCGCACTAATAATGATATCATTTGTACATTGTTCTTTTGAGCAAGGAGAGCAAGGTTCAGCGACTAATTCTTGAAGTGTGACTCGAAGCTGTTATAGAGGTTTGTTATATTAATGCACATCATGTTGAAAAATGTATTATAACATCTCCATATTTACCTACTTGCAATCTTCTCACACTAAACTCTTAGCTAACTCTGATCTGTACATCTTGCTAAACCTCGAACCCCTCACTTTATCCTAAAACACATTACTTAGCTCACCCTAACCCGAACACAATCTTCCGTCAAACTCCTAACCTCTAACCTAACTCTGACCCCACATAATATGACGTTACCCTTAACTGCACCGTATTACTCAGCTCAACCTCTTGCCTCACCAATCCATAATCCCTCATTTGAAGCTATCCCTGACTGACCCCTCACCCCTTGCCAAACAATATGCAAAAATATGAACTTAGTGAAAAATCAATGTGACAGTAATTCCTGTAACGTAAAAATAAATACTCGACCACGGCAGGATTCGAACCTGCAATCTTCTGATCCGAAGTCAGACGCCTTATCCATTAGGCCACGCGGCCCTGCACGGTAGGGGAGCACCCTCCTGTGAAGAGTCTTGAGAGTCTGTTGTTCTTCTTTTAAAACCACAGTGTATCCCTGCTCGTATGAGGAAACCATTTTGAGCCTTCAGTCAGTGGTGCAATTTCCACATACCCGTAGCGGCGGCGCACTTATTTCATTCCGCAACCTGATAAAGGCCATCACAAAACCCCTGGTGGAGTTTAGTTGAAGGCTGACATAAAAATATAACTTTGAAGGCCGTTTGTCAAATGGCATTGGCCACGTGGCCAAATTGTTAAGGTGTCTGACTTCAGATCAGACGACTGCAGTTTTATAATTCTCCTATGGTTGGATGGAAGTTGAAGCATCTTTTTTACAGTTTCTGTGTTTTCTTCCAACGCAATTAATACAAAGATAAGAAATCGTTTCTCACACTCCTCTCTTTTTCCTCACCAAACCATAATCCCTCAACTGAATCTATCCCTGCCTGACCCCTCAGCCCTTGCCGAACAATATGCAAAAAATTAACCCGTAAAAACAAAGTTTTTCACTATAAACCCTTTATATGCGTGGCGGCTAGAGTCCTCTCGTCCTCTGAATTGAAATGGCTGCCACCTATGGGTCAGATGATTGCCTGCCATCATTAAGCAATTGGTAATTAAATATTTTTAAAAAATTCCTAAAAAGTGTAAAGTTATGGAAAAAAAATTCACGAAAATAAATTGTCATGCACAACGAGTCTGTGTGCAAAATGTCAGCCCGATTGGATCACGGGAAGTGGGTTAAAAAACGACCGAAAGATTTTCCCGGTCGTAAGCGCGCAAGCAAGCAAGGATTTAAAAATACGAACTTCGTGAAAATTCAATGTGACAGTAATTCCTGTAATAAAAACTAAATATTCGACCACGGCAGGATTCGAACATGCAATCTTCTGATCCGAAGTCAGACGCCTTATCCATTAGGCCACGCGGCCCTGCATGGTAGAGGAGCACCCTCCTGTGAAGAGTCTTGAGAGTCTGTAGTTCTTCTTTTAAAACCACAGTGTATCCCTGCTAGGATGAGGAAACCGTTTTGAGCCTTTGTCAGTGGTGGAATTTCCACAGACCTGATAAAGGCCATCACAAAACCCCTGGTGGAGATTAGTTGACGGTTCACATAAAAATATAGCTTAGAAGGCCGTTTGCTCAGGGAATTGGCCGCCTGACCTTATGGATAAGACGTCTGACTTCGGATAAAAAGACAGCAGTTTCAATTCCTCCTGTGGTTGAATAAAAGCTGAAGCGTTTTTTTTACTGTTTCTGTGTTTTCTTCCAACGCAATTAATACAAAGATAAGAAATCGTTTCTCACACTCCTCTATTTTGCCTATTTTAATAAAAATCTAATTCTTAACAAACAACAATATCAATGTATCTGTAATTTTGCCAGCTGGTTTAGGGCACCTAATGATGACATCACTTCTACAGTGTTCTTGTGAGCAAGGATAGCAAGGTTCAGCGACTAAATCTCGAAGTGTGAGTCAGAGCCAGGGGTCGGCAACCTTTCAAAGAAGACAGAGACATTTTTTTGTTATTCCTGTCTTTTACTAAAATACGTAGACCTACTTGTACACAAACACAGCACGTTTCCTGCAGATGACACATTCTAACTTAAATAAACACAATAGGAGATGGAATAAATTGTGTCTATTTAGTCGCCCCACCCACCCCCTTAGTTATTCTTTAACAATTCAGTTTGAATCTACATTTTGTCGTCCCCAAGACATTCCATAGTCACCCATTCCCTGCCAGATTTAATACATTATTTTAAAGTTAAATTGTTTAAGTTTTAATTCTTCTTTTACTGCCGCCCGCAAGGGGGCAGCTAAAGAGCTGTATCATGCGTCTCCAGAGGCTTGTTTTACGAGTGCACAGCATATTGAAACAGTTGTTGAAACCTTTTCATATTCACTTCCTTGACCATCATCTCACACTGAACTCTTACTTAACTCTGATCCGTACATCTTGATAAACCTCTAACTTCTCACTTTACCCTTAAACCCATTACTCACCCCTTTCTCCAACCCCAACACAACGCCCTGCCTAACGCCGAACCTAACCCTAACCCCAACTAATATGAACTTATCTTTAACCACACCCTATGACTGAGCTCAAGCTATTGCCTAACATAAAACATAATCCCTCAACTGAATCTATCCCTGACCGAGCCCCTCACCAATTTCCTTTCATCATGGAAAAAGATTAACTTCATGGCAATCTAATTCGTATGCTACAGTAATTCATTGCAAAAGCTACGAAATATTCGACCACGACTGGATTTGAACTAGCAACGCTTGAGATTCAAAGTCAGATGCCGTATCCATTAGGCCACGCAGCCCGGCATGGTAGCACAGAGTCTTCAGTTTAAAATGTTCTTCTTTTGAAACCCCCAGTGTCTCCCTGCTCGAATGCGGAAAACGTTTTCACCCGTTGGTCAGCGGTGGCAATTCCACATTTTTTACGACGGAACGCAAGTTATTTCGTCACGCAACCAGTCTTCGTTTTGATGTTGGCTTAGATGTCAAAAATGTCGATGAAGTTGACATTTTTCTCTGATTGCTGGTAGTTTGTATATGCAGGTTGCTTGCGTGATTATTTGATATGGAATTAATTACTTTCCGTAATATTTGCGTTCATAATCATTCCATCGTCAGTTTCAGCCCGACTCTATCCACTGCTGGATGAAGGCCTCCCCAAGTCGTCGCCAAACCTCAGAGTCTCAAAATGCTCAACGATTCAGTTTACATCACTCAGTTGGAATTACACACACATAGCAACATAGCCAACCCCCCCCTCCTGCCAACTCTTGACCAGACAGACCCTCCTGCAAATGAGTCCCGAGACTCAGTGAGCCTTTCCTGGGAAAACATGCACAATGATGATAAGAATAATCGTGATACAAATTTCCATTGACCGAATAACGAGTGGCGAGCGTGCCTAGGTAGAGGCCCCGGACTGCCCACAGGGCAGCAGTCCATGGGGCAATTGCTCGGGGGGCCAGACCATTCCGAGGGCCCGGTGGGGGCCGCTCTGTGTGGGAAAATTGCAAATGTGATCAAGTATTTTTTTGATAATAGTTTTTTTACCCTTCTATCTGGCAACAAAACTGACACCCTTTTTTTACAAGGAGTCATGTTTGCATAGACCACAATACCTGCAGTCATAATGCAAACAAAAAACAAAACTCTGATAATGTATGCACTGTCCTTGAAGTTGATTGGTCCACACCCGAGACAGCTTTCCTTAGAGCCTCGTCTCGCATGGTGTTGGACCAGATGACGCCAAAAGGCGCACTGCAATGAGGTTCCAATGAAGTATTTTTTTAAAATACAAAATATTTTAATTAAAATAGTTTAGTACCTCTAATGTGTACGCTTCATTGCTTATTTACATTCTCAGTTGGCATCAAGTCCCCAAATATTCGGCAGCCCCAAAAATATTCTTCCTCACCGGCCTCATTTGTTTCTTGGAACCGGCCCGAAATGGACCCAATGAGATTGCACGGCAAGAAGTGCGTGACACGTTTACTAGTGGCTCGATTTACATCACAAACCTGGCTACTAGTACACAGTTAGTCGCACAACCTATTTACAAAAAAAATCTCTCCAAATTCGGACCGGTGTGGTTACAAATACCTGTGCCAATTTTTTTTTGTCCAAGTCCATCACTGCCCGAGTATGCGTACTGTGAGTGACCAATAGGACCCCCCCAACCCCTCCCAGGATCGTACCATTGAGCGCCAGCAGGGACGGAAAATCTCGGCAGTTGGCGACACCCGTTGAGTCGGTGGCGCACTCCTTCCACAGATTGGCGTAGAGGGTCGAGGTGGTGATGACGGTGCCGTCGATGGACGAGACGCGCCACTGCTCATGATGAACCGTGCTGCAGGCCAGCAGCCACCCGGCCAGAGCCATGAGGTACGCGGGCAGCTCCATCGCTGTGAGCGCGTCTGCCCCTGGCACCTCAAAGTCGATGTTATGAACAGGATGCAGAGGGGGAAAAGGGGTCGTTCAAAAGTGAATGTTAATCACGCAATCTGCTGCATCTTGCCTCTCAACTCACTCCACAGACTCTCCTGCATGTTCCTTCTCAACTCACTCTACTCTCCTCCACACACTCTCCTGTATGTTCCCACTCAACTCACTCTACTCTCCTCCTCACACTCTCCTATGTCTCCCGTCTCATTTCACTCTACTTCCCCCGCCACGCACTCTGCTGCTGCTGCAACCGAGGCTTCGTATCGAAGTCCCCAGTCAACCTTCGCTTAGTGGGACGTCATTCTCCTCTGCAGCTCCCACGGTCTTCGCTTCTCTTCCCCCAGCAGCCCGTGCTGTCCACCCCCTGCCAGGCTCAACACCTTCCTGTTTTCCCACTGCCTTTGGACCGACTGCCAAAGCAAAATGACGGTGTCTTGACATGCAGTCACATTTCGTTGCCTTGTAAATCCACATGGCAATTGTTAATACGGCCAGATTAAACGACGGGGGGTGGTACTACTAATATTGAGTAACTTCTCACACAGAGAAGTGTTGGAGAACACACGCTCTACGTAGCGTCAAGCCGGAGTAAGTCCAGACACTCCGGAGGGCACAGGAGCGGAACTCTGCAGGGCAGGACCCTGCCAATTTGAAAGAGTGTTAGAAACACAGCCGCGGGAGTGATCCATCCTATAATCCATCCGGTGAAACAAACCCGACTCCATAAATGTTTTGACTCCATAAACCCAGTGTTGTACTTCACGCATGGATGCACGCGTCCCCCGCGATTTTGCCGTCCGCACCGTGCCCGATCTCATTAGACCTCGTGTTTAGGTTGGCGAGTGCCTGGCTTAGTGCTCGGATATGGACGACCGTCACGCACGAACCGTTTGTTGCGGTAGGGCAGCAGAGTGTGGTGCAGCAAAATCCATTGTTGTGCTGTACTTACCCGCGTCTATGCCCCCCCCACACACACACCACTCCGCCACCTCGCACTGAGCATCGTGGTGACGTTTGGTCAGAGACCTGGGAATTAAGGGCCAGAGCCAGCGTTCGGCAATCAGAGCTGTATCGGAGGCGGCAGAAGGCAGCAGTCAGTGGCTCTGGATGAAGAAGAAAGACCCCAGCTGGGCCCCAAAGTGAGAGGGCCGGGAGATATGCAGTCAACAATGCTTGACTCAGGGAGGAGGACACCCCTGCCATGCATAGTCCCATGGGATGTTGGCTATCAACAACAAGTCAACTCCTATGACTAATTGGGAATGGGACGCAAGCGTAGGATTGATCACCCTGTCGCTGGCCGCCTTTGGGGAGGGTGTATAGTATGAAAGGCCGAAACACCCTAGGAACCAAAGGTTCACTACTGACGATGCGCTCCCCAAATTTCACCAGGCTCATTGTTCATGAACTCTTGGAAGTGCTTGCACAAAGGATAGTAACATCTCATCCTGTGTTCTTTGGAATCTCCACGACCTGCACAGAGTGGGGGGGGGGGGGGGCGAATTCATCCAGCAGTGGATTGACAATGAGATGGACATTTACCTTTACGGACAAGTATTGTCATTGGCTGCCTTAACCCAGCAGCAGGTGGCATTGTAGAAAGATAAAGATGACCACTATTCTTGCATTTGAATATCCTGAACGAAAAAAACACGTGAAATGCAGCGCTGTGTGAACGACCTGGGTGTCCGCTGTCACCGACCCTGACGCCAGCTGTATATTTGCAGTTTGCATGTTCACTCTCCCCGCGGTCGCGTGGATTTCTCTCCAGTGTGGAAGGCAGGCTGTACTCCGCTATTGGCAGCAGAGTGCCGTCAAGAAAAAATATATTGGACTGTACTGTCTACGCTCCTCGCCTTGAACCCGTGCTGGCCAGCGTGGTAAAGCGTGCTCCATATAACTCGCTCCACCTTGAGGTCCAGGAGTGGGTTGACGTCCTCTGCACTGGCTGCAATAATCCACGACGTTTCGGCCACAACGGCTGCTTGCGTTGTGGCCGAAACATCGTGAGAATTGTTTTATTATGTTTTATTTTATTATTTTATTACTTCCCTTCTACGTGACTTTACCGAAAGAACCAAGAAAAAAACCACATACAGTCTATTCTCCTAGAACGCTGCGGTAGTTGTGTTGCTGAAGAACACCGCGTTATGGGAAGATCGCGTTATAATGAATAATCTATAACACAGGGGTCAAGCACAGTTCGCGATAACGCGTGAGATGCGTATGCCCCTGGTTATTCCTACTCGCGCGACGTAGTTTCTGTTCACTCAATCGCGTTATATCCAATTTGCATCCGAGTTATAAAAAAATAAATGTGTTCCCTAATACTTTCGTCGCGTTATATCCAATGAAAACACGCGCTATAGGAGAACAGACTGAATATAGTGAGTATATATACACACGCATACATCTATAAATGCACCTAAATACAATACACACGTATACACACACGTGCAGAAACACAACACAGACAAATTTTGATTTAAAGCTCGTGACTGCAGGGATTCATATTCTTGGCTCTTTCGGTAAAGTCACGTAGAAGGGAAATAAAAAAAAATTAAAAAAAATATAAAGCAATAAAATTCTCACGACATTTCGACTGCAATACAAACAACCATCATCAGATGTGAAATCCACAGCAAGAAAATTTGAAAAAATTAAAAAATATATTGCTGTGGATTTCACACCTGATGATGATTGCTTGCAGTCGAAACGTCGTGAGAATTTTATTGGTTTAAATTGTTATTATTTTATTATTTCCCTTCTACGTAACTTTACCGAAAGAACCAATAATACAACACGGACAGTTAGCAAGCGAACGTATGCATACACACAGATATCTACACAAGGACACGTATGTACACATGCATGGACACATACACACAGGCACATTGATACGGGCATACTCAATTGCAGGTGAAGTCACCATGGCGCTTGTGCCAGGCTAGGTGCACCTTGAGTCCACGTGAAGTGGCGAATGCTCGCTGACAGGAGGTCACGGGATAGACCCAGGTGCAATGGGCTGAATGACTGAGATGACTGACACCCACAGATATCTACTTAAATTTCTCATTTAAAGCTTTCGTGACTGCAGGGATTTATCTTCTTTGTTCTTTCGGTAAAGTCACGTAGAAGGGAAATAAAAAAACACATAATAAAAAAATATAATAATATAATATCATAATTATTTTATTATGCTTTCTTTTTATTATTTTATTGTTTCCCTTCTACGTGACTTTACCGAAAGAACCAAGAAGATGAATCCCTGCAGTCACGAAAGCTTTAAATCGAAATCTTAGAGAGCAGACGAAGAGGCTGTGGGACGATGGAATCAGCCCGCGTGCAGGTGTGCTCTCGATGCGATTGTTGATGATGATCGTGGTGGTGGTGGTGGTGCTGATGCTATATTTGTATTTAATAGTGAGTGAGTGAGCGCGTAAAAGCACGTTACCTGGAGTGAGAGGAGTCTCAGTCGAGCCTGAGTCGTGCGCGTGCCCGGGATCTCCGCCTCCGCTCTCGCATTGAGAGAGACGCACGCGCGCACAGGGAGCGCGCTTGGGTGCGCGCGCTCCCCGTTAATTGAATAATTATGGGGGGAGGAGGTGGGATGTGGGAGGGAGGGGGGGCGAAGAGTGCGGTGTGGGTGGAGAGAGGTCTACGAGGTACGGGCGGGACTATTGTGATTTGTGTGTCTTTAATTTATGTTTTTTTTTCATTGCAAGAACTTTTCAACATGCTTTGGTTCTTTCGGTGAAGTCACGTAGATGAAAAATAATAATAATAAAATGAAAATAACTAAATTAAATCACGACGTTTCAGAGGCAACACAAGCTTCCGTCATCAGGTGGAACAGCCACAGCAAAATTACTGTAGTGAATAATTTTTACGGGGCTGTTTCACCTGATGACGGAAGCTTGTGTTGCCTCCGAAACGTCGTGATTTAATTTAGTTATTTTCATTTTATTATATTTTTTCACCTACGTGACTTTACCGAAAGAACCAAAGAGTATGGATCCTTGCAGTCACAAAAACTTCAAATCTATAACTTGTCAACAGTTCAACGATTTGAACAATCCCATGGCTTCCGTGTGCTGGCGAACATTCCGCCACCAGATGTCCATGAGCTAAGACATCAACAATTCACCTCGCCGCCGACTCGAGCCCCAATGTCCCCTTCTGGGATCGCTCTGTCCCCATCCTAGAATCTCACTTGGATCTGGAAGAACGCCGGCGAACAGAGTGGACGTCCAGAAGAAACACCTCGTTCGAGACCCAATCATCACACCTCCTGGCTTTGACATTCCTCCTCCTCGAAGACACTGATATAACCAACAACCGCAGCAAAACATCAACAGGCCGCTGCTCACTGTAAACTATTTTTTTGGTATTTTATCAGGGAAGGTCCACTGAGCTGATGTAGCTGTTTTTCAGAAGCGATCTGGCCCCAAATTTTAACTCAACGAAGTGGCTCATCATGTGGAAATTTGCAGCAGCCGAATGCTCTAAACGCGTGACGTTGATTAAATATGTGGAGGGGAAAACCGGAGGACCCGGAGAAAATCCACACTACCACGGGGAGAACATGCAAACTTCAAATATACAAGCATCAGGGTCAGGATAGAAACCACAACCTCCTTTATACTCTGCGAGGAAGATATCTCAGCACTGTGGCGCCCCATCTCATTCATGAATTGAAAGGAAAACGCAAACTACAGCAGCGCGATTGTGTCCATGCATCCTAAATTGTGGACCACAAAGTTAATCCACCGCAGCGTTGCGCTCCTTCAACGGAGGAGGTGGAGGAACAGCAACACGGCTCTCTCTCTCTCTAAATTTGAAGCTTTCGTGACTGCAGGAATTCATACTCTTTGGTTCTTTCTGTAAAGTCACGTAGGTAGAAAATAAAATAGATCATGACGTTTCGCGCGCATCACAAGCATCCGTCATCAGGTGGAAAAGCTGATGACGGACGCTTGTGTTGCGCCAGAAACGTCGTGATCTATTTAATTTTATACCTACGTGACTTTACCGAAAGAACCAAAGTGTACGGCTCTCTCTCTCTCTCTCCCGAAGCCCCTCTCGTCGTGGCGAGCAGCACACCTCGACATTGGCATTTAGCTCCTGAAAATGTTGCCATACGCAACAGTAAAAGAGAACACGTCTCAATGCACTCCGTGTCAATACACGGCTAGGTGAGGACCTCCCCACGTCGCTGTCTGGTCGTACGCGGGTGGTTTGTTTGACCACGCTTGGTCACCACGCTTGGTCACCACGCTTGGTCAGAGTGAGTTGCTGAGAGAGGGGGGCGGGGGGCTGGGAGAGAGCAAGGTCTGTTCAGACATGACTCGCCATTGGTGTTAGTTAGACATGTCCGGGAATGGAACTCTTTGCTCAGATGGTCGATAGCCAGAGACAGACGCCGTTGGACATTGGCCATGAGTGGGCTTGGTGCCAGGGCACTCTGACCGGTCAGTGTCGCCGTGGCGTCCAGACAAATAATACGTTGCCATGATATTTGAGCTTGACAACGTATTATAATACTTTAATTTTAATACTTTTATTATATAGCAGCGTCATTCATGCCAACAGCATCCCACAACGCTGTGACATGAATTATATATTAGGACCAAAATCATATATATGTGGTTGGCTACGCACAGCGCGAAAGGAGCCCAACACAAAGACAAATACCCCCGTGTAGCCTTAACAGACTGTAGGGGCAAGTGCTGTCAGCGAGAACCTATGAAGCCCGGCACGGCACACGAGGGGGTGGGTGGCCAGCACCACGCCCGGCCGCTTTTGTCTCCCTAATGGCGATGTTTACACATCGTACCAATTACTCATTTGAGGCTAAGTCGACCTAGGGGAGGCCCAGTACCAGTTCAGATACTCGTCATTGGTGTTGGGCGTGAGTGTGAATTGAACCCGGGTCGCCAGGTTCATAGCGCAGCGCACTCACCACTACACTACCGCTCCCCACAGCACGCACACATTCATACCGAGCAAATGAAAACCACGACTACCAAGCTGAATCAAAAATGAATAAACAAATTAAGAAATTGCACCAAAGAAGAAAGCACAAATAACACAAAAGTAATTATCAAAACAAATAAATTAGTCCAGTATCTGTTAGAGGGCACACACGCGCGTCTCCATCTGCGAAGGAACTTTAGGAATTGTAAATGTTGTGATACATGCGAAGAATTTGGCAGGATGATGGATATGTAAACCTGTTTATTAATCAAAATACCTACTAAAATGTTGCCCTGCTACAAGTCACATGGTGGGTTGTGTCAGTGGAAGTTTCCACACTTTTTGTGGCCAGAGATTGGACGAGGAAGCACCTCGTCTGTCGCATTTTCTGAGAACCTGTGCCCGTACCTTGTGTATCTATGAATGGTTTTTACTGGTAGTAACCTCCTGGTTACACCAACCCACAGGGGATTATTGTGTCCGTCCGTCCGTCGTGCATCCAAAAATTGGAGGGGTGGGGCTGGGTGGAGAGGGGAAGGTGGGGAGGGGCTGGGTGGGGAGGGTGGGGAAGGGCTGGGTGGGGAGGGTGGGGAAGGGCTGGGTGGGGAGGGTGGGGAGGGGCTGGGTGGGGGGGGGGGGCTGGGTGGGGAGGGTGGGGCTGGGTGGGGGGTGGG